>NC_092814.1:84732673-85106840 GCF_023375885.2 Dermacentor andersoni
CGCCTAAAGTTGTTTCCATGACACAGTCTTTTACATGGTTATTTTTCCAGGCTGTGATGAAACCCAGCAAAATATTACAAAAAATTACGTCACTCTGTGCTTCTGCATCTGGTATGCAGCCCACAAGCGATAAGATGACCGGTTCAAGTGAAAACTCAAGCGGCAAATATGTCTCAGAAAATTTCATTCCGACTTTAAACACTGCTTGCAGCTGACCCGCTGTCATTTTAGCCAATACAAACAACATAGTGTACGGCCATAAGAAATCGCTTGAAATGCTTACTTGAGTGTGAACAGCGCACATAGCGCGGGTGTTGCGCGTTTATAATGCTTAGTGATTTGTTGGACACTCAGCAGATTCTGTGGCATATCTACAAAAAAAAGCGCCTCTTAGTGTTACTGAAAGCGACCTCATTCATATACAATTCTGGTTATCTACAGGGCCGTCTCGATATACCAGGACTGTGTGAATTCGAAGTTGAACTTAAAGTGCGGCCTAAAAGTCTTGCCTCAAACGCCGCATGTATTGCACTACGTTCGGGACTTGTACAACAAATACAACTGGACATGTAAGACGGGTCAGGCTGGTAAGTCATCTCCTGTATGCCGAATCGTTATCAGCCTTCTGGCATTAAAGACACGCAGGAATAGGCGTTGTAACCAGTTTCTTCGCATAACATACCGCGTTTGTCCCCGTGTTGCGACCCCTTCTCAGATAACTGCGATGGCAACGAGGTCATGGACTCCTTGACTGAGTGCCTCGGCTTCTTGAATGTGCTGGTCCTCCCATACATAGCGAACTCAAGCAAGAATGCGTCACTTGAAACGGCGTGCACGTATGTCTCCGACAGTCTTCCTTATATTGACTGTTCCGAGTTGCAGTAAGAGGCATCGCTTGGGACATGCTTTCAAACGCCGATGTTATTGCTTTCAGGGGATACCAAGAGTTCAAGTACTGCATATCGTCAGCCATCAACGCAAAATGCCCGCGCAGCCCGTACGTCCTGCGGCTGCCTCGTGTGCAGTACTTCACCCACGATCTGGTGCAGAACTACAAGTGGACGTGCGACGCTGTTCATCAGAAAAGTAAGCTGATTATACACTGCCGTGAAAGCACGGCACATGAATTATCACACTTCCAAGCAACAGATCGCCTAACGCGTCAAATAAAAGAGGCTGCTAGCGCGCTTCCTCACAGCACTCAGTGCACAAAGAGCGAAGTAATTCCACTTATTGGTGCAAGTGTCCCTATTAGCGGCGAGAAGTTGTAGTGTCGCTCTCTCGAGATTGGCCACGACGTCACTCGCTACGTGCATGCTATGAACTACGTACGCGGAAGCCATGCTTGCTGAAGGATGTTTCGGCTACGTGCTCCTCTCATGCCTGTTATGACCAGCGACGCTGCGCAGCACTCCACTTCCCAAGGCAAACAAGTCAGTGAAGACATCATCTACAAACAATTCCGCCCACCGCTCATGTAAAAACCCTTAATTAGGGTCGTTAGCGTATTGAAAATAAAAAAATAATAAAAACTACACTTCGAACCCGTGCGACTCGTGGAAATTTAAGGAATAGATATCGGAAGTTTAAATTTAGAGTTGAATGGGTCTACTGGCTCTTGCAATGCAGTAGTTCCCCGTATGCGTCGATAAATTTTCTTGTATAAGAATGCCCGCAAATTCAGAGTGCAAACATTGGTGGCGATATGTTGGTCAAAACGTGAATGCTCCCATTATTACTTAATTATGGACGACACTATAATTTACATGGAACAGCGACCTTGCCATTTGGTTTGAGCAGTGTAAATATGCATATAAGATAGGTACATGCCTACCGAATTTCCATCAAGCTTCTATTGGCGTCATGAGTTATTTTATAGTCAAATGTAAACACTATAATAATATGTTAAAGAAAGAGTTAGGCTGGCGTTTTTAAGGAATTAGCTTGCTACTACTGTCTCCGTTCTCTGCAATTTAAGCGTGACTCGTGCAACTAGTGAGGCTTCGACTTCCTGTTGGCTGCAGTTGTACGGTCTCAGAGGCATATATAGCCCAGAAAGTTCGCCCGAGCACCGGTGTCACCTTTGCAAAACCAATTTTTTAGTTCTCTTTTTTTTCAAACAACATATTTCTTTAAATTACAGACCTGAGTTCAGCCTTTAGCATTAAAAACGATGAAGTACTGGCCACTGCCTTTCCGTATACAAAAAACAACTGATAGTCCCAACTCCTTTCACTTTTAAGTTAGTGACTCTTACAATTGGTGTCAAACAACCTACTTTCAGTAATTTATCACAGAGCAAATGGCGCGGGCAGATTCTAGATATCAGTGTTAGTTCAGTCCTAATTCTACTGCCGCATGTTTCACTTGACAAATGCGAACATTAGGTGTGTTACCATATACTAGTGGCAGTGAGAGAACAAGTTTTAACGATTTAAATCCAAGGTAAATATTGCAGAAGTTAGATGTATCAAGCATTGTTACGTGCTTGTTGCACCGCAGCAAACATTCCTCTAGTTTTTTATCAGATGTTTGATCCTTTTTCTTTTTTTTTTTTTTACGTTTGGGCTGTCACCTTAACTGCAGTGCCAGGGCTTAGAACCGCGCATGAAAAGTTTGCAACGTGCTGCAGAGAGCTTCGTCGGCCGGCAGTGCAAACGCTGTCTTTGAGAAATATATTGTTGAGTAGTCTTTACAAGCATTTACCCATAAATCAACCGAAAAAGTTATTTGAGAGTGTCCTCAGAAGTGTACTAGCATAGCGAACTAGAGCAAACAAATAGAAACACTGTGGGAGGCACGATCGGACTCTAGCAGACGACACAAACGAATCCTGACTGTGACGTCACGCGACCGCCGCTCGCAGACCTGTAGGCCGTGCTGGGGGCTACGTGTGGCCGTATACGTAGGCTTCTTGTGCTGTCTAAAGGCATGATTCTATGCGTGAAATTATACTGTAATCTTATTATCAGATAGGTGGGACTACTATGCAACGGCAGCCTATGACTCATTTCTTCAGCAAATTCCTAAAATTATTTTTACCATTTATCTGGTCGTACCCAAAAAGCTGGTGAATCGCAATACATATCATCCTAAATGTTGCTATGGTATACGACGGAGGTTTCAAGAGCGTAGGCTTGGGCGTGTGAATATTGTTGTGCCAGACGAGCACAGAAAAACACTGAAACAGAAGGGGCACATCTTAGGAGATTGAATTCAAAAGTATATCGTTCGTAGTCGTTCCTATAGTTACAGTACTTGAGGGGAGGGGGGTAACTAACCACTTAGCAAAGTTATTTAAATACTTGTTTTACGATACAAATATGGATTTGAAAGCTATGGAGCATGCTCAATAACGCCTAAAGAAGTTATTTCCATGACACAATCTTTTACGTGGTTATTTTTCCAGGCTGTGATGAAACCCAGCAAAGTATTAAAAGAAACATCACTCTGTGCTTCTGAAAAATTAAATTATGGGGTTTTACGTGTCAAAACCACTTTCTGATTATGAGGCACGCCGTAGTGGAGGACTCCGGAAATTTCTACCACCTGGGGTTCTTTAACGTGCACCTAAATCTAAGTACACGGGTGTTTTCGCATTTCGCCCCTATCGAAATGCGGCCGCCGTGGCCGGGATTCGATCCCGCACTCTGTGCTTCTACATCTGGTATGCAGCACACAAGCGATAAAATGACCGGTTGCGCCAATGCATACAATGCATTGCACATTGTTCGCGCGCTCCCGTATTCTGTCACTCACGTATCCCGTCTGGCCGTGATACTTGCAGCCGCAAAACAACGGAAGCTCAAAATCAACATTATTATGTGTACAACTCCTTGTTTATGCATCGTCTGGCAACCTTCCTTCTTGAAGTTGCAACAGCTGGCCTTACTCAAGCGTGATGTTCGGCACTGAGAGGATATTTACTTTACGGCGTACTCTCAATCTTTTCTAAATATTATAGCAAGCGCTTAACATGAGCTGACCGTTCTAAATACACCACATATCCGCTGTCAGTTGTGGCTTTAGAAGCCGCACGTTTCCTTAGAACTTTGGAATGCGCTCGCCGGATGCACAGACCAATGAACCAGCGATTGCGCGAAGGAAGAGAAAAAGCGTTATGACACCGTGCCTGCGCGACGTCAGCAGGCAAAGCGGGACTGGCAACAGCGCTAAGGCACACGTGCTGTCGACGCTAAACAAGCTATAAAGCTTGTGTAACGCCAGCTGCCGCAGCTCCGAAAGGGAAGGTTGCCAAATGAACCACAAGCGAGCCTTAGTGCATGCAGGGTGAGGCCATTGCTTACGCGCTTCCGCTGTCCTGTGGCAAACATTCCTTCAGTCAGGCTGAACGATGCGCGAAAGACAAAATTCGTGAGCACGCGAATGAGTTGTGCAATGCTGCAGCCGGAGATATCAGCTCCTACTGTAAAACTGTTGATCTGTGGACCGATAGTGCAAAATGATAGAAAGCAGTCTACCGACGACACGAGCTGAAAAAGAGAGGAAGGAAGCTCATTACATTAATCATTTTAATTAAAAATTAAATTATGGGGTTGTACTTGCCAAAACCACCATCTGATTATGAGGCACGCCGTATTGGTGAATTCCGGAAATTTGACAACCTGGGGTTCTTTAACATGCGTCTAAATCTAAGTTACACGGGTGTTTTCGCATTTCGCCCCCACCCTTAATCATTTGCGAGAGCACCCCAAAAATGTTGGCAGTATCGCATTACGTTTTAATGCGTAGCATTACATGGCCAGCCTGTCGGAAAATTCCATATGAAGCCAGAAAACTCCTTTCACGATATAGTGCGAGTATGCGCAGTTTAAGCCCATTGTGTGCGCGGCTGATAGCCATCCAAAGTGCTGTGACAAATGATTGTCCGTAATATCAACAGGCGCGCCGGCGCAAAACATTCTACGAGCCCTTCCGCTTTCGGTGTTCCCTATACGTAGAAAGGAGGCCTTGAACCTAGGTCAGAATTGGGGATAGCAAGCAGTATGGAACGTCCTGGTAATTTAAATTATGGGGCTTTACGTGACAAAAGAACGATATGATTATGAGGCACGCCGTAGTGGGGGACTCCGGCTTAATTTTGCCACCTGTTTTTTTTTTTCTTAACGTGCACCCAATGCACGGCACACGATCATTTTTGCATTATCGGCACCGCAATGAAATGCGGCCTCCATGGCTAGGATTTGATCCCGCGAGCGTGTGCTTAGCAGCGCAACACCATAGCCTCTAGGCCACCACGGCAAATGTCGGACGCCCTGGTAAACACCTTACCAGCGAGATTGGAAGGTGACTAAAGGAAACGCAAAAAGAGAGGACGCACCACTCCTGCATTAATCGCGCATGCACGCGCAGCCGTCCCCCCCCTCCGTTTCCTTTGATGGCATCAGCGCATTCGTTATGCCCCGCCGGGCATATCGCAAACAAATTAAGCGGCACCTTCCTGAACGGGAACTGTCGAAGATATGTGCAGCATTATATGGCGGTAGGCGGTGGTGCGGAATGCATATGTTCGGCAATGTCAATATGTGAATCTGTCTGTTAGTACTCCTCACGCATACATAAATAAGTAACGCATATTAGATCAGCATAACCCCACGGACGTCATTACCACGCATAACACCTTCCGCCCCACAGCGACCGCTATATAATGCTACGTATATCTTGGACAGTTCCCGTTCATTGTAATTCCTCAATTTTTTCTTTCTTCCTTTTGTACGTGATTTTAGTTCTTTACCCGTCTATTACGCTGCGGTCGCCCCTCAAGTGCCCAAGGCAGTACAGAATTGTGGATGCCTGGGCTTGTTAGTTCAACATTATGATAGATCGTAGCACAGGAACACAGAGACAGAAAACGAGACGACGCAAGAGCGCACACAGGCATGACAATTAGCGAAAGCTATAGTTGCTGCTTCAATATTATATACCACGTGTTTGGAGTATGCGCTTGTTGTTAGCACTGCGTTCGTGTGCGTTTCACCATCACTGTGTTGTTTTACGTTGGTCTGCTACATCAATATTTGTGTGCCAGATACTTCTATCTTTAACCGTATAAGTTATTTGTAATAGCCGCCCTTCCCATTTTTCTAAGAGTTGCAGTTCCTGTCACTGTGTCAGCTGGATACGATCAGGGGGTCGTGCCAGCATTTCGGTTGTGTTGTGGCGACCACTGCGTCACAGGTGTTGTCCTCGCCATTCCGTTCTAAAGCATTCGTAAACAAAGTAAACGTATTTAAATCCCTGTATTTCCTAAAAATAAGCGCAGCAGCGCACTATAGTTAATAAAAATGTCGCAAATGGTAGCTTGCCTGCTTTCAACTATTGCGTCACAACAGGCGCATTACCACTTGCGGATTCAGATCAAGAACGCATCATTCGATGAAGCATGCTACAGAATTCCGGTAATTAATTTTTACGTAAAGGTCACATCGAGTGCAATAACCTTTTCAGAACGACAAGCATGCCGAAGCGATGAGCTTGTAGCACAACTGGAGAAGTGCTATGGCGACCACGTAAAAGCGAAAGTGATCCCGAATGCCGATCCTGGAAGTGGGCTGGAAAAACTTCAACGCGCCTGCAGGTAAGTCAGGCTCATCAGCGCTACGCACTAATATTTATTCACGGGCATGCCTCTTCGCGCCGCTTATTGCCGAACTCGTCTTCACGCATCCGCAGCGCACTCAACACGTACCAGGAATGTGTAAACGAGGAAATTACGGGCAGCTGCGCTGGAAACCAAGGTCAGGTGCTCCTACTAGATGCAGTGAAGAATTACACCTATTCCGTGTACGAGGAATACCAATGGACTTGCGACAACCGTGAGTAATTCCCTACGGCAGAACCTTCTTTTAGCCAACACTAAAATTAAGAGCCTTTTATCCTTTTTTTTTTACTTAAAACGTGGTTTTCTGCAATACAGATGGTTTTCCGCAGATTTAAAAAGATCACTTTAGTTAGTTCTATAAAAGCTTTTATGTGAGCAACGTCACTCTCATCTGTACACGCCTCTTCTTTTTTTTTTCTTTTTTTAGACCCTGATTGCAACAAGAACAGTCTCCTGAATGAACTCACCAGTTGCAAAGGAATAATGATGACGAAAGTAATACCAAATGCCGTTAACATATCCGACGTATCAAAGCTTAGTGAAGCATGCCGGTAAGTTTTTTGCTGACAAAAAGAATGTGTGACGTAATACGTCAATAAGGGGATGTTCACAGTTTTTTTTTTATGTTCAATTTCTCCACTGAACATTTTTAACGGTATATTTCTAACTCTAACGTCCCGACCATTAGTACGTACCAACTCGCCCAAATTTCGGTGTTCAAATATCGGTATGTTTTGACCTTTTTGTCGGCTTGTTTTTTGTGTGTGCATTTTTATTTTCGCCCTCCTTTTTTTCTTTTCATTTTTTTTTGTTTTAATTTTGACTTATTTGATTTTGAGCATTTTTTTTGTTAGACACGCAAAATGTAATCATATTTAATTAGATGTTTTCTGGCGTGCTAAAATGTAAGTAAGTATAGCCTTCAGTCTTCAGTTATTCAAGTAAAGTTTTCTTACAACATGCAGCAAACGCTCGTAAACACTGGGCCTAAATTCAGGAAGCTTTCCTTTCGTAAAAAGGGGTTGTCACTTGCCAATTGCCTTCGTAACTAATATGGTAGCTATAGCGACTGACCGGTACCTGTTATTACGAAACGCCATATTGTACGAACCGCTTTATGACTACTGGCCCTACTTTGCTTCACTGCTTCAGCGGCACGGCACTAATACATGAGGGGTCACATAGTCCCGCACATAAACAATCGACTGAACAAGGTCGTCAAATACCAGACATCGGTGGTAAAAGCTTCATATGAATATGAGTGCTGGTGAAAGAGTGCGAACACATTTTTGTTTTTTTGATAGATTAGTGATGGTACCCTTAGTGCCTCTGGAACTTCGTTTCTGCAATATCGTTTAACTTGTATAGGCATGGCCTACTCTATGCCTAAACTGGGTTATAACCGCTTCAGTTCAGGTGGCCTTTTAGCACTCTCAGTAGTCTTTTTCTGGGCTTCAAGTGGTTACGTTACAGAAAAACTTCTCAGGAAAGACACCTAAAGCGAAAGAGAATTATCTTTCTGGCTTGTTTGGTAGAGCGCGAACTGTTTATAGCGCCATGGAAACGACAGGGGCTGCAACCGCAGGCAGTGGTCGCACGACGACGAGCACGTGCAACGCACAGCACTGTCCAGAGGCTGATAAAGCTGTTTTTGCAACGCAATGGCAAGGACAAGGACGGGGGCACTTAACAAGAGCTGTATATGCATGTCTTAAACTTAAGCTATGGATAACTACGTATGACGTTCTGGTGCCGAGCGTGAGGAAGTAAAGGGGCCACTTTCGAATAATGCAACAACGCTCGCTTACCGAGCTTTGGATGCATGTTGAACTATACCAACGCCAGGCGGTCAAAATTAGTACGGCGCCCTTTGCAACAGCGTACCTCACAACCCTTATGTTGCGTTGTGACGTTAACTCTTTGAAGGACACAACAAGGAAACGCATCAGTTTGTATGTAACTCATTACGAGTGCGTTCTTCATCAGATATTGTTCTCGAAGAATTAAATCCCCTCATGGATGCCTATAAATTGATCAGAAGCAGCCCGTGTCCTATAGTACACTAGGCAATCAGCATGCATGCATGTAGTGCACGCTTTTGTTGTGTTTACTGAACGCCTTTCTGTGCCAGCATCGTACTTAAGGTATGCCCACTGTCACCCCAATTCTCATAAAAAAGTCCCTTTTTGGAAATTATTACAGGCTATTTATTTCTCATATATAGTGCTGCAGGTATGGTAAATTGAGCTGCTCAGTCTAAAACCCTAAAGCGCGCACATTTCATTAACACACTTTTTCAAGTATCGTTAATGAACTTATATGGATGAAAATAAGCTAAGGCCTTTTCTGTGTCTTTACTCTTGCGCAAGGAAACGTTTTCGCTCAAATGAATGCTTTTTTGTCGTTGTGGTGGCTTGAACAAAGGCGCAAGGAATAATAAAGTATAGTGGGAAATGAAAGCGCATTCATTCCTTCTTGTTCATGTACATCAAATTAAGCGAAAGGAAAAATACTGTTCAAGCGAAGACTATAATTATAACCAATAACCACAAAGAAACGTTCAGTCATAGTTGTTATATGCAACCGCTGTAAGGAGCACAAGGTTACCCTGAAAAATGGTACCCACATGAACCGCTTTCCATCAAAGGGTTAAACATAGCCCGCCAATTTCATGTCCCTTCAGACCTGCGTCTTGTCCTTTATTCAAGGACTCGCTGTGCAGCGTCTCCGCCTGCTTCTTCCCATTTCCTACAGCGCAAGAACAACTCTTCGCTATAAGAAAAGGGCACTGAGGAGAGCCGCTCTAGTCGCTGTAACAGCAGGATATGGCCTGTGCTGCTTGCAGCGAGCGGCAATAAAGTAGGCAAACAGTGCGCATGCGCCGTTGGCCGTTTACTGATAACGCGAGCCCTTCTTCAGCTGCAGTGACAGTGCGTCGCGAGCGGTAAATAGACTTTAAACTATCGGCACGCGAGCGCCGCGAGTGCTGCGTGTTCGGCGCTTCCTGAATCTTTGCTGCACTTGTTTTATGGCTTCCTTGTATCGCCGCGTTATCTCCGCCTGATCGCTCCTATCTCCGTTTGCGCAGGGGCACTCGCCTTTACCAGGACTGCGTCCGTCAGAAAATGACCGCTAAGTGCTCTGCGGAATCGCCATTGTTCCTTCTTCCTGAGGTGGCCCACTTCTCCTTTGCGACGTACAACAAGTACAACTGGACTTGCTTCCGCAAACGAGAAGGTAGACAACTCGTTAGCCAGCGCTTTTGTCGTGTGAATATGTTTAGGCAACGAAGTAATAATCATACAGTGGTGATATTCTAGTGGCTTCGGAACTAAAAATAACTTGTAATAAAATTACAAGTGCGAAAATACAATTGTTTGGTGCTCTAAAGCTTTAAAAGAAAACCGGCAAAATTTTTCTTCTGTCTCCTCATAATTGCAACTTCTGAAAATCTTCGCGTGCGTATTAGCAGGGCGGCATCTTTTCATGGTAATGAATTATTCGTCTTTTTTTTTTTTTTTGTCGCCACTAGGACGAGCCAGCGAGAGTATAAACAAGATTGGAATCGTCAAACAGCTCAAAGAATGCTATGGATTTATACTTTTCGGTGTCAAGCGGCCTTTTCGGAACAATTTCAAAGATAAAGCAATGCGTGAAGCCTGCCTGTGAGTTTTTCATTTTTCACTGAGACCATTATTAAGGTGATAGAGGGGAAAAAAATCAAATTGCCTTCATTCACAGGAGCGTGAAGGACTATCAGAAATGCGTACGAGCGAAGCTCGATCACTTCAGCAGCCAACACGTGTCACTGCCGGATAGCCAAGATGTGAAGTACTACTCTGCCCGCCTGTATAGCAAATACAACTGGACCTGCGACAGCTTGAGCGTTGGACTAAAAAGTAAGCTTCGCGCTGTCTGCCTCACGTTGCAAATGCTCTACACTGACGACTTGTATTTCAGGTCACCAGTGCAACGTCGACACGCTTGAGTCTGGCCTGAAACAATGCAAAGGTCTTGCGGACTACGCAGTAGCTCAGGAAAAGAACAAAACCGACCTGAACAGCGTTTGCGAGTAAGTACTGAATGGCGACGTTATCAAGATGTCTTTGCAATTGAAGACACAAATCAAGCACATTTGCGATGCTATATATTCTGATTGACCCAACGTAAGCATCAAACGAAAACGAAAAAACGAAAAGCAACACGAAAATGGAGACACAGCAATGAATAATACGAATCGCTTGTTCATGCACTACTTGTCGTGTCTGTTGGCGGTTTTAGCATTTCTACAGCAGCAGCGACCACTAGGCAATGTTCTTAAACGCGATCGTTTTATTTCCAAAACATGCAGCGTCTGCGCGCAACCAGGCCTACGATCCACGTTGACGAGGAATTCGACGCTTATTTGTTCACTTTTACTACAGATTCGTTTTTTTTTGTGTGTGTTTGGGGCTGCAATGTACAAGTGTTACTGTACCTGTCGTTTGCGTGTATTGCTGCCGCCTTGACATTAAAGAAAGGGCAGAATTATCAACACGTAAACAAACAACTGCCCAAAGAATAAATAAATAGGTATGATTTGAGAGAAGAACCTCAAGATGCAATCTATCATTTTCCGTGTTCATATTTTGTGCTATATGATCATTACGCATGAAACTTCCTTAACCCTTGCGGCTTCATAAATATATGTAAGCCACCATTGCAAAAAATTTGTTCATCTAAATTGTTATCATACCATGCTTAGCTGCTTGCTTGAAGAATGTTTCCAACGTCCATTTCATGTTTCTTAGCCATAATCATGAGCCGTGTGCACTATTCATTACTGCAGGTATTACTTGGACCACCAAACATGCGTAGAAAGCCAGCTTCAAGAATGCCGATTCTTCCCTTCAGTACTCAAGCTTTCACGCATTCGAAGACACACAGGGCTTCTCAACGACAGTTACAAGAGCTACTGTTCTTTCTTAATGCCAGGTCTGCACTATAATATTTTTCCGCATTTGCCGATGAGATCTAAACGAGGATAACACCTTGAAAATTGTGGTTACTGTTGTTTTTCCGCGACCAGATAAGCCACAGTGTTCTTCTGGTACGCTGTCTGAGTTGTACGAACAGTGCCTTGGATTCATCAGTTATGGAGTTGTTCCAAACTTGGGCTCCGACACTACCGAATTAGACTTGCCTGCTGTTCAGAGGTAACGTATGATACAAACGAGCGTAGCCGTTTTTTTTTTTGTTTGTTTAAGCACGTGGGCTCAGATCTTGCTTTATTATTTTTCTTAAGGTACCTTGACAACTACAAGGGCTGCATCCAAGAAGTGACAAAGCTGGCCTGTGGGAGCGCTGAGATGTCGCAAGAAGTGCAGATGTCCCTGGCAAATCCTGTGCAGATCGTCAAAAAGTACTCCCGTTTCATTAGCACGAGTGAGTTGTCATTTACTGGAATTTTCCATCGTATCGAAATTCTGTCTTCTCTTTCATGCATCTTTACGTTGTGTATTCGTATTTTACAGACAACTGTTCTGAAAGCAGTCTTAGCTCAGCATTACGTGAATGCGACGGAATTTGGGACCTTGATGTGGAGCCTCTCTTAAAATACACTGACAACAGTGATCTCATACAAGCCTGCAGGTATGTCTGCAATGCTAGCGCAGCTTGTTGCGCTGTTCTGCATTGTGTAAACAACATTAATTTTATAACGATTTTTCCTGTGACCTTTGTATTCCTTAGCTCAATCGAAATATTTGGAAACTGTGTCAAGCAGAAAGTCATTCCTTTATGCGAAAAAATGGAGGTTGCATCTAGCCACCAAAGTGTCCACTCGTACCTTTCAAATGCTCTTGACGTGTACAAGACGATATGTTCCAGGGATCTGAATGCAGGTACACCACTCAGATGTTAAATAATGTTACTAAAATGTGACTAAAAGAGTGGTTTTAAGCGACGCTGTTACCGTTACAGTGAACGAAGCCATGTGCAGCAAAACGGAACTCGTGGCAGCATTCAGCGAATGTGGAGGCATAATAGAGTACAGAGTTATTCCTTTCGCTGATGACCCATATGATAAAGTGAAGCTCGACATCGCCTGCAGGTAAGACTAATGTAAATTTGTCTTTGCTTGCAGTACGATTTACCTCTATGAAACCTGCGATAGCGCTAGAATTGTCTCTACTCTGATTTCATGACATTCAAAGAGAAAATATATCAGTGATGCCGAAATTCTCATCCAAGAACGATTTCTTAGTTTCCATTTATTTTTTCAAAGCAATTGTTGACATCTGTTCATTCAGTCTATTAGATATTGTAAGTTGTAGCCACTGTAATCTGAAACGTGTGCCGCTATTTTGACCCCTGATTTCAGATAACGCGTCTTTTGCATATATATTATTTTATTCCTAATTATTTCTGTGTTAAATTATTTGCCTCTTATTTGCTATTGAAGAATGATTGGTTCAAAAGTAGTGTTGCAATGTTGGACGTTCAAATAGACCGCGGAAGTGATGTGGGTCCCGCATAAAGTCAGGCATAAATAATGCCGCTAAGCAGGCGAAATGTAGTTAACGTAATTAGTGATGCAGTTTATAGCAATCACGCAATTATGCTTCATATTTCAGTGGCGTTCGCGAATACAAAAGGTGCATATTTTCACGGCTTACTCCTGTGTGTGAAGACAAGGTTGTTCCCATGAGTAATGAGGTCACAAAATACCTGAGGAATTACTACAATCTGTACGACTGGACGTGCAATACGACCGAGCCTCGTGAGTGTGTCGCCGAATATTTGCTTCCCTTACGACCTTTTTCTGTGGGGGATCGATGGATTTTTAGCTTCAACCTGGTGAGTTTGCTTTCCTATCTTAGAAAGCCACTGCGACAAAGAGGAACTGAAGAAAAATCTGGCGAAATGTGTGGGGCTCCTAAACAAGGAGTTTGACGTCTCCGTCATGGGGCTAAACACCGAGTATCTCTGCACGTAAGTCCCGAGCTAATATCCTTCCTCCCTCATTCCCCCCCCCCCCCCCCCATGTACATCGGCATATTAAAACAAACCTTTGGTGTACCAACCCAATGTATGCTCAATCTCTACACAGTTTTCTAGAAGACTACAAGCTGTGCCTCAGCATGCGAACCAGTCCTGAATGTCGCAGAGACGACGCCGTCATGCGGTCTCCGGATATCATCTATTATACAACTGAGATCATATCAAAATTTATGGGCCTATGTAATATGATTGACGTCAAAGGTGCGTGCACGAGCAGTTGATATGTGTTTCTTTATGCATTTCTAACGCTGTACAATAACCGACCTTGTGCAGAGTGCAACAAGAACACAATTCTGGAATCTGTTCACAAATGCAAGGGACTCGTCGATTACGCGCTGATTGACAGCATTCAAGACAGTGGAGACATTGATGCTATGAAGCAAGCATGCGGGTAATTGTATCCTATTATACAAAACAAAAATGGTAAAAAGGAGCGACTGTAGCGCCGGCATAAAACGATGTACGTCGCTTTTCAGTGGACTTTTCAATTACCGGCACTGCGTGCACTCTGAGATCTTCAAGGTTTGTGACGCTTCTAGCCCTACCTTGCAAGACACAACCGTTCAACAGTACGCAGTAGGCGTACCAAGAAACTTATCTTGGGTCTGCGACTTGAACACAAAACCTGGTGAGTCGTCACTTTGTTCATTTGCCGCGGTTCACGGCGAGCGATTTCCTTGGGGATATTTTTTGAGGAGCTTGAAAAACAGGGGAAAGACAGGGGACACGGAAGCACTGTTCCGTCATTGCTGCATATCATTATCGCCTCTCACATTGTCTAAAAAAATCACTTCACAACTTCCGCTGAGAAACTTAAGCGACAGCTGTTGTTGTGCAAGATAGCGCGTATAAGGAGAGAGCAGGGTGCAGCACGATTGCTTAGTGGCCATTGTTCGCCGTATACGCCGAGTATGAGGGCAGGACATATGCCTTTTCTTACGGTTGCCTGCCTTGTTACGACCTTCGGCTGACCCGAAAACCCGCACCTCGCACGGCCTGCATGTGGTGTTTTAGTCGCCCGACTTGTGTTAGCTTGGACCCGAGGAGGGCCCTGGCCAAAGCATACCTTCGTATCGGGAGAGGAGGGCTGCGTAAACGACGGACTTCATTCGGACACCGCTGCCAATGTGTACTCAGAACGGCACTGCGCATAACACTGCGAGCTCTACTGCGCCTACTGTTACTTCTCGCTGTGACTTCTTCGTACTTCGAGCAAAAATTTGTGTGCTCGGTGAGCGAGTCAAGCCGAAAGCTTGATTCAACAAGTGGCATCTAGTACAAAATATGCATCGCACGAACGGCGAGCGGGAGGGTTTGCTACTGGTGCCGAAAATAAAGCGTGGGCGAGGTATTCAAAATGTACAGCGGGAGCAGGACCGCTTAAAAGCTTTTTCCGCTTCCGTTTTGGTGATTTTTACTGAGAACACGCCTTATTCTCTCCGTATGAGCGACAAGTTCATTAGCGTTAAAGGCGCAGAATTTTTGTAGCGATCTTGCTTATGCAGGGCAGCTAAGAGACTTGTACATAAATAAGCATTAGCATGTTGCCCATAAGGCAGCATATATATGTGTATATCGTGGAAGCATAGATCGTAGCAATAGTCACAATAAATATTGAAACGCATGTTATTCCAAAAAAGCTTTTAGTTCCATAAGCGCAAATATTGTGGGTGTGGAGAGGAAATCAGTTGTTTGAGTTATAACGCAAGTATTTTATCAGTGCCTAAATTCGTAGAAAGGAACAATGTTGACTACCACGACACGTATTGCAGAGTGGTTGTGGCGGAGCGGTGAAAGTATATATTCGTATTTAGGCTTCTGAAAAGGTCAACATCTCTCCGCCAGTCTCGTTTGAAGGAGATTTTGGTGTTGGTATTGTTACTTTCTTCTATAACTATTTCCCTCGACGACATAACGTGGCGCCTTCTGCTGAAATATCTCTGTGACGTAGAAAGCGACATCACGTGATGTCACTTTTGTCACTTTGTCGTTCGGCATATCCAGTAGTTCAGCCATGGTTAATTCCCAGAGTTTGCAGGTTTTAAGCGTTGTATGCGTGACTTCTTTGCTGCAAAACAACCTAGCGCGTACATCCAGTCCGGTGTGTAGGGCAGCAAAGGTTTTTAGCGAGCGAGCGACCTGTTGCTACCATATTGGTTATTCAGTTCGCATGATCTTGCATCAAAGTAGTTATACGCATTTTTGCCGTAATAACGGTGCTGTTCACAGCATTCGTCACAGGGAGTGCGGCTTGCCACTTTCGCTAGAATTATTGCGGGACGATGATATATCACCATCACACGGCCCGTGTAATGTCATTCAAAGTAAGGACATTCATACCGAATGTCATTGCAGTCTTGCGTTGCCCGTCTACACGAGTATACAAAATGGCATTCGCAATTGATGGCGATGTTTATCGGCACCTTGCTCACGCAGGCACTCGGCAATCGAGATGTATACTTTTAGGTTGCGCTTCGCCCTGCACAAATCGGTGAGGTGCTCTTCTCCTACTTTCAGCAGCGCGCGCGTCTCGTCGTCGGTCCAGTGCGCTTCTCGCTTTCCATTCTCCGCTGACGAAGCTGCAGAATTGGCTTCCGTGGTTGGTGGATAGGCCTTAGCGCTGCAGCACTTTGAAAACAATATGCAGACATGGGAAAGCAAACAGACGAGCGTTTGTAAACATGACCGACAAGAGGTGCTAGCGTCCAGTCGGAGACTGGGAACAAGAATATAGCTGCACAAACTGCTTCAACTATCGTGCTGTACGTCATAAAATCACTAAAAAGTTCGTAACAGCAATTATGACAACCTTTGCTGCTCTGATTACATTTCGTTTTACCTTATCGATTTCGTAATTTTTTGCCAAGTCCCTGCCATCGAGATTACACAAGCCGTCCTTGCATGGGTTCGGGAAACTCAATGGGCAAATGCCATTAGATATGAATGTCATTCACTATGCCTGTGTAGAAGCAACAGAAATGGCATTAAAACGTAATCTCATTCGCTGCGAATTAGATTACACATGCCGTGTGACAAAGGTATTAGGCTAGTTTCGTGATGTGCGTAGGCAAGAATGACGGCGGCGTCTATAGAGCTAAAATAGCTTAAGGATAACGCAAAATCGTATCATCGTATGTGTCCCAGTTGCGTTTGAGGCCAGATGTGTCAAAACCGGTGATGGCGATCTAAGCAAACAATGACAGCGCGGCCGTTGCGCCCTATTCGTTACCGACGACTAAGCCTTGCTGTGGAATGTGTCGATGCGTGTGCCGTACAGACCGGCCGGGGACGTAGTCGTTGTCGCCACCGTATACATTCATCCTGGAAGGTCAGAGAGGGACCTTGAAGACTTTATGATCGACACATTTGGCTGGATCCTCCCGACGGACCCCAATCCTATCGTTATTGTGGGTGATTTTATTGTGGGTGTCTCGTCCCGACGGAAAGTTGTTCTGGCGTTTCTCTTGGAAAGGTTCGGCCTATCAATGTTGCACCAAGACCAATGTCTCTGCGACGTGACATCGGTTGTGCATACACCTAACGTGCGCTAAGAACATCTCCAGTGTCGTCAATGAGCCAATGGCCGTCTATCATAGTGACCATAAAGCCATAATTACTGTGGTCACGAGATAAACGTAAATACAAATAAAGATAACAACGTGCATATTTGTGTTATATTGTTTTGTTTTATTTTATTTATAGTTATATACAGCTCCGCTGGTCATCCACCTTCACAGAGTAGAATGGCTCTGACTTTTTTTTTTGTCTTGTGCGATACACCTTTTCAAGAAAAGCGGGGCGCTGCTAGAGGTTAAGTGGCCAGAAAAAAATGTTTTCACTTATTTGGAAAACCCTGTATCGGGAATTCAGTGGGGGGGGGCATCAGAGTAAAATTACGAGAGATTGACTGACGGGACAAAAGTATAAAATGTGAACAGTGGCAGCGGCCCTACTTCGTACAGGAAAAAAGAAAAGAAATGAGTATACGTGTGAACATGGGTACTATTCTGCGCCGCAGGATATAATCCATTACCAAACACAGCACGCACTCTGTCTTGCTATACAGTGAACTCCTTTTACGTCGTCTGCATGTCGATTCGACGCCGGAATGTTAATGTGATAGATCAATGAACTGCCCTTTCTTACAGAGGACTGCACTGTAAAGAACATTCTGCCTTCGATCTCAGAATGTCAGGGCTTCATCGAAGGCATTGGAGATCCTCACAACCTCCGAAAGTCTGATTCATTCGCTCTGAACATAGCTTGCAGGTAAGCCCGAGTTAGTGTCACTGTGAAAGCAATTGACGCAGGATACCTTCTTTGATTTCAGCTTTGTTCAGCAATATAGAGAATGCATCGACCTGAACATTCGCTCTGTTTGCAAAGAGCCTAAAGTATTGTCGGAAATATCAGAAATTAGCTTTTACACGCAAGACTTATACCACAAATACTTGTGGACCTGTGAACGAAAGAAAAGTCGTAAGTAGAAACAGTATCTTGAAATTGTAAGGACCCGTCACAACCAAACGCTGTTGGTTTCACCTAGCAGGTACACTTTGTAACATTGACGACCTGACCGTCCACCTGAAGCAGTGCGAAGTGTTCCTAATACCTGGAGTCGTTCCATATGTTGACAACACATTCGAAACGCTCAAGTACAGCTACGTTTGCGAGTAAGTAGATCTACAATATAAGAGCTTTATAAGTTTCTAATTCGAGTTATTGGTATTTTTCGTAAAGGAGCTTTGCTGCGTATTCCAAATGTATACAAAAAATGAAGTCAACCATCTGCGGGAGTAAAGACATCACTGCGTCACCAGAAATTAAGATGTTGCTATACAATAAGGTAAATGAATATAGGTGGTACTGCAGCTCCAAGAAAATTGGAAATGGTAAGTAACATCAAATATACGACAATGTAAAACGTTGCTCTATTGCAACATGTACAACAATCCTTATTGACATTTACGATGACCTGTGGTGTTACAAGGTGACTGCAACGAAGAGCACCTTGAAGATGAGCTCAAGCACTGCTTGGGCTTCGTGAAAACTGTTGTGAGGCCTAAAGTTCTGGGAGCATACAACGCTTCTGACACGAAAATGGCATGTTCGTAAGTGGAAAGCGGCAACAATGTCGTTTCAGCTACATTTATTTCCGAACAATTTAGCATTAATCGTGCAATGATTGATGGTTGTAACTATGTTTCAGTGCACTTGAGGACTACAAGTATTGTGTGATTTCGAAAATAAGCAAACATTGTGGTTACGATACCACGGTCGTGCAAAAGCCATCAATTAGGAAGTACCTGTTCGACTTGTACGACAAGCACAAGTGGATATGCCAGGAGCATATCGTTACTGGTACACTCAGATTTATAAGTTTGGACAGTGCATGTAGGACACTTTTTTTTATACTGCTTTATTTGAATTTCAGATTGCACCGCGAGGCACGTTATGGCACACGCAAAAAGTTGCGAACTGCATTTAAATTTCACATCATCATCTCCGCTCGCAGCGAGGGATCCAGACAGCAGTACAGTGGTCTGCAGGTGGGTGGTTTGAATCCTTGAAGATAGGACTATCATAGGGCAATTCTGCGGATACTATTATTATGGAATCGACAATCTAGAAACAATGGCAATGCAGAATATTAAGGTACGTGCCGCCCGAACAAAGGTGAAAGTGCTTTCTTTTTTTTTCTTGCTTTCTGTAGCGACTGCTGGGGAGCCGCCTCTGGTATTCGTATGCTCAACTGCAATGAATATGCTCCGACTTTAATGTTCAGAGCATGTCAGATGTCGCTGCCTTTGAGCGCGCAGCCCGTAAAGGTGCATGTATGTAGTGGTCACATTTAGCTTTGAATTTAGCCTGTATAGCCGCCTCCTTAGACATGCTGCAAGCTTTGATGCTCCAATGAAATCTATCTTTCGTGGTGCTGCCGAACGCGCACATGCTAGAAGGTACTAACCTAGATCCAATGTTAAAGACCCGTAATTTTGTGGTGAAATGATACTTTTTTCGATGCGCATGGCCGACATGGGCGCCATTTAGCATGCTTATTTTTGTTGTAGCAATGACAAGCCATATTTCACTAATTTTTGCTTTGGTTCTTTACCTTCGTTCTTTTGTTTCCCAGCTGTTTTCTGCCACACTTAAATTCACAAACGAAACGCCATGTCGGAAGCAGAAGTGTTTCACGTGACTTAATTTCGGAGCGTTTACTTTGGCCTTTGTGTGTGTCTAAGTGCAGTCACTAAGGTCGCGCTTGAAGAATAAAAGCTTTCGAACATCCAAAAATAATGAGAACACGAATAATCTATTGTTCACGGTAAATGAGATGAACGCTGTGAGAAGTTGCTGAGACAGGCAGCCTTTTTTTGTGAGGAGGTCCTATGTTTAATAGGTAAAAACTGGTAAAATCAGGCCTAAGACGGTATCATCTGCATGCCTCCGAATTGTACAGTACTGTGACTCCACCATAGCGTCTGATTCAGGCAAATGTTTGCTGTTTGTATTATACATGGGTTTCGTACAATTTGCGCCCGTTCGCCGAATTGTTTTTTTACTCTTTAACAACCGCTGTTTATGCCAGCATGATTGTTTCCTCATTCTCCTCGACCTTCGAGCGTTTTATCGTCTTGACCTTGACACCACCTCTACATTATTATTCGTTGTCACTGTCACATATTTAGTACATATATATTCTACTCATTTACGCAACGACTGATTTTAGGCCCTTCTACGGCCGTGCTATATTCTGACTTCATGTAACCTTGTTAACTCATTGCACCATGTGTTTGGCGCTCTGTGGCCAGAACTGGCCCTTGCGCCATGAAAACTCAGTAATCGATCAATAACATTATTATTCGTTTCTTGTTGTTTTTCAGAGGTTTGCACCAATACCATTCTTGCTTTAAAAGAAGCTACCTGGCACTTTGTGGCCGGGCAAAAACCGTACATCTTTGGAATACTATAACATCTATGGCCTCAAAGCGAGCAAAACCTACGCACGAGGCCTGCTTGAAACATAAGGACCCTATAAATATAGGTGACTAAACACTGACAACTTATTTCTCATATTTGTATTTATGCAAACGTCATTTATTTCAGATTCGTGCAACACAAAAGTTCTCGCAGAAAGATCGCGAAGGTGTCAAGGCATCGTTGACACCAACCTAATTCCAAATATCCGCAAAAAGAACAACAGCCCTAAGATAAACGAGGCATGCAGGTAACTTACATAGCTTGGGTGACAAGACACGTAGTTTAAATCATTGGTTTTTGTCGCATGCTTTGGCAACTGTTGGTACTTTAACAAAAATACGCATACATTGCAGTGCATACAAGCAGTTTCAGCACTGTCTCCGCCAAAACCTTGGCCACTGCAACATCTCAATTGCCCCCAATAAAGACATCCTGGAAAACTACAAGTGGGTCTGTTCCGAGGCATTCAACCACAGTAAGCCTGCTTTTCAATATTGAGAGTAGTGAGTTCGTAACATGCCCAAGTGGTGCGATAATTCAAAGTAAATAGGTGCTGAGGACGACAATTATACATCATCAAGGCGCGTTGTGTGGGCAGCCTGCTTTGCCACGATTTCATGCTTGAAACCCTTGTAGTAAGCTTGCGCCCACGAGACGGTAGCTCTTTTTAAGAAACTGATATATGTTGCAGTAGCGTCACAGTTAGAATGTCTATGCTACGACGCTCCATTCGTGGTGAATGCGGCATGGCATAGGGCAAGTGTCCTTTTCAAGGGCTTCTTAATGTGTGTTTAAAGTTCGGCTAACAATTCAAATCGCTTTATGCTCAGGAACAGAAGTCCTTACCCACTGAGGCATTGCGTCACGCAGACGTCAAGTACTGGTAAAAAAAAAGCTAACTCGTCTTTTGATAAAAAAAAAAACATTTGCACCAGAAATTTGTTTTAAAAATATGCTGTTGCGGTAAGCAGAAATGATTTCTAATAAAAAAAATTTTGACACGCCCAACATTCTCATTTGTATAATTTCTTTCCGGTGTACTTTCCCTGTGGCTTTCGTTAATTTCCTCTCATTGTTTCAAAAATAGAAATCAGAAAAAAAGCAGCGCCCATTCACCAACGAAAAAATTTCCGACGGAGTCTTCAAGAATCATTTTTAGGATGGGCGCGAAACAGTTCCATATTGTCTTTTTTTTTTTTAGTTAGCACCAGTGTTTCTTTTCGCAGGTGCGACAGCTACGTGCAATGAAACCGAACTTCTGAGCGAGATACAAGGCTGCCTCGGCATCATGTATTTTATTGTGATCCCTAATGCTGGGCAAAAAAGTAAGCCAGCGATTGCAAAAGCCTGCGAGTAAGTTCTCAAAAAATGTTATTTTCGTCATTCATAAATGGGAACAGGTTATCACAACTAATGACCTTCGGAATTACAGGGTTGCCAACTGTTAACAAAGTACTGTAGATATCAAACTCAATAGTGCTTGATATGTAAAAGTGGGCTCCAAGGTAACAAATATAGTCGTGGAGAAAGAGATACATCTTGCATTTTTGAAAAACAAAGTAGCTGTCGTAATGACACCTAAGGCTTTGAAAGAAGCGACGTTGTGGACGCTTAGGGTGTGTTATTATATAAGCAGTTCTAAATTATCGATTAAACCTTCATACAATTAACGTAAACTAATTTATCGTGACTAAAAAAAAATTTCGCGAGAAAAGCACGAAGATGAGGAAGACAACGTGGCTGTGTGCTTGCCTTCTTACTTTTTGCATGCTCGTTCTTTTTTTTTTCATGACCGTGTATTAACTGGCCAAATAACATACTATGCTGAGTAATACTACGGCGAGCTGCGAGTTTGTTTTCTCAAATACGCACCTAGTTCACTGCTGTGAAACCTTCATGTGTCTATTCGTTAACCATTTCGGACCATGCGCAATTCATTGATTTCTAGGGGCCTCAAGCATTACCAGAATTGTGTCCTCAGCAAAACGTCGCGCGTATGCGCCACCAAGGTACTTGTACGATCAACTAAGGTGAGACGGCTGACGCGTCACATCATGAAAAAGTTCAGCTGGACCTGCTCGTTGAGTGGTCAAGGTAAGAGAAGGCAGAATTCCTTCAAGTGGCGTTGGCGCTATAGCCCCTGGTTCATTTTCTAGATCAGAACTGCAAAACGCACAGTATTGTGGATCACCTCAAAACGTGCCTCGGGTTTATTGACTTGGCCGTCGCACCGAACATATTTTATCCCGAAGACAAGGCGAAAATGCAGATGGCTTGTAGGTAAGTCCTTTGACACGTGGTCGTTGGTATCTAACTGAATGTAAGCGAAATTTCACTCGTCCAGCGGCCTTGAGGACTATCAAGACTGTGTGGACAGCAAGATATATGAAATGTGTCCCCCGCTGAACAAATACCTCAAACGAAAAGATGTCAAGCTTTTCACGGAATTTCTTCCAAGCAAGTACAGCTGGGTCTGCCACACAAGCTACTGTAAGTAAAAATATTCTTTTGTCGAGCCTAATTCGCAAACGTTTTCGCTGATAAAAGCCTTTTTTAGTGACTGGCAGCCTTCGCTAGCGTGTTCGCGCTACGCGATTGCAATTGGCTGGCGCCTTTTCTTTACAAACCATTTTAACACTCGAACTGCTTTGTAAATACAGCCCCAGGGTTTTTCCCGCGCTTTATTTTTCGAAGTGCGCACTTTGAGTGACTGTCCTTGCTACGCAGCGCATCAGTGCACTCTTCGAAACCTCATGGAGAACCTGAAGATCTGCCGTGGACTTGTAACAAGTGTGTTGTTCGCCAAACTGGATAGCGGGAAGCTCGTGGGCGACAACCGTCCAATGGCGTGCAGGTATCCTCTTTTCGCACTTGGTCGTCCTAATATCTTCGGAAGTAATATCCGATTCTTGTGACACTATCCGCCGTCACTATAGCCGCATTGTCGAATCATTCCTCGACTAACAGCGCATTCATATGGAAACGTTTGGGCTGCCCGTGAAAACAGCAGGGCAACATGGGTTGCAGCTTTTGCATGTTAGCGCGCGGGCTCAGCCACAATAATCAGGTTCGTTTGTGCAACAGCACGTTCAATTGCTTTCGCAAATTGCTTCCGCTGTTTCTGATAAGGCGGTAATTTCGCTTCTAGCCAAGCTTTCAATGCGAGGCTGCCTGGCTAGGTCCGTTCAAGCGGTTGCTGTAACTAATGTTTACTAATAACCAACGATGACTACACGTTGCGTAGCGGCAGTTCTATTTTGCTTTAGGCAAAGGTATTTATAAAATAGTTTGCCTCTTGTGCAAAAGGTTTGTTTTTCTCGCTTGAATCCTTGAGAAAAGTAACTGCGTATGCACTAACGGCGTAAGCTTGTCGTTAATATATGGGGGCTCCATTGTAAAGGCTTTCCTTTAACATAAACACGAAATGTGTTTTTGCCTTCGCCAGTGCCTTGCAGTCATTCGAGCTCTGTGTCACGGTGCAAATCGGAAGGATATGCAGTCCCGACGACCTGGTTCTGCACCATCACGACATAAGAGCGGCTACAACCGAAATGCTCGACGCATACGGATGGGTTTGCAATGACACCAGTTCCGTGGACTCCACTTTCGTGGACACTGCTCTTGTATTCCGTACGTTGACGTTGCGCTCCTTGCTCTTGGTTGTTCACCGCCAGTCAACATCAGCTCGCAATAGTTTCGGGCACAAACGAAGCTTGTATAATCTTCTGGCACTTTCGCTATTTGCTGGTTGAGTAAAGCATGTGGACTCCGATGCTCGGTGTGAATTTTTGCAGTATTATATCGAGCTGGAATGGGAAAATGTGTTCTTAGCCTAGCAATAGTGCCACGATTTTGTGTAAGAACGTTTTCACCGAACTGCTTGTTAAGAACAGTGGTAAAGTGTGCATTATTGCCTTTATAACCTGGAAATTTGCTATCATTTATTGTAATACACTAAGAACAAAGAGGGTGCTAGCAACCATATATATATATATATATATATATATATATATATATATATATATATACATATATATATAAACGTACTAGTACAGCCACAGCAGTTCAGAACTAGAAACTGAGCTTTCTGTCGCCGTCCATCCATTCATTCACCTATTCATTCGCGAGTTCGCACAACCTGGCGAAGAAGGAAAAAAAAGGAAAAGGCAGACCACTATCCCCAGTGGGCATCATACTCATGCCTCTGCCATATGCACATGGGAGCCAGACGCACTTGCCACTGAGCTATTGTGCAACGTTAATGCAGCATTCGCGCTTGACACTTTGTGCGGGGTATTGTGATCCACAGACTGGAAGTGGTGGTGTCTGTGCATATACTTCCGACGTCACAGCAGGCAAACTGTAGATAATAAAGACGACGTTACGCACATCACTAAAAATGTATTCGTGGAAAGCTGGCGCTGTGAGAACTGCTGCTATCGCGGTAAATAAGTTCAGAGCCAGAAGAATCTGTGTAATCTGCAGTCCTTTCTTTTTTTTTTTTTGTGGTGTTCGTGTACTTTTTCATCAAGTACGTTCGTTCTGCTTGGGTGCAAGTGTCCTAGACAATCACTTACTTCCGCAAGAGAAGTATTTATGCCGCTGTAAAATTTTACGTATATAGGCAAATTGTGCTGTTTTAGCGCCGCCATATATTTTTGAACGCTGCGTGAACTCATCATGTTGCGAAAGCTGCACTTGGACACCTTTTAATTTCGCCGGCAATGTAATTGTCCCATCAGACAGCTTCGGCTGTTGAGCAATGTCAGTATCCTTGAGAGGTGATTTACTTGAGCACTTGTTTTTGTTTCGCCAAGAATATCTTTTAACAGCAAAAACAAATGCACGCACTTCAAGGTCTTAGTCCGCGTGTTCTGGCTGTGAATGCGGTTTCCTCCTATATAGGCAAGAGAAAAAGCTGAAAAGAATTGCAGGGAAGTTTGCCGTGTACACAAATGATTGCAACTCGTCACGTTTTCTTAGCCACGGTATGGTAAACCAGACTTGTACGTAACAAATTACGTGTAATTAATTACACGTAATCGATTACGTTTATAGGTAGTTTTGTAAGTTACCGATTACTTTCTTTACCCGGTAACGCTCACTATAATTCTATTATTTTTTGCTGTAACCAATTTCATATAACCAGTTAAATATTTCACCTTTGAATACTTGGCAGGAACTACAGTATTCAAATATATGAACACATGTACGTGGGTTACCTCCTTACCATGATCAGCGTCCTGCCGCTGTGCACTTATCAAGTGAAGATGGCAAGCTTGCAGATTTGCACACATCACTTGGAATTCCGCCCTTTAGGCTTTTTTTCTCATAATAATTTCTCTCTCTCGGTCTCCTGGAAGCGCTTTTCAGCGGCCTTCGTATGTGGTAACAGCTGCTGCTCGATTCTTCTTCGCTTAGTGCAGCCTACCACTTTTCTGATACAGACAGAAGCTTTAGGCCGTTAAACGCTTATGTTTCTATCCTTTTCATATAATACGTGCCTCCTAGGTACCTATTTTTTTGCGACTGTAACACACCAACAGTACTCTTAAGGCGGCATGTTATGCTGCTTTAGAATAAATTAGATTGCAAATTCAGCCACATTTCCAAAGAACGTGAACGTTTGCTGGCGTCCGTTATAATTAGGCGTATAAGTCTAAATCACTAACGAGTGAAGGGCGCCGGGTGCAGGTGCGCCAGATATTGGCCGACATGTTGAGACGCGTGCGGCGCTTCTATCGACGGCCACTTCACCTGTGGACGATTTTTTTTTCAATGGCCCTATTTTGAGCGCCGACCCCTAATCCCTGCAACAATGAATCACTGCTTCATAGAGTACCCAGACCGGGAGAATCGCGGTGTTGAGTAACTATCATCTTTTGGTGGTGGGGTGTAGCAACAGGCGTGTTTAGCCTGGCGACTAAAGGCGGCAACTGCTCCTCCTGAGCGTCTCGTACAATGTTACTACGCTATGTCCCATCAAACCAGTATTTCATAGGAATGCAAGGAATGCGTAGGAAGACTTGAAGCTTCTTTGCGGGCTACAACTGACCCTTCTGGTAGCACAAGGTGTTGCAGGCACGCACGGGGAAGGCTCTTTTTTTTTGCAGGTGCTCGACCAGTGCGTCACTTTCATCTCAGTCTTTTGGGCAAGACCACATAAAGCTTTGCTGAGTTAATCTTATCTCTTCCCATGCAATACAATTAGAAGAATCGATGCACCTCGTCTTAAAAAAACCATGCTGGTGTATTAGCAGATCCTATCTTGTGACCAACGTGTTCGTACGTTACAACACAGCCCTTATCTCCAGCGCGCAAATCGAGTGAGATTTCAGTGTCGCTGCAAGAAACGAGGGAAACGGGGAAGATCACCGAAGAAACATGTGATAACCAATTCTTAGTGTAGGTAAGCAACGTATGGAAGTGCTGCAGAGGACGCATAGAAAGGACCAGTCCAGCTCGTTCTATAAACTGTATTTATGCAATGCTAATAACTGTAAGATGGAAAGTAACGTTAAAGTAATCGACTACATTTGAGTAATTGCTCAATTACTTTCGTGGCGCTGTATTTGGTAACTATAATGGATTACATTTTTGAGAGAAGTAATTGTAATTGCATACGGTTACTTTTCTGTGTGTTACGCTTTTGTGACTACAACTGTTTACACGTGCAGTTGACGTAAACGGAAATATTTTTTTTTTATTTTGTATTTCGGGGCGCAGGAAAGAGTGGCTGCGAGGACGATCTATTGAGAGACCGGCTCACG
The DNA here is from genome assembly GCF_023375885.2 of Dermacentor andersoni. Lineage (NCBI taxonomy): Eukaryota > Metazoa > Arthropoda > Arachnida > Ixodida > Ixodidae > Dermacentor > Dermacentor andersoni. Next base: position 84,760,091 of record NC_092814.1, read on the forward strand.
CATTGCCGAGAACTGTTCAACAAAACTGCTCCAGCAGAACTTGCCACCGATAAATTTCACGCCGGAGATATCGAACTGACCTGCAAGTACGAAGCACTTGTTTTAGACGTCAACGAGTGTTTGATACAATTATTCCTGTGTATTTTCCCTTCTGTACCATGGTTTCTCATTTCTGCACATTCCACCTATGTTCATCATTGCAGGGCAGTGAAGTCGTATGAGCAGTGCACACGAGCTGCTCAGCTTGAGCTCTGTTCTAAGACGGGAGAGAATGCCATTATTTCAGAGTATTCTAGAGACCTTTACAAGGAGTACAACTGGACGTGTAACTTGGCTTCAGGTACTTCAGTCATCATTCTGTAAATAAACAATAGCTCCACGTACGCGCGTTCTACACTATCGCCATGCACTATAAGCGCTCCCGGTTAGTCTGCTCATTTATCATAGTCATAGCAGCGATTTCACCAGAGCATCGATAGCGGATATCGAAGAAGTAATAACACGAGTACCGAATCCTGTAGACTCGAAAAGCCTTAAGTTCCCAGAAAAGCGGGCTAATTATAATTGCTTAGCCACCTTCCAAGCATGGCAGAAGTGAAAAATAAATAAATGAATATTGCAAGGATTAAAATCAACGCGCAGTTGTTGTGGGCTTGCATTAGCACAAGTATCCGTTCGACGACCCTGTGGGTATTTCTGGGGAGATAAAGGTACTGCCCTGTGCGGGTTGCGCTCTACGCCTAAAAAACTACTTGGCTTTATTCTGTGGCCATGGAGAAAGTTTTGGTGCCTTAAAAGCAAGCAAGCACCCGTCACTTCGTCACTGTCTTCGCCCAACTAGCCTTGCCGGCGCTCTCTTCGTGTTTCTGCTATGTCAGCGTAATAGATAAATAGAAAGCTCGCCACGAGGATTTTTTTTTTAGCATTGGCAATCATTTTGGTCATAACAATAGAACGTGAAAGAATAGATTACGATTATTTTTCTCCTGAGGCCCACGCTGACATATGTTCTCCTTCTAGATGCTCTGTGCGACGAGTCGTTCCTGCTGAAGTCTATACCAGCATGTCTTGCCGTCCTCAAGAATGAAGTCATTGAGCACGTTGGTAGCATATCAAACGCCAAGGCACAGAAAATGGCATGCGAGTAAGTCCCTTTCTGGACAATACGTGGAACACTTAGACGAAATGAATAACCCTCCAACATTTTCCCTGCTTCTCTTTCCCTAGGGGATACAAGCGGTACCAAAGCTGCGTTAAGTATATAGTTGACTCGAGCTGTCAGAACATCGATATCGTCAACACGGCAAGCCACGTAGGAATTATGGCATTCTTGACAAGAAGGCTTGCTTCGAGCTTTCAGTGGGCGTGCAATGGTTCGTCCTCTTAGGCTTCTGGTCAACCTTTGCGAAACTGCTCATAACCACATATGCTGTGCTTTATGCTTTTCAGGGTTTCACTGCAGCAGCCCTGCGGTAACTACAAGCATTCGAGAATGTGTGCGCAGTCTAGAAGAACTTTCGAATTCCTTCACCAGAAACGACAGAGTTAATCCTTGCGAGTAAGTGTGATTAATGATGCAGCAGTCTGTAGCTTGTTTCGTAACTCGGTGCTCTTATCACGATACATCGCAGGAAAGTTACGGCATATAGAGAGTGCATCCTGAAGAAAATGGACCTGCCCTGTAGGCTGAATCATCACCTTTTGGAGTCGAAGGAACTGGAACATTACACAGACGTTTTGTACAACGCCTTTGACGGATTCTGCAGCGGAGTTCAGTCAGGTCCTACTGCTGTTATCTACGCTCAGCGTTTCTTCGTTTTCGAATACAGTACAAACAGCAGCCAGAGCTGACGTAAACATAAACTTTTTCAGAGTGCAACAAAGAGGAAATGTTGCAGTCCTTGTACAAATGCGAAGAAATTATCCTCAAGCAAGTTCAGCCGCACACAACAGACAGGGGCAACGCCTATGAAAGCCGATTGGCGTGCAGGTAGATGAACGTTATTTTGATTATTGTCTTGGGCTCACTCGTTGGTTACACTGCCTTTTTCAAACGCTGCAGAGGCCTTCACGAGTACAAGTGGTGTGTATCGAACGTCAAAACAATGTTTCACTGCAAGAGCGATGACGAATTTGACACTGAAGGGGACGTTGACAAGCTAGTTGTTGCCATCGAGGAAAAGTACAACTGGACGTGCGAACAGGACGCAAGTAAGCACAGTTCTGACGACGGGTTTCTGATATTACAGTGGGCATACTCACAGTAAGACCGCTCCCGCGTCGAGAAAGAAGAGCTAACTGAAATTTTGTTAACCTACGCTCGCACCCCCACTGTGCAACCGCGCTTCGTCGTCATTGTTAGTGCAGCGGTACCCGCTCACAGTAATATCGAACGCTTCATCCCACTTTATGGCCGCAGTCGGATAGCAGAGTCGTAGAATTGCGGCCCCAAGAGTCTCGGGCCCCAAGTCGCGTCGCGTTGGTTGCTTATTATGGGATTTTACGTGCCAAAACCACTTTCTGATAATGAGGCACGCCGTAGTGGGGGACTCCGGAAATTTGGACCACCTTGGGTTCTTTAACGTGCACCTAAACCTAAGTACACGGACGGGTGTTTTCGCATTGCACCCCCATCGAAATGCGGCCGCCGTGGCCGGGATTCGATCTCGCGACCTCGTGCTTAGCAGCCCAACACCATAGCCATTAAGAAACCACGGCTGGTCGCGTTCGTTGCTCTTGGGTTCGGAAGAGCAACAGAGTTTTAGAATTGGGACAAAAGCAGCGTTGGGTTGGGTTTTACCACCGCCGCAGTGGTAAAAATAGAAGGCGCTAGGCGAAAAAACAAGTCTTTTTACAAGTGAAACCTAAAGACATGCATATTTAATAAAAAAGAAAGAATTGCAGTAATTTGTAATAAAAATGATAACTGTTATTATCTGTACGACTTGTTCCTGCCATTTTTACGCCAAAGAAGGTGGGGGGGGGGGGGGACGTGGAGGGTTTGACGGACGCTGACCTGAGCTCAGCTAGCATGACCTTGTGTTGCCATGAGTCTCTTACTTCGAAAAATGCCGAAAATCACCCGGAACACGGCAAATTTGCTCTGCAACCAACTTGACTGAGTGATACGAGATTTCAGTAGCTCGTATGTCTCTCTTGGCTATCACGCCATGGCTATTCGTCTGTATGAGATATCCAAGGCGGCTTGGGAACCCGCGATATTTCTCGAGCTTAGGGTCTTTGGGTTGACGCGAACGCAAAGACCCAAGGGTGCCTGGAGTTCTGCGCACGCTCAGTTGTGGCCCGCTGTCTTGGGGACTCAAGGTGATTGAGGCCCCAATTTTAAAGCTCTCTAGTATTTTTGGCTAATGCATGTGCACGTAAAAACTTGCAAGCAGGCGAAAACCATATCGCAGAATGTCAACGGCTATACCACGGCCGTGCCTTATGCGCTTATACAGATGTTTAAAACTTCCAAACGCTTTTCTGTTCGTTATATAACGCTGTTTCTTCTTCTCTGCGCTGGTTGACGTGTTAGAGCGTTAGAAATTGTATGAAAAACAACGTACGTGGCCGTTGTGTCCGCGTACGTCAAAGTCTCACCCCTCTATTTCAGCATAAAAGCCTCGGACCAATTCAAATGTTCTGTAAAGAAAAATCCTTATTTTGGATGATGGTGAGTCTGGCATTCATAGAAAGTACAATGCTTTGTTATGTTTCAGAAACGTGCAATGCTCCTAAATTCAAGTCCCACCTCAAGTCATGCTTCTCTATTCTGGCAACGGATGTACTTCCGCACATCTTAGATTACGATAACGCCAGCGGGATGGACCTAGCTTGTCGGTAAGCAGCACTAGCTCTTTGTTTTGCAGTTGCGCTATTTGTCGAACTCCGTGCAAGTTCTTTTTTTACTCAACTGATATCTATTCTGCATCATCCATATTAATTCCTGCAACGTTTGTTCCTTCAGCATGGAAAAAAAAAGAATTACACATCGTACTTCACACTTGTCTATGAGCTATCGTATTCATCATGCCCTCTTATAATTTGACTAAAATAAAACTTACCAAAATATAAGGATACGCGGGTAAGATGCGAGGAAACGCACGGCCTAGCTTTGAACTCCGTCTATTCTTCTCTGTAAGAATAGCTAGGCTCTTTCTTCATTTTCTATTTATACGCGCTTTGTGCCTTTGCAGTGAAGCCGTCGCATTTTCTTATCGAAGATAAACGTCGGCATCCTTTTGTCGTTCCCTGTCGCTTCGAAAAAGCAAGTTTAGTGGAATTATCGCAATGCTTCTCGGTAGTTGTGTGCCTGCGTGCGTGCGTGCGTGCGTGTGTGCGTGCGTGCGTGCGTGTGCGTGTGCGTGTGCGTGTGCGTGTGCGTGTGCGTGTGTGTGTGTGCGTGTGTGTGTGCGTGTGTGTGTGCGTGTGTGTGTGTGTGTGTGTGTGCGTGCGTGTGCGCGTGCGCTCGCGCTTGTGTGTGTGGGTTTCGGGCAATAAACAAATCGAATAATCCCTAGGAGCGCAAAATCAAATTCGGACCCCGTTAAGGTTCTAAGACCGTGAACGTTTATTTTTACTGGGGTTTCCTTTTTTGTTGACTTAATGGTAGACTGTGCGAGCGGAATGGGATCGCTTTGTGAGCATCATGGCTTCCACCCTTCGTACGCGAGCCAGTTAACCGAAAATATGGCTGTCGTACTTTTTGTGTGTGAGTAGCATGGGTGCGCAAATGTACGGAGCTGTACGCGAAGCAAACATTAAAAAGTTGGAGTCATGTATTACTTCGGCGTACAAATATCCCGACTCTGCATCCAAGTTTGAGACACGCTCTTATCGTGCGCATCACTCAGTCTGAAAATGCATAGACGCATACTAGTTCTGTCTTCAGCGACCCTTAATTCTTCGTTTGTTTCACCTTATGCCGTGGCGGTACGGGGTCGGCCGACACCGTGATATGGTACTGAGTCCATCGCCCGTACGTTCAGGGGAGATTTCCGCCATAAGTAACCCCACCCCGCCTGGAGCCGCGGATCATCGTCCACAGTTGCAAATCGCTACTGTCGCTACTTCTCAAAGAAAAAGGAAATAACGCCTACATCAGTCTCAAAACACATGTGATATGTAGCCAATGTAGTAGCAGATTTGTCCAAAACTGGTGTACCAGCAGTTGCAAACAAATAGCATTGAAGATGGAGCACCACAAGGTTTTATCGTTGAATCCGTGTTAGATTTCGTCCATGTAAATAACGTCGTAAATATCGAGGGGTTTTGAAATTTAACAGACTACACGGATGACACTGACGTGTTCTCTGCAGGTAGAGATATAAAGGTACTTTTTATGTGGAAACTATAAAGAATTAAATGCATGGATGACCAAATTAGGCGTCTGGCTCGAGTATAAGAAAATTTTGCCTAACGCGATCGAAATGAAACAATAACTCTTTAAACCAAGAGAACGTTAGTGGTCTCAAGACTGTTTTAAAACTTCAGAATGTCTGCGTACTATTCTTCGGTATCTTGTTTTACGAAATTCTTGAGTTTTGTGCAAATTCATCGGTACCTTAAATTAGTTTTGAAAATTGATAAATGCGCAATGCGCTTTTGTTAACTTTCACCTAACACGTTGCTGTTAATTATGGTCTACTGTAGCACAAAGCACCTCCTCCTTCAAACTTCAATGAGTACAAAAACAAGCAGATTGAGTGGTAGGCAATCTGAAAGCACCATGCCATACTTCCATACATATAATGATTGAGATAACGGCGCCGCGGTAGCTTAATTGGTAGAGCGTCGCACGCTGCGAAGACGTGGGATCGTTCCCCATCTGCAGCAAGTCGTTTTTTCATCCACTTCTATTGCCATTAATCTATCGTTTCTTTAACTCAATTACTAAGTACAAGTAATTTCCCGTATGTTGTCCTATGCGTCTTTGTTGGCTTCTTATGATATGATTATTAAAAATCGGGTCCCTTGGTTAACCCCCTTTATTCTCGTTCATTACATAACGGCGGTCTCGAATTCGGCAACAGTGATGCCTTCAGGTAGCATGGGTGGGTTTGTCTAGTCGCCTTCACCCAAAAAGATCACGTGCCCGTGACGCCTGCGGCAGAAAGGACGTTCCACGTCCAACGCCAAGGTCTGTGAGTGGTGACGCTGGCTAACACTCCCAATGTTAGCGAAACATAAATCCCCATTATGGGGTTTTACTTGCCACAACCACTTTGTGATTATGAGGCACGCCGTAGCGGAGGACTCCAGAAATTTCGACCACCTGGGTTTTTTTTAACGTGCACCTGAATCTAAATACGCGGGTGTTTTCGCCCCCATCGAAATCCGGCTGCCGTTGCCGGGATTCGATCCCGCGACCTCGTGCTCAGCAGCCGAACACCATAGCCACTGAGCAACCACTGCGGGTATAAATACCCAAGAAAGTGGATTGGAATAAGGCGCCGCAGTAGCTCGATTGGTTAGAGCATCACACACGTAATGCGAATATATTTGATCGATCCCCACCTTCGGCAAGTTGTTTTTTACAGCTAAGCTGTTAAGGGCTACTTTTCCCACTATCATGTCCGCGACGCAGGTGTTAAGCACTCCCCATACGTTGGACCGATCCCGAAGATAGTGCGATGCGGTGCCGACCCGCGGTGGAGGTGCAGTTCGCCATTACGGGACCCACATACACAGCTTCGCTGGTCATCCTTCTTCACAGAATGAAAGGGCACTGAGTTTTTTCATCCACTTTGATTGCCATTAATTTATTATTTCTTTAATTCAATTATTAAGTACAAGTAATTTCCCCTGTGTTGTCATTTGTGCCTTTGCTTAATTGTTCGCTTCTTACGATATGATTAATAAAAATCGGGTCCCTCGGTTAACCCTGTTTCTGCACGCACAAAAGATTTATAGCTATAAATTATCAGTAAATATCTTGCGTCAATACCGAACAGATAGGTTACTGTAAATGTTAAGTTAAAAAGTGTTCGTACGATCTAAGAAAATATTTGTATGTGAATCTTCTTATTGTACAAACTGTGGTAATCAGATATTCAATATACAAGTATCCAATATTCTGAACGAATGCACTGTGATTGTCGGCAAGGGAACTTCAGTGGTTAAGTATCAGAAAACGATAAAACAGCTTTTACTCTCCACAATTTGCTAGTATGCTGTGATGATTTGTGCAATTAGTGAATTATTCTAGCTTTCTGTAATTTTATGTCAAACATTTCTTCTGTAAATAAGCAGTAAGTTAAACAACTCCCTCAGACTCTCTCACAAGATATATTTTTTTTACCGTAGCACTCAGTCAGAATCAGACACGTCAATATCACGTTCAGCCAAGCTTACTTTGACACAGATTTACCAACATGAGACCTAAATAGGCTCTCTGAGACCCAGACTGACAAACATCAGACCCAGCCGGATCCGCACGGATTCATTCACCGAAATCAGAATCAGTCAGGCTCACTCTGACTTAAGGGCTGAAGGACTCACTCATGCACTCAGGCTCACTAGACTCGTGAGATCGAGATTCAGACTCGCTCAACTTTATATAATCACAGAACCACTCAGGTCGCGGACTTAGATTCACGATAAGTGAGTCTAAGATGAATGGCGCAAGATCCCGTTTACAGTATCAATGAGCTTAGTAACGAGAGCTTCGTTGTTAGTTGTCTAACAGTTGTAGTTTGTAAACTGATACGGTTTTATAGGTGTCATACAGGTATATTCTATGTATCTTTTATGTACTGCCCCCCTTACTCAATGCCTCACTTTGAGGTCTGTAAGGTATCTCTAAATAAATAAATAAATAAATAAATAAATAAATAAATAAATAAATAAACATATTTTTTTGTTGCTACCTTAGTTTTAGTCCTCGGTTAGTATAGTAATCGGCCATCATTTCGCTGTGAAGTGGCAGAATCGAAATGGTTTATTTATTATGAATTTAATAGAATATCTACGTTAAAAGTGCATACATCCTTCATTCACGTTCATCATTCAGGCTTATTGGTTACAATGGACACCATTCACGTATACATATACACGAGGCATATTTACTTGGTGTGATCTGAACTCGTCCTCGCATGTAGTATCGCGGATTCCAAAGCACATCAAACCCGATGGGTTTCAAACTTTATTGAACTCATTCAGACTCACACCCAGTGGCGTAGCAACAGGGGGGCCGGGGGGCCGGGGGGCCGTGCCGGGTGCAAGGGGCCAGTGGCGGGAGGGGGGGGGGGGGTGTTCATATACGTCTGAAGACACCCCTCTTTCCGCCGGCTACACCCGGGGGGGGGGAGGGGTGACAGAAGACCTATGGGTCCCGGGTGGCAGACCACCTAGCTACGCCACTGTTCACACCTTCTCGATCTCACCTGCAATGTCTCAAACTCAAATTGAAACGTTCACTCAGAGTCGCCTCGATTCACTCACACTCAGTCTCGCACCACGTATGACTCACTCGACTGCACTCGTACTCACACTTACTTGGATTCACTGGGTCTTGGTTAGGCTTAAAGTCTTATTGAGTCAGCTCATGAGTCAGTTTCCCGACTTTAACTACTACACTGTTTAGTGAATATATGAATTGCTGCAACGAAAAAGTCACTTAAGTATCCTTGCGTGTTTTGAATGCGAAATCATTATGACTTCTCTAATTGGTTAGGTCCATGATACGTTGAAAACACGCTGCACCTACGTGAAGCTGCAGTGCTTGAGTATTATTGCCTACGAAATTAATCCACTTTAATCCACCTTAATCCACTTTAACCCACCTTAATGCACCTGCATTCACTTTACTTCACCTTAATTCACTTTACTCCACCTTAAGTCACCTTATTCTAACTTGTAACTTTAATTCGGTATTACTGGTGGCGGCATACAAAACAACGTCACTGATGATTATGATCTTTCTTACCACTCGATGCGAACAACGCCGGCTTTTCTGCCTCACGAGACGCATAATGCTTTCGCATTATGCGTCTCATGTCAGTAATTTCATGTCATTTTCTAAACTACGTATAATTACGCATTCGTGAAGATGCGTTGTGAAGACAGTGTATAACGTCAACGTAAGGCAATGTGATTCGCCAAGCGCACGGAATAGAATTCTGGACCTCCAGAAAGAGGACCCGTGGTTATTCAATGTTATACTTTGTAAAAAATCCTGCGCCAGATGTACAGGCGTAAATGAAACACTTTTCTATCGCCCATATTTCCAACATCATCTACGCTCTGACCTTAGTAAAATAATACAAGAACTTTCTTGTCAGAAAAAATCATTTTCTGGTTTAGAATAATACTGCAGCATTCTTCTATATTTAGCGCACAAATGTATGCGGCTGTCCGGATACATAATGCATTTAACCACATTCTTGTTATTTTACAGAGGGGTGCACCAGTACCAGGTCTGCGTGAGCAAGAAGCTGTACAGTCTTTGCAAACAAGACAAGCCGGTATACTCAAATGAGATGCTGTACTTTAGAGACAAGGTAACGAGCTTGTTATCCTGGACATGCAGCTGGACGTCTCCTAGTAAGTGGTCATCTCGCAGTGCGCCCGTTTCATTAGGTAGTTTTGCATCCAAGCGCGTGGTATGGCAGCGGCAAAGTAACACACATCAAGCATACTGTTTTAGCACTGACTTGAGGACCATTTCTATCACGCTGCGTCTCCGCGAAGCTGCAGTGCTTGAATATTGTTGCGCACGAGATTCTGAAAGATGGAAATGCTGGAGCTGCTGGGAACACCGTGGTATGTGCAACTCTCAACACACTATTCTCTACAGCGCAGGCCATACGTTCCCCATTGATGGTGCTATGGGTCACGCAGAATCTACTCGTATTTTATCGCCTTAGAAGAAAGCGGAAACAGCAGGTAGAGTCTTTGGCACGTCCGTTAAAAATAGCGCAATTTGCGACAAATCTACAGTAACGAAAGAATCAAGAATGTCGACTCGCATGTTTAAATAACAACCCGCAAGTTGTCAGTCACAACTTTCTTGCCTGGAGGACCCCCAACTTTATGTTGGAAATAAGGTGAAGGGAAGAAGTGAGAAGTAAATGAGTGTTTGCTCTTATAACCTTTATCTATGGCTAATATTGTGTGGTTACTTGATGCGCCGCGGAATAAAGCGGAACAGCAGGTTTAGCTTTCCGTACGTTCATCAAAATTAACGCAGTTTGCCATAAAGTGAATACCAACTTTCGCGTTGGGGGGCACGCGTCGTAGAAAGGATGTTGCCTCTATTTTGTAAGACTTGTGTCGAAATGTAAATGCTGTAGCTATTACATAGAAATGCACGTTAACGACCCGCCGTGGTTGCTCAGTGGCTATGGTGTTAGGCTGCTGAGCACGAGGTCGCGGGATCGAATCCCGGCCACGGCGGCCGCATTTCGATGGGGGCGAAATGCGAAAACACCCGTGTACTTAGATTTAGGTGCACGTTAAAGAACCCCACGTGGTCGAAATTTCCGGAGTCCCCCACTACGGCGTGCCTCATAATCAGAAAGTGGTTTTGGCACGTAAAACCCCACAATTTAAGAAATGCACGATAACGAAGGGATGCAGAATTTTGAGCCACATGTTGAAATTAGTGTTCACTCTCAGAACCTCTCTTTTTTTTACGATAATAACATGTGGTTACTTGATGCGCCGTGTAAGAAAGCGATAACAGCAGGTTTATCTTTTCGCACGCGTGCATGGTAAACCCATCTCCTGTGATATTTATACCTGCTAATCCTTCTAAACTTACGAATTTTAGTTTACGAATTTGGGCGCGATTTACGAGTTTACGAATATTATGTCAAGGTTTACGAAAACAAATTCTGTCCGCGAAAAAGATTCCCTCGTCGACCTCCGATTTTTCTGTTGGAAGTTTTTGATGGTGAAAGGACGCTCAGACGGGTGCTTGCTTCGAACAAGTTCCTGAAGCAGGTGAAGTCGGCAACAGCAGGTTGCTGATAAAGACACTGTGATCTAAAAACAATGTGTCGCTTGTCAATTTCTGCTGTTCTAAGAGTGTTGCTGCTTGTGTGCTGTGTCTGCCGAAAAAGACAACACATAGCAAGCGAGACGGGACCGTCTCGCTTGCTATGTGTTGTCTTTTTCGGCAGACACAGCACACACTTATATCACTTGTAACACTTGTATTATCGTATTACATAACATAGTAAAAGGATTGATTGTAAAGACAGGTCAGTGGCCAGCCGGAGCCAAGTCAGCCCATATGCATGCGTGGCCGGTTGCGCCGCCGACGGTATGCCAGCAGCGTAAATTGATATCGTGTTGTGCCCAGTGTATACGAGAAAGTTTGGATAAATATGGCCGATTCGAACATTCGGACACGCAAAAAAAAAGTTAACGTCACATTTTTGTGGCGTTCTACTTGTTATACTATGCACGTATCGTGGACAAAGTGCGCAATCGTTTTATGGCGGTGATCTTGAAAATGGGATAGCATTTGTATTCCATGTGCGCTGAGCAAACTCTTTACCTTTAATCAAGACCGTTACACGAGCAGAGTTTGATCATCAGGGCACTGGCTGCAGAGCCGAGGTTTCTCACGCACACCCAAAGACTTCAAGTATCACGTTTAAGCTGCCTAAGAATGGCAGAGCGAGTGTGAGCAGCTTCGGCTTAGTTCCAGCATCCGTGTCCGCATCGCATGATCTGAGCAAGCAATAAATGGCCACGGCATTTTGCTGCCATGATCACCAAGGACTTCCACGAGGAATGCGACAGACGCCATTCTATGAAATGTGCTGCCGCACTTGCTTTTCTTACCACTATTGGAATTACAATGAAGTTGAGCACCTAAGTGGCAGGCACCCCACTTTCGGAGATGTATTGTGCGCATTTATGAGCTGCACTGCGGCTTGCTGTGAAGTTTCTTGGGAACTTCTACTTTGACTACGTCATACCCACTGCCATCGTTGACATTTCTTTGTAAAGAAGGCTCTAAATTTAAATGATGTACTAAGCAACAGCTGAGCATAAGATCTCCAGTTTGATTGCCGACGGCAGTAGTCTAAATTTCAAATGGCACAAGTGCTAAAGTGGTAATGTCCGTTTTTTAAGGGGGACGCTGCGATGTCCACGGCATGCTTCAAAAGATGGCCCTTTGTGCGTCTGAACTCGAACAAGCAGGCATTCCCACTGGTCCAGCTAACAACAGCATCAGTGAAAAAATGGCGGGCTGCAGGTATGCTTCCCAACACGATTGGGCCACATTTCTGTATTGTCATAGTGTCACACACCTATCTGGCATTCTCTTCTCTTCAGAGCTTTCACAACGTACAAGACATGCCTGTCCGGCACAATCCCTGAGACGTGCAACAAAGAGACGAACCTAATGGAAAGCAAGGCTGTTCACCACTTTACAGTCGACATTCCCAACAAATACGCGCGCTACTGCGATTACAAAGGTACCTAAAGCTCGCACGCTTCAGTTGATGGGCCTGTTTGTTTCAACGCTTCTCTTTTTTTTTTAGATGGCAACGTGGAAATTGCCAGACAGCTGTCACGATGTGACGAGGAGTCTTTGAGGATGCGGTATATTGAATGCAGTCAAATTATTTCTACGGAAGTGATACCGTACACTGATGAACCAAGTGATTCGCCACTGCTCAACGATGCATGCAAGTATGTCATACGAGAAATGGAAACTTCCGGGGACTTACAACAGTGCGAAACCATTTTCTCTGGACATATCTGAACAGGGCGATGAGGAAGTACCAGAACTGCATCGCGAAGATTCCTACGCAAGATTGTTCAAACGGTCTTAAGATCCCATTTTCTGAAGAATCCCGGTACTATGTGTCAGTGCTCAAGAAAAAGTACGAGTGGGTGTGCAATGGCAATGGCGGTATGCATTTTTTTATTTCAGTATATATTGCAAAAATGCATTGAAAACAGAATTATTTTGAGTTCTTTTCTTACAGATTACATGTGCAACCCCGAAATATTACTTCTCTATTTGTCCAAGTGCGAAGCAACGTTTATGAAATCGCACGTTAATGACTACGTCGACGTCGACGTACTTGGTGTCACAGACTGCAGGTAAGGTGGGGCTTAACATGCATTGGTCTTACACAGAATACACCGAGCACAACAGTTCTTCATATGCATATTGTATTATAGGGAAGTCCAAAACTACCAATGGTGCTTGAGAAATTCAATATTTGAGTCAGACTGCGAGTATTACCAAAACATACTGACATCACCCGAAGTCCTCTACTTCACGGACAAACTTCTCAGACCGTATACCAAGAGCTGCCACATGAACCTAGGTACTTCATTCAAGTGAAGGTGCTTATCACGGAATTAACTAATACGTCATTCTCAAATTTCAGATTGCCAGATTGGTACATTGTACAGTCAGTTGTCGGAATGCACACCAATTATAAAAGTTAAGGTCCTGCCGTTCGTCCAGCGAGGCTGGGTGCAGAACCCCATCACTGCTTGCGGGTAAGAAAAAAATACTGTTCACTGATCCTGCACAGGCCTGTGTTATCTGGTATATGACCCACTGAACTTCTTGCAGCTAAGTTTCTTTGATGGGAGCATGGAAATTTGGTCATGTTGGTCTTGCATCGTCAGGAAACGACGACACACAGATACACTGACACGCACAAAACACTTTGTGTGCGTCGGTCTGCCTTGTGTCATCGTTTCCGCGCATTTTACCTGAAGATTCTTTGGCGGAGTCGCCGTTATGACGTAGTGCTCGAATGTTGGCAGCAGATAGCCATAAAATTGTGAAAATTGCACGGTTGCTTCTTTTATACGTACGTACCTACGTACTTACATGCGTCATGTGCATAGAAAGAGCATTCATAAAAGTGAAAGTTATTTTTAGGTATATGTGACTGCGGACAAACATAATGATACTAATTGTAGGCGTTTCTTCTCACGGAATCTTACCGATACCGTTAAGAGAAAAGTGTGCGATCAGGATATCCTACCAACACTAACCTATTGGACTGAAACTTGTAGAATAAAGAAATTTGAAAAGAAGCTAAGTACCACGCAATGAATGATAGAACATAAAACATAGAACATAAGATGCTAGGCGTGACGTTAAGAAACTGGGAGATGGTGGTATGGGGACGGCAGACAGGTGTTGCTGACATTCTAGTCGAGATTCAAGAGAAATAAGTGGAGTTGGGAATGCCATGTAATATGTGAAGTAAATAGCCGATAGTTTATTTGATTATCAGAATGGGTACCACGGGAAAAGAAATGCAGTCAAATACGGCAGAAGACTAGCTAATGTGATGACATTAGGAAATTGTCAAGCATAACGTGGAGCTCGGCTGATCCAAGACGTTGGTAATTGAAGATCAGTGGGCAAGGCCTTCGTCCTGCAGTGGGCATAAAGATAAGCTGATTATGATGAAGAGTGTGGCGAGGCGCTAATATACTCGGCTCTTGGATTACCATACTTGAGCATTATTCACGTCTGAATAACCATGGTTGCAAGTTGGTGTTTGTTTATTTGCCCAGAAGCGAAAATATCGTTACTGCAAAGCTGCTCGTTTTGCGCTCGCAGTGGCACCAGGGAATACCAGAAGTGCTTCAGGCAAGCGATGCAAAAAACAACCTGTGACAGGAATACGGCACTGTTTAAGCTGGCAGAAGTGCAATACTACAGGAGCTTTCTCTTCAACGCTTACAATTGGACCTGCTTCGAGCATGCGGCGCCCGTTGGTGAGTAATTAATTTTGTATATCATTTAACAATGTCGAAAAACAGCTACCACTTTTCAGCAAACAGTAGTGGTAGCACGGTGTTTTGTCAGGCGATCGGTATGCAAGTGAACTCTCAAGCTTAAATGAAGAAGCGTTCCCTTAGCGCATTTTGTATGTGGGTTTCGTTCTTTCAGGCTCATGCGACAAAAATCTAGTGCTGCGAGATTTGCAAAAGTGCGAAGGATCTATATTCCAAAATACGACATCTAAAAAGCCAATTTCTTGCAGGTTAGTGGGTGCCTGCGTGAGTGGTAGTGCTGTCTCTGACGTCTGTCTTTTCATCTTGCAGCTCTCTCTCCATGGCTAACTTTCTGAACTGCGTGGATAAAACCAACATGAAGCTGGCCTGTAGTGCTGACCCGGAGAAAGTCTCAGGCATTGCGAAACAAGCGCGAGAAATTCTGCTCGACTACCGCGCAGCTTGTGGCTTTGACCGTAAGCTAATTTCGCAAGTCATCACTCCACTCGTCCTCCTACTTCCAATTAGTTCCCACACCCAAAAAATAAAAATAAAGATACGTATGACAGGTACTTGGCATAAAAATTAATAATGCTTATTGGCATGTTTATCTTATCGGAACGAGGTTAAAATAGAAGATAACTCATATCGTCTTCCTGATTAGCAGGAAAGTTTTCGTAAGAAGGAAGGCTACCAGACGAGGAATGAAAACTGTTTTATCTTATATCCCTGGTTAGGGGGACGGCGAATGAAAGTGCTGATACGTGAAGTACATTATTTTGATACTTATTTAACCAGAACCGAACAAATGTTCGAATGTATTTATAACGCCACGCAAACCTTCAGCAACTAAAATTTAGTATTATTGCGCGTCAATCTTCTAATGTCTCAGCTCGGCAGTATTCGCCATGATCGGGCATTAATCCTCGCGATTCGGCATGAACACCCATTGTTGCAGTGATTCCGTTTCTAGAAGGCTTCTTCTACGCCCCTTTGCGAGCCGCGATAGTTTTTCCGCGATTCCATGATACCGAAGCAAGAAACATAAAAGGCACTATACTGTCAAATCTAGCGAACACATAAAAGCGCCGCTCTAGCTAGCCGCTCAAGTAAAGTCCTGGCTGGTTCAGTGACGGCATTGGCCTGGAAGCACTGCCCTTCCTAAATATGGCAACGCGCCGAAAAAGCATTGTGAGCTGCAATCTGTGTTTGCTGCAGCATACTGTCGGTAAAGAAGACGTTTAGTACTGCTGTTCCCCGCGCCTGTATATTTTTAAATGCCACTGATATTGTGCCATTGATAAAGCATTGTTTCAACTAAACATTATATACGACGCTTGAATTTTTTTCTTTTTATGCAGACACTGCGACCTCCCTCGGCAACAAATTTCTGTTGAACGAGTTTGAACGGTGTCAACTCATGTTAAAAAAGTCTGATCGCTTGCTCAAGTCGGCTCAGATCCGTGAAACGAAAGTACTTGATGCGTGCCGGTAAGTATTTTTCAGCTGAAAGGGCCTAAGAAAAGCTTCCGTCTGCTTTCTAAGGCTCGTTTATGTCGTAGCAGGCACTTTGATCGCCACTAAAATTTGTGGCATTTTATGGATGTTCGTGTGGCTCGCATGCACGGAGACTTGCTAACTCGCTGGCATCATTGTGCCGGCCTATGAGTCTGATACGATCTCTCAGCTAAGCCTGAAATACTAAAAGATTTCTGTTACAATACTGACCTCTTCTGTATGCTTTTGTTTACCTTTTCGTGAGGTCACATAAGCATAAATGTGTTCCGTAGTGCCATATTTTCCTCCGACTACACGTCAGAGCGTGTTGAAATGACGGGGCAGGAACTTTTGGAAGTATTCACAATTTGTTTTCGAATTTTATTGAAGAGAAAGTAATCAACAAAGATTGCACTTTCTTGTAACTTTTACGCCTTGCGATTTCTCCAAAAATACATGCGACTCTGTGCGAAGCAACACGTTGTTGTATTCTTGTCAGTATATTTGCGCCAGAAAACTTCTTGAACGGATCGGCTTAGCGCGTGCCGTAGCATTTAGTAAGAATAAAAGAAAATTATTCATTGGCAGAAAGTTCATGTTTATATCGATGCTTCACCTTTACCTACTAAAATTGGTTCCCTACAATTCAGAAGCTAACACTTTCCTCCAAGTTCTAATAATTATGGAGATATATTTAATGATTTCATCTCACTTTAATTAATGACTTAATCACTTTAATCAGTCAGTTCCGTGGACATAGGCTGATTTTTATCCTGCATGCGTTACAAACATTTTACCGTTAAGGCAATAAAAGTGTCAGATGAAATGTCATCGTTCAGGTGTTGCACTTATGGAGGTACCACATGAATGAGTTTAACTGTAGTGAATAATTGTTTTTCAGGTCTCTGCAGCTGTTTTCTCTATGCACCGAATCTGCTGTTATACTTGGCAAGAACGTTGACAGCCCACATGCAGCAGAAGTCCGCAACGCATCGGAAGCAATGGCTAGTAGCTATGAGCTGAAATGTGAGTGCTCTATAACTGTACTGTTTAGACGAGCGGCTTTATATAGCCTCAACTAGCGGTAAGCACTTGTAATTTTTTTTTGTCACGCATATCTGCAGTTTTTTTATATGTGAATTTTCACACACAAAAGAAGAAGAAAAGAAATTCGTGTTTCTCTGCACGCAGGTGCGCCGAACGAGTGCAACCGGAACCAAGTTGTGGACGATTTGCTGCGTTGCTTTCACTCAAGCGCTGTTTTCTCCAACTGCAGGTGAGGAAAGAGTACGGCGGATAATATTTCAACAGACTTAGAATATTGTTGATGCACCATCACTGCAACGAGCTTAGATGTAAGAGAATACTGGCGTTAACGTTTTTATATCATAGAGTTTCATGCGGGAAAACGTGCTTATCTTCTACGTGATGTTAAACCCTTTATATAACATTATTGTGACAGTACACATTCAGTGGTCGAACCTCTACGCGTGTCTTTTGGGGCCGTAACGGTGAGAATAGGCCGAAATGTATGAAAACTACGTAAAATCTACTCCAAGGTCTTACATCATGCGCACATGTCTGATGTAGCGAAGAAACAAGCAGCTTCGGGCGCCACGCTTCGTTTTTGTTGTCTTTGCAATATCTAACTCCAACGCCATTTTTCGTCCTTTGCAAATTTATGAACGCTACGCCAATAAAGGCAAGGCTAAACGCATGTGGTTGTGGTGAGGCTGTAGTAAATCTTCGGGCGCACGCTGAGGAATTTCTTCGCACGCTAATTCGTGTGCATGGTAGGCCTCGGGAGGGGGGGGGGAGAGCAGTTATGAGTTTTCGGAGCGATGCGCCTTTGACTACTGCAAGGAAGAACGAAAACATCGGAGCCTTCGACAGCGGCATGTAGCTTAGGATATTTTTAACTGCCACTGTAATTCGATATGAGCAATGCCGCACTGCAAAAGCCGCATATTAGACGTTTACAGCTGCGCAACGACCTGAATCAAGCTTCGCATAACGCTCTGTTCTCATGGCATCGTCGAAACTCTCGTTACCACCGCAGTGCGACGCTGAAGACCAACGCCACCACTCTGGCCGAGCCATGCATGACGGAGGTGTTCAGGGGCCATGCCTGCGCCAGAAAAGTCGATGTGGTCTATGTCGCGCGAGAAGTGTTGTTGGCCAAGGTGGAAGCGCACAAACGTGACTGTAACATGCTTAGATGTAAGAGAATACTGGCTTTACGTTTTCATTTCACAGAGGTTCAGAGGAGAAATTGTGCTTATCATCTGTGTGATGTTCCCACTCACAGCCCAGTACCGTCACTGCAGCCATACGGAGTTTTCGAACTTCCTGCAGAAATGCTACGAAACCTTTTTGAGAGAAGTTACCGGCAAGTCTATAGCCACGCCCAAGTTCTGCAGGTAAAAGAAAACGTTGCTTTCCCTCCGTGTGGAAAGCACCGCACTTTGATTGATGCGCATTGCTTTAGCGAATACTTTCGCCTCTCAGTATTTAGGCTCTTACATTTGCTGATCTTTGTCTCCATTCCCTCGTACTGTTGTTTCAGTGCACTGCAGTTCCGCCTACCTGCCCGCGGCAGTGGCTTAGCGGCTACGGTGTTGCGCTGATAAGCGCCAATATTTATCGAGGGATCAAACCCCGGCCGCAGGCCGCACTTTCGTGGGCGCGAAATGGAAAAACGCCTGTGTCCCGTGCATTGAGGGCACGTTAAAGAACCCCAGGTGGTCCAAATTATTCAGGAGCCCCCCACTACCGTGTGCCTCATGCAAAATCAAATCGTGGTTTTAGCACGTAAAACCGAACAATTCAATTCAGTTCCGCCTACCTGCTGGCTCTTTTTCTCTTAGCTTGTACAAAAATGGTCGACTACTACTTCCTTTCAACGCGTGGAAAGATGTAACTCGGTTCGTAATCACGTATGGGACAAAAATCTGTAAAATAAACGCTGGGAACTTACTTCATTCGTCGGCCAACAATTTCTAAGACACAACAATATGCTGAGCAATCCATGCTATACGCGTACTATGTGTGGGTTTCACTTCAATCTTCAAGGTTCTCACATAACGTGATGGCCACTGCATTCTTTCGCCATATGAATAGGGTCCACTTTAGTTGTTCCGGCGGCGCTATATCATCCAAGTGACCTTTCAGGAAAAAAAAGGAATGCGATCTTTTTCGATCAAATAAATTGCGGAAACAAAATATTAACTGTCGCCCTTCGTGGTCCAGCAATAGCCTCGCACTGCCGGCTTTCTTTTTTGAACTAGTAATAATGAACACGCTGGTTCTATGGCACAGCTTTATAATACCAGCTATGAGCCATGAAATTAATTAATGGCTAGTGTGACACAAATATTTGTGGTCGACGTTCCACATGTTGCCCGCTATTTAGTGGCCAATTACTACGGGTGTTGGAACAATGAAATTTCTGAATCTAATCAAATACGAATAGTGGATAAAAACTACATTCGAACATCGAATCGAATGCCGAATTTTTCTAGTGGCTACAGAAAAATTACACATAAAGGTTGTTTGAAGTCTGTTTGTTTCAACAGGTAGATAAGGGCAAATAAGGCTTCTTTACATTATTTAATACACGTAATGCTATTCAGAACTGGATGCCCGGTCAACTGAAAAGCTTTTAAATTAGAAACAACTGAAATGTGTTTGTATCTGGCGCACTATCACAATGACAGCAATGAAATACGGGAACAGCCCGTCGCTAGATGGACATAGAATTCTGTGTTCGTTGAAGGAGCATAGCGTAATAGTGCATCGCCGAACATTGTGTAAAAGAGATGCAAAGATGGGGAGATTGTCCAAGTAAAGAATAGCTTTGCCTAAATTGACAAAACAAGTTTGTAAGCTGCGTAAAGGTGAGAGATCCTTATTGAATGACTGGAGACTAACCAGTCCATGAGTTCACTAGGGAACTTGTGTCTTTGCGCAGCGACTGCGGCTCCCCTGTAGCAGAGCCATACGGAACAGCCGTCACTACCATCTGTTTTTCTCCGTGTAGACTTCTGAGGACTTCTATCCCCCCTTTATATTATAACATAAAATAAATTCTACAATTTCGAATGCTGAATTCTCGACTCGAATACGAATCGAATAACAGAGAATATTCTTTTCGTATTAGAAATTTCGAATATTCGCACTGGCCTACCTTTGATCGTAATCGACATCTACACATGGGGAATCGTGCGATGCAATAGTCGAAACTAACATGGCTAAACAATGAAAGATTGGCCTTCATTGCTTTTCCGCTAGGATGATCGGACAACCTGGCCATTTTTACGCGTGCACCTTGGCGCACCTTTGTATATAGCGAACACGGCAGAGTTCTCCAGGTCACGTGGCTTTCTGTATACCCGCTCATTTCAGAATGTACCACAAGTACGCAAGCTGCGTCGACGAAGCGAGTGCTGAGACATCCTGCTTCAATGCGACCACGATGCAAGCCCCGTACGAAGTCAGCCTGCGCAATTTCACCTCAAAGTACGCGCAGGTCTGCACGCAGTACATTCGCAGCATGGAACACAACGACTCGTCGTCTACCGGGCATCGCAAGGACATCCAAGCCAAGCATGCCTCTTCGGATGGCGAGGCTTTCACTTCTAGCAAATCGTCCTGGACTGTGGTCGTCTTCTGCCTGGCCATGATTATGACCCCTTTTCTGTTGTCACCATTCACATTCCGAAACTTCACGTGAAACTTGTGCTTAGTGTTTGTGTGTGTGTGCAGTAAAACATGTGTACAGTTTAAGCATTCGTTCTATTTGCGTTGAATATGTCAGCCCAGTACAAGAAGCTGCAGTTATGTCTGACACGTGGTCACTCTCGATCTTTATTTTTATTAAGTTAGATTTATCTATACAAAATATTTAATTTAGAGCTCGAATTTATGTTCTCCAGCTTAAGATGTTGCAGTTTAACCATTGTCATAGTGCCGCATATGCTCCTTGGTGTGGTAACTGCATACGCAAGTGGGCGCCACCGGTTTCTCTTAATGCTGGATGCCTCCCAACTTAACTGTTAAATTACATTAAATACAACTAAACGAATGTGCTTCTCATTTTTCATCGTCGAGGCCGTATCGTGCACCCATAAACATGGGGAAATGGAAGTTTCATTGCTTCATACTCGAGCGTTATAGCAGCTGAGCGCCGGAGCAGATTGATTGATTGATTGATTGATTGATTGATTGATTGATTGATTGATTGATTGATTGATTGATCTCCAGTCATGTCCTGGTCTAAGCACGTAATGTTTATGATCATCCAACATTCAAGGTACTCGTTTGAAATAACGTTGAGCCAAGCTTTCTTGAAACGTTTGAATTAAATGCTATGCAAAGACACACATAACGCACGCAATTTTATTTTAAACTATGCGCAAGGAACTGTTCACGTTCTTCTCGATCGCAGAAGTTTTGTGTCGTTTGGCTTCGCGGAAGCACGCATCTAAACTGTTTCGTTTTCTACAACACGTTTTGCAGCATAGCTAATACACGTCTGTCTGTCAAGACACTCCTTGGCTTTGAGAATGGGTCTCGTACCCCTGACACGGGTCCAAATGCCAAAGGCTCCCACAATACGTGTTTTTATCCCCTCCAATAAAAGCGCGCACATTTGTGTACGCTACTTGCTTTTGCCGGTTCCATCCAGTTGTGGCGGGAACAAACCACCGACATTAGGCAGCGGATAAATTGAACGCTTTGCTTACACAAAATTGCGCCATTTCGCTCTATAACTGCACGGAATATTGCAACACACGACTACATTACTCAACGCACTTCCATGTTTGAAGGGATGGATGTTCGACAAGCTGCGTTCCGTCAGCAATAGTGAAGGAATAGCTTTTCCTTTCTCGAGATGGTTGCATCCAATAACTTGTGCATGTTCTTTCAGTCGGTGACTGAAAACTTTTTTTTTTTTTGTAACGACTCGCCGTGGTGGCGTAGTTGGGTGTTGCGCTGCTAAGCCCAAGGTTCCGGGATCAAATACCGGCCGTGGCGGCCGCATTTCGATGAGGACGAAATGCAAAAACGCCCGTGTGATGGGCATTGGGTGCGCGTTAACGAACCCCAGGTGGTCAATATTATTCCGGAGTCACACATTCCGGCGTGCCTCATAGTCATATCGTGGTTTCGGGCACGTAAAATCCCAGAGATTAATTTCTTTAACGTGATAGGGCTACACTGCATATGAAATCAAGACGTAATCACTTTGTTGTTGCGAACATTCACCATAAAATGCAGAATTGATCATTCTACCACCTGGAATTTCTTTCAATCTAATTCGCAGCGCCTTTTAATGAAACTATTTAACTTTGGAACATTTATGGCCAGCCCTTGATAATTCCTAACTGGAGGAGTTAACTGCTCAGCCTTATCCACGCGATCGTAGCTCGCAGTCTCCGTTATCGGCACATTTTACTCTCCGAGAAACCGACAGAGTAGCCACGCCAAATCCTTGGGAAGGAAGTACGGAAAGATTACTAAAATTATTCACTTCAAAGTGGATATTTGATACACAGAGTATAGTTCGTTACTGTTGTGAATGGGAAAAACATTCTTGGCACGGTCAGACCAGTTTTATTTCCGTCTATCTATCTATTTTCGTGGGCTTATCGCAAAGTTAGTGCACTCTAAAATTGTGGGCCGATCCCGGAGGTAGAGCAGTCTAGAAATGTGGGCCTAACCTCGCTTATGGCGCTCTTCAATGAGGAAAAAAAATCCTTTAAACGTTCCCCGAATTCATTTTTGTCTAAAGAAAGATGCTGTTATCATACCTGGATAGTCATCGTAAATGAGTTATGGAGGAATTTTTTTTTCATTCCATTATTCTGTAGCGAAGAGAGAGTCACCGGAATGTCTGCATATAGGGCCATGTCAGATTTATATATAAGCCGAGTCTTGCTCTTGTTCCCTAGGTAAATGGTGTCACCCCCTCTGGGGGATCGGTCATGAATCGGGCGGTGAAGGAACTGTTAGCATTTTTTTTTTTTAATAAATTGGGGTGAAATGAAATAAGTATCTTGCAAATAGGATTGAAAGTGTCAGCTGTTACAGGTATGAATAATCATACCTCACGAGAGCTCCTTCGTCGTCTACTCGGCGAGAAACATACATACCAACAAACCCATGCCAAACACCCAGGTTAGCAAACAAAGAAGCTTTGATTAATCTAAAATATCACAGAAAAGGAGACACTGTGCTCCTGCCAAAAGTGCTACGACATAGATAAATCGACAGCCCCAGCCTGACTTCTAGATGCGCCTAATTCTTAGCCGATACCATACAGCGGTTATGCTTTTGATGTCGTTGCTACTATGCGGCTTAACAGCTGTTCGCTGTCTATCACGAGCAAGCTGTTGAGAATTGCGCAGACGTCCCCTACCACCCAGATCTCGCATTCTTTTCCCTTTTTTTTGTTATTTGTTTTCTGTGTTCAAGCCTGTTTAACTAATGCACGACGCCGCAACATGGCACCTGGGTTAAGCCTGCACGCCAGCCAGCGCATGTTCCGGTTGCGTTTGCTGCGCAGTGTCCTCATCTAAAGTACATAACATACAGTGCACCTGGTCGCGCTGTGGCACGAATAATCGCAAGAATAGCCAAGCTCAACATCAGAGTTCTTTTACAGCGAAGCTGTATATGACTAGGGTTCCGTGCATTTTTGTTCTCCGTGAACTACCATCAATGGCTCATACCCCCGTAAGCATTCATGCTCCCGTAAGCAAGGAAAAATGCAATGGCTCATAGTCCCGTAAGGCAGAGGCTACAAGCACTCAACAAAGTGAAGTGAACAGTGCTTAAATTCTTTCTAATCACGCATACAACATACATAACAGCATGTCAAAATCTGTCATCATCAATGGCTCACACACCCGTGAGCAATGGCTCATACCCCCGTAAGCAAGCAAAAAATGCAATGACTCAAAGTCCCGTAAGCTTCATGGCTACACACTCTGCGTGAATTCGCTGCGATGACTCTACTCCTGTTGTCGGTGAGTTCAATATTGATGTGTCGGTACCGAAAAGGGAGCGGTTTACGTGTTCCGTGTTGCAGACATACCCCTTGCGATGCCACACCAATCCGGCCCAACCGACCACCCAGCGGCGCACGTGTATCGATTTGACATTATCAAAGAATGTGATCGCAGTTGGGAGTGAAATAATGACCACCGATCAAGACAACAAATGAGTGGGCGTACCTTTCGCCACGATGGCCACCCATCAAGACAATAAACGAGTTCGTACCTTTGTAAAAAATTGTGTCAAATCCGTGTCGTTTGCTTACAATCGTAGGTTCAGTCGAACCTACGATTGTACGCAGATGACTGCGTTGTTTACCGCTTGATAAACAATCCAAATGACAGCAAAATCCTTCAAGAGGACCTTAATAAAATTTCGAACTGGTGTACCACTTGGTGCATGGCACTAAATGAATCAAAATGCAACTACGTGTGCTTCTCTAGGAAAAAAACTGACGTTTCTCATTCTTACAAGCTAAATAATTCGACCATTTCGAGCGTAACAGGGGCCAAGAACCTCGGCGTTCACTTCTCAAGCGATCTTACTTGGCAGGATCACATTGTAAACTGCTGTTCTCACTACCTATTGTAAACTGCTGTTCCCTTCCGAGACTGTTAAACATTACTTTAGCTTTCTGCAGATTAATTTTTAGACCCACCCTTCGGCTTTGCCTCTCCAGGTCAGTGAGCATGCATTGCAGTTGGTCCCCTGAGTTACTAAGCAAGGCAATATCATCAGCGAATCGCAAGTTACTAAGGTATTCTCCATTAACTCTTATCCCCAATTCTACCCAATCCAGGTCTCTGAATACCTCCTGTAAACACGCTGTGAATAGCATCGGAGAGATCGTATCTCCCTGCCTGACGCCTTTCTTTATTGGGATTTTGTTGCTTTCTTTATGGAGGAGTACGGTGGCTGTAGAGCCGCTATAGATATCTTTCAGTATTTTTACATACGGCTCGTCTACACCCTGATTTCGCAATGCCTATCACCTGATTGATACTGTGAATATGGTCTATTGTTGAGTAGCCTTTACGGAATCCTGCCTGGTCCTTTGGTTGACGGAAGTCTAAGGTGTTCCTAATTTTATTTGCAATTACCTTAGTAAATACTTTGTAGGCAACGGACAGTAAACTAATTGGTCAATAATTTTTCAAGTCTTTGGCGTCCCCTTTCTTATGGATTAGGATTATGTTAGCGTTCTTCCAAGATTCCGGTGCACTCGAGGTCATGAGGAATTGCGTATACAGGGTGGCCAGTTTCTCTAGAACAATCTGCCCACCATCCTTCAACAAATCTGCTGTTACCTGATCCTCCCCAACTGCCTTCCGCCTTTGCATAGCTCCCAAGGCTTTCTTTACTTTTCCGGTGTTACCTGTGGGATTTCGAATTCCTCTAGACTGTTGTCTCTTCCATTATCGTCGTGGGTGCCACTGGTACTGTATAAATCTCTATAGAACTCCTCAGCCACTTGAACTATCTCATCCATATTAGTAATGATATTGCCGACTTTGTCTCTTAACGCATACATCTGATTCTTGCCAATTCCTAGTTTCTTCTTCACTGCTTTTAGGCTTCCTCCGTTCCTGAGAGTTGTCCTTATCAGGACAACCTTAAATACATCTTAGAGCGCGTGCAAAACCGAGCAGCACGCTTTATCACTGGGAGCTATCGCAGATCTAGTAGCGTCACACAAATGAAAATACGCCTAGCGCTTACGACGTTAGCCTAGTCTCAAATTTTTTCATGATATCTTTTACAACAATACTGGCATTAATAAATCAAAATACATGCTTAACCCGCATTACATATCCCATCGCCGTGAACACACATATAAAGTAAGGCCAATGAAGTCAAGAACGAACTTGTTAAGGTATTCTTTTTTCCCCAAACCATCAATGAATGGTATGCTCTGCCTCAGGATACCGTTTCTAAAACATCAAATTCAGCCTTTTTCAATGATCTGCTTGACATGTGATCAGTTCGCGTGTTTCGATGTGTTTTTTTTTTCATTTTATTTTTCGCTTTTGCTTGCCTACTATATGTATTTCTGAGTGTATATGTGTTCATATGTTCATGTATACCCATGTATGTGTATATATGTACATATAGCCCTTTTTCTTTTTTTTTTTCCTTTTTGTTTTGGGATAGTTATGCTGCCTGCACTGCATTATTCGTCACCGTGTTTTTTTGTTATGTAACCTTAATTACAACTGTTTAATATATGTATTATTCCCCCCCCCCCCTCCTGTAATGCTCTCTGAGCGAATGTGGGACTGTATAATAAATAAATAAATAAATAAATAACTTCGCTGGTCAATGGCTTTCACAGAGTGGAATGGCTCGTGATTTTTTGCCATGTTTCGCTTTCTGAAATATGACTATATAATTTTTTTGCATACCCATGACGGTCGAATTATGGAAGGATGGTTATCGTCAATGCAGCTAAAACATTGGTATACGCATTTTTTCGATCGTTTCAGTTTGGTGAATTTGGAGCGTGGGTGCCCACATTCAGCGTGGGCTTGAACTTGAGAAGACAGTACGCCATTCATCAAGCGGAGTGCCGTTCAGAAAGAAAGGAAAAAAGGCACAGCGATACTCGTAACCATCGTCGTAGTCTCAGATCAGCACCAGGGCTATTGGAGACGCCGTAGAGGAACGCCCGATTAATTTTGTCCACCTGTAGTTTACACGCGCAAAAATGCGCACACCTCGGTACACGCACGTTTCTCGTTCCGCCGCCATCGAAGTGCGGACACTGGAGCAGGAATCAAATTTGACAGCACCGTGCTCAGATGCACAATGTTGTGACCACTGGTACACCACGGTGCCTGTCGTCACACTCGCAAGCCACATCTACACTGTGAGGCACCTCGTCTGGACACCCTCAGCAGCTTCGCTTCCCGTCTTGCATAAGAATCATTCAGAGATAGGAACACGCGCGCTGTGAGCCACTTGCGATAAGAAACTCTGGCACACTGCAAGCGCTTTATTTATAACGAATACGACAATAAATATACGCTGCAACACACGCACAAGCACGATGGTGGGAAGTAAACGATGATGATGGAGACCACACATGTCCATGAAGTTGAGGCCGGGGCCAACGTCCATTTCGCTAGTCGCCGCTGCGCCGCTTATGACTGTGTCGTCACGGCCATTTGCAAGGACATGTCGTTGAATATATTCAGCTGTTCCTCCTGTAAAATTTCAATCAGAAAAAGAAAGAAAGCGCATGCAATTAGCATTCGCCATATCGATAACTGCAACAGACAAGGACGCACTGCAGGCAGTCACATGCGCGGGCACCGCGACGCAATCCTTCGAAACGAAGCCTTAAGTAGTCGAGCAAACAATTTTCGTTTTTTCAGTCTGAATAAGATTCTAAAAACTCAGTAAAAGAACAACAAGCCATGACTACGCGCACATCACTGCCTGCTGTTGTCGAAATGGCCGTCAGAAAGCCATGCCTTTAGAGCGAAGGTACGCCAGATACTATATAGAGATTTCAGACGAACCGAAGCCCAGTTCCATGCGCTCTCAACATTACGAAACAGCCCGCGTAAGCGTCGTTAAGTCGTGCGTACGGAAAGCGAATTTCGTATTACAACGGTTGATCGTGGCAGATGACTTTGGTCACATGAAGCACGGCAACACCTCACTTAGCGCCGCACGTGATGTCATGCTGTCAGAATGGCAGCCTGATATGAGGTTCGTACTAATTAGTACTCCCAAAGCACACGGCATCGGCTACTTTTCGAGGCATTTTCCTCTTGGCGCTCAGGCTTTGCAAACGTTCTAAGACACGGTCTATAACTGGCTAAGTTTCCTCCTTTCTTCAAAATTCTTTATTGCAAAGCGAGTACGTGTCATCGTAGCATAGTGGCGATCACAGAGTTATCGGGCCATTACACCACCGACTCCACGCGAACACGACTGAAAGGTAAGAGCAGCCGATAAGCGCTATCGTTGCAAATTGCTACAGAATTATAACTGCGTTGCGCGACATTCATTGCTGGAAAAGAAATTAAAGAAACCGTATAAAGGTGATTTTACTTTTCGCTAAGCTATCGTTTGATGTACAGCGTGTACTCGACGTGGTTGCTTAGTGGCTACAATGTTGGGCTGCTAAGCACGAGGTCGCAGGATCGAATCCCGGCCACGGCGGCCGCATTTCGATGGGGGCGAAATGCGAAAACACCCGTCCGTGTACTTAGGTTTAGGTGCACGTTAAAGAACCTCTGGTGGTCCAAATTACTCCGGAGTCCCCCAATACGCCGTGCCTCATAATCAAATCATGGTTTTGGTACGTAAAAGCCCATAATTTAGTTCCTGTTGTACAGAGCAGTGTCCGGTACATAGCGCAGTATCCATTCTGTTACAGCGCTTTGCTGAAGCACAGCTGCGCAAAAAGCCGCTATCAGTCCTTCGGTTTCATGTTATGTCTAGATATACTTTTAACAAAGCAGGAGTAGTGCGTATACGTCACGAGAGAGAAAGCACTTTATTGGCACCCGTGAGGGAGTATGGGTGATCGGCGTGAGACGCAGCTCCACCTTTCACCGCCTACCTCCCCCCTAGAGGTTGGCCGGAATCAGTTTGCTTCCGGCGGCGGCCTGGGCTTGTTTCTCTTGAAATGGCCAGAAGTGGCTGTGAGCCAACACTCTGTAAATGGAACAACTACCCGCCCACATGAATAGAGACGTTTGGTAACAGCAATCATACGACTGCATCGAACGACAAACAGCGACAGACGCAAAATAATAACGCCGGAGAGCGGCGCTTACACGGTTGACAGCCAGGAACCTTGAATGTAATTATACGTTGCTTTGGGTTGTTCTGGCAAAAGCTTTCAACAGATCGAGCTCCGTACTTATGGGGACAGTCTGCATGAAAATCTCCCGCCTGGTTTTCGACATTCCTCTGAAGGAAATACCTTGCCACAACGTCACTTTACTCTCGAAATTATGCAACGGAAGCATTTAAAAAGGCCTGGTGGATACAAGACATCGTGTGGGCCACCCGCCGCTGGCTTAGCGACTATGGTGCTGCGCTGCTAAGCCCGAGGTCGCGGGTTCAAATCCCAGCCGCGGCGGCCGCATTTCAGAAGAGTTGACTGTTGGGCTAGTTGGTCGTCCATATTTGAAGTAGTAACTTAGCGCGAATAAAACCACGGAAACAAGAAAGACGGACAAGGATAAGCGCTTGTCCGAGCCGTCTGAGCGCTTGTCCTTGTCCGTCTTTCTTGTTTCCGTGGTTTTATTCGCGCTAAGTTACTACTTCAAATATGGCCGCATTTCAATCAGGGCGAAATGCAAAAATGCCCGCGTCACGTGCATTGGAGGCACGTTAAAGATCCCCTGGTGGGCAAAATTAATTCGGAGTCCCTCACTACGGCGTGCCTCATAGCCAAATCGTGGTTTTGGCATGTAAAACCCCAGAATTAATTCATTCATATCGCGTTGGACACTTTCCGGTTACGAGGCAGGAGCGCAGTGAGGCGTCTCATTTGTAAGCAACGGAAAGCCACAGGAAAGTCGTTCCCTGTCACTACAGACTTTAGTTGCAAACAGCACGGTATAAATTATAGATTGCATTCAGTTGTAGCGTCAACGTTTAGAAAGCGTGCCGCTTTCCTCTCGCTTTTATTGCGCAAAACCGCAGCCAGAGGCCTGAGCACAGTACCTATATCAAATAAGCACGCAGCTGTATCGCTGTTACGTTGCCCTGAGCGACCTTATACCAGCATTTACTATCATGCACCGATCTCCCTGCTTTATGGTTTTATCTCCTGCTCTTTAGTGCAAGCAACCTTCCGCACAGGAGTCACAGGCAAACCTGCCCGTTCCGTGCTCGTGCCGGATGTGATACATCCCTGCAGCTACGCGCAAATTTTGAGCTGCGATTTTGATCCTCTTTGCCCTATTCGTGCATGTGCACTTCTGCGCCACTCTGCACGACATTGCACCTGCACATTTGCAACATCTGTGCTGTCAAGGCCGCTAGAAACGGTTACAGCTTAGAATTCTTTTCCAGCCATCTTATTACTTCAGTCTCGATATCTCATAATCTGTTCACGAGTGGCAGTGTCAAAACATCCATTCTTGTGGGCGCGTCTTTCTAACTTTCTTGCAACAAAAAAAATCGCTTAAGCACAAAAAGCAATAGTTGTGGCGCATTTTTTCAACTCCTAGAATAAAACATATGTTCCATTAGTATGATCCTTGACTGTACAAATTTCAATATAAAATTTTGTGAAGCTGCTCATACGTGTGCCAGTGAGCATATTAATGCTGAATGACACAAATCATAACTACTCTCGAAATTTAGACAAACGGTCATTCCCTTTCATACTCGCTGGACACGGAGTTTACGCGCAAGTCTCACAAAGAGATCCGTAAATAAAAGCGGATAGATTGGGTTCATGGGCTTAACGTCCCGAAGCAACACATATGGACTACAGTCGATGAAAGATACAGTAGCGTAGGGCTCCAGATGTTTCTGACCACCTGCGGTTCTTCAACAAGCACCTAAAACACAAGAGCAAGTGTGAAAAGTTGGGGGAGTTGGAAACGGTTCATTTCGATGGTGTTTGCAGTGTCCATAGGCTTACGGAAATAAGGGGCAGCAACACAACGCCACAGCGACTGAGTAATGGCTGACTACTGACAACGGCTGATTAATGGAAAGAGCGGGCAGTATACCTCGGCTAGAATGCCGATGCAGTACTGCTGCAGCATGCTGACCGCTTCTCGGGTGTGGCCGGTGCCCATGAATGCGAAGGTGGCGTCCCTGCCTGCATGCTCCCACAGGATCTCCTGGCCGCCTGGATGCTGCGAAAATCACGACTTTTTACGTTAGGTTGCCAAGGTACCATAGTGAGCCGTGAGAGCTTGATTACATACTCGGGAGCTCAGCTGCACCTGCATGCTAAAAAGCATGAGCGCCCTTATAAAAGTATCGCTGTTCTCACTTTAGTAAAATTTAGCGCACAGTTTTAACAATTTGGTCCACTAACTGGCACATGGAGGAAGGAAAGCATAGGAGGGGCCCGGACCAGCACGGACGTATTGGACAAAGTGTGGCGGAAGTCACGTGCTGCTTCTCGCAAAGCATCGCTGGGAATGTTACCCCAAAGTCAACGTTGCCATAGCAACCGTGCTCCTGAAGCTCTCGCTGCTGCTCTAGGCTTCTGAAAAGTGAGGTAGGTTTTTTCGGACCGTGTCTTTCCCGCAGAAGCTTCTGTTCGCGAGACAACCTGACTTTAGAGCGTGATGTGTAAGCTTGAAAGTTGTGTTTTGGGTCTGTGAGTGTGTGTTGTCAGTCAGCAACATACACACTCAAGTAATCATGGCGTGGGTCTTCGTCGTCGTCTTCGACGTGCTACAGAAAAGCACAGGAGAGCGTCTGCTTCACTTAAACTGTTACAGAAGTTTCGTAGGCTCTGCTCTAACGCGCGTCGGCAGCACACTCTACCGGCGGCTCGTAGCAATGCAAGTTCAAAGCTCCCGCCTATCTGCTCCGGCGAGCTGATTGGAGGCGCATCGAGAGATAGCACACCAACATGGCTGCATTTCCGGCTTCAAAAACGTGACGTGAAGGCCTCTCCTATTTTGTTTCTTTCCTCCATGAACTGGCATAACGCTTCATGTCCTTTTCCAGCTAGACGCTCAGATAAGACAGGAAGCTAAAAGGCTGGTTATACAGTTGCACACACATAAGTGCGAGCACCGGAACTGCTTTCAATTTTCTAATCCCAGTACCCGTGTTGTTCTCTCTGGTGCCGCTTATTAAAAAGGGCCCCCGACTTTCTTTTACGTCGTTCACAAGTTTCTTTTCGTCTATGGAGTCAGTACCCTCATTTTTCACTTCTGCTATGTCGACTATAAAAGTCTTTAAGAACAACCAAAATCGTCTAGTTTCGCTCATATCCAGTAATGTATGGGGTGCTCTTAATTTGTTGCCAAATTTCATTATAAGGACAATACTCGGAGCGAAGTGCTATGTGTAATACATGAGCGTTTCATTTTTCTTGTTTGCTTTTGTCGTTCGAAAGCACCGTCTACTCAAGTTCCATACATATTGTGCTTTCTTTTTCTAACATATTTCTTCCGAGATTTCACGCGACTAATGAGATGTGTTAGCCTGAACAGCTTACGAGTAAAAAGTGTCTAGTTTACTGATCCGCACTCGTATAAATAACGCCAGAAACGACCGTACTGCACAAAGCCGGACGCGCACTTCGGAATTGCGGAGCACCACTAGCAGTCTGTGACGTCGTTCGAGTGACCTTGAGTCCAGACAACTCGACCTTCTTGAAGCCACGCGCCGCATGCTTCTCTTATTGCTACTGCCGCAGAAAAAGAAATATTGCCATCAGATATAGCAAGCGAGAGCGCCAAGGCCATTTGTGGCGCGCTGAAACCGCTCCTATACAGGTGCTCTTTTTCTTGAGGTTATGTGCGCCTTACGCTTTCTAAGGGCCGCTATATTATTCCGCAAAGGCGCTTGAACGATCTACAGACTCGCTTTCATTTGCATTGCACGCTCGAAAGGCCGTGCAGTTCACAATGTATGAATAACCGCGCTGCACGTACGCAGAAAGGTGACGTAAGTAAAGCACATGAACTCAAAGCTAGTCGGGTAATAGCACTTATTCCGCTTCTCTACTTATTCTATGTCTGCTTCTTACTAGCCTATATCACATCGATGGCATCAACGTAAAGCGAACTGAGCATAGCCAAGACACTTGAAACAAAACAGGTCGCTCATATCACAAATTCCCTTTTGAAGACATTTTTTGAAGGCACCGCCTTCTTTGGAGACTTCAGATCGACTTGGGGCTCATGAGATCTGGATATCTCACCACTTTCGCCTCGTAAATTATACAAAGTGAGGTCTTCTAGTGCACGTAGGACAACAAAAAAAGGCTCCAAAATGAAGCTTGGAACGCAAAAGACACAGAGAGTTAGCGTAGAGATATGTAAGGAGCCGTAATAATGACTAATTAGAGAAAAGGGGACAACACGAAACCCAGATGCGCTCGTTTAAACTGCGTGCGCCTAAAACCGGAACCGGAAGTGCGGCTTTACTCAACTCAAAATCTGGACTGATCCCTAGGATAGTGCACTCTAACAATGCGGACCAATCCCGAAGGTAGTGCTGCCTAAAAAAAGTAAAATGTACAGGGTATGTAAAGGGCTCTGGGTAAGATGGTACAAAAGCACGGTAAGGTGGCGTATAGGGGAAGTTAAGGCGACTCAACAGCGGTTTACGTTGAAGAAAGAAAGGCAGGGTCTTGTGGAGGAGCCTCTCTTTCCTCCCGGATAACAAACATGGAAAAACACGGAACAACAAACTGCATGGTACACTAATGCACCCTGGAAGGCCTTGTCTATCTTCGATGGCAACCAGTGTTGACTCGCAGTTTTCCTTAAACAACTACAACGCGATAACAAAAATGATGACTTGCAGCAAACGTATCTCGGCAACAGCTCGGATAAAGCAGTGTACACGAACTAGGAAATAACTACGGATAACTCTTGGCAGGGGAACAGCTGGAACGATATTCCAAGTGTTTGTAGCGGCAGGCAAGCGATGCAAACAGTAATGATTGCGCCATACGTCATGAATTCTGGGGGTACCAACTTTGGCGTGAACTGCTGTGTAGAGATAACAAAAAAAAATTAAATTATGGGGTTTTACGTGCCAAAACCATTTTCTGATTATAAGGCACGCCGTAGTGGAGGACTCCGGAAATTTCGACCACCTGGGGTTCTTTAACGTGCACCTAAATCTAAGTACATGGGTATTTTTCGCATATCGCCTCCATCGAAATGCGGCCGCCGTGGCCGGGATTCGATCCCGCGACCTCGTGCTCAGCAGCCCAACACCATAGCCACTGAGCAACCCCGGCGGGTGTAGAGATAACCTCCAGCTTTGTAACTGAGAACAAACATTCTTGAAAAAAGAAAATTCTGCGATTTTACGTGCCAAAACAAGGATATGATTATGAGGCACGTTGTAGTGGGGAACTCCGGATTAATTTTGACCACCTGGGGTTGTTTAATGTACACTCAATGCACGTTACAAGGGCGTTCTTGCATGCCGCCCCCATCTAAATGCGGCCATCGTGCCCAGGATTTGATCACGCGCCCTCGGGCTTAACAGCGCAACGCCAAAGCCGCGACGGTGGGCATAGACGTTTCTTCCGAACCCTAATATCGTCAGCGCTGACGTTCAGTGCATCGTTCCTACATAGAATGTGAGTGTGGCGAGCTTGCAGGTTTGGTATCAAGTGCAAAAAGGTATCGCAATCCAGTAACACAAGTTGTAAAACATGCGAAAGTCACAAAATTTCAAAGCTATAGTTCTCTCTTCCTTCCCCAGTGAACCACCACTATCCAATCAACATCCAGGTACAATCCATTTGTCCACGTCTCGTCATAACATCTAGAGGACGTCCTTCTAACATACCGGGTGTTTCAGCGAACACTTAAAAAAAATTAACATTGCCTGTGGCAGATATTACTTGCAAGCGGACATTACTTGCACAAGAAACTGAAATGCATAATTGACTATATAATTAACAAAAAAATCACTAATTAAGTTTCAAGCTAATTACCTTATGGCACATATTAAAATTTTCAAATTCTAGTAAAAGTTTCATTTGGGCGAGTTGGTTCATTGCTATTCAAAAGTCATTAAATTGTCTCCGTCCTAGTCGCGCGGCGCCTTTTGAATACAAATTCAAGCTGGGGAGTTCACAAGGCGAATATACTTGGAACGAATTCTCAGGATGACATCATTTTCGAAATATTAATTCCCCACCTTTGCGGAGAAATGCATTGGCATTATAGTTAATTTTGTGCTTCAAAGCATAAAACGACGTTTTGTTAAGAAAGTAAGTGGATTGACAGAGCATTCTTACCGCAAGTTTCACGGCGCATATCTTGTAAATGGTGTCATCTGCACAGTTCATTTCGACTGGATATGCCTTGCAGCCTCAACCACTAGTATTTGTAAATTGCAATATGTGCCATAAGGCAGTTAGTTAATAACTTAATTAGGAAATTTTTGTTAATTAGTCGATGATGCATTTCAATTTTTCGTGCAAGCAACGTCCGCCTCTTCGATTAGGCCAGCTCATGGACTAGAATTGTGCTATCTGCTGCAGGCAATTTCAAAAATTTTCTGAAAGTGTCCTTTGAATAGTTACCCCTCCCCCTCCTCCATAGGCCTTTTTTAGAGCGCAGCTCTAAAGGCCAGAATACATGGAGGGAACTTTCACGACGAAGTTCGGGCGGCAGAAAATCTGCCGCGGCGCGACGCCGTGTGTTCGTCGGGCTGCGCTACATGGAGCGAAGACAGGCCGGCTGCCGCCGGCGAGTCGCTGCGTTGTTATCAGTGTGGCTAGACGAGGCAAATGCGCTGTCGTGAAACACATGACAAAAAAAAAAAAAAACCTTAACGGCAATTATTATCGCTTTTGAATTACGGAACACTCTAAAAACGCGTAAAATTTTGTTTAGATATGATTTCTAGTCTTTTTTATGTGTTTGAGACATTCATGTGCCGATGTAGTTTAAAGAAAGCGGCGATGCTATGCGTTGTGGCAACACTGGGCGGGTAAACAACTTTCGGCTCCTCCGACTCCGCGGCTCTGTTCTGTGGCTCAACGCGCGCGCGGCCGAAGCAAGCAGACCCGAAAGTAGCGCACGTGAGCTTGTCTAACCATGGCTGTTATTGTTAAATTCCAGCCGCGCCGCTTTGGATGCCATGAATACGAAAAGCGGGAGACCGGCGTGAACGATAGAGCGGGATCGGGATACACGGACAAGCGGGGAAGCCTAGCCGGAAGTCGGGGTGGATAGTGAGACCTGATTGGCTCGCTTTGGGGCGCCGCTCGTTTGCCGCTTCCGGTATCGTCGCCGCCCGACGAACTTTTCTGCACCGGCTGGATCGGCGGCGAACGACGTTTTCTCCGCCGCCGCGCGTCGCGCGTACGCCGCCGGGTGTCGAACGCCGACTATTCGTCGCATATTCGCTCCATGTATTCTGGCCTTTAGGCGCCCATTCCTGCGGCGAGCGTCGGCGTCGCACCTCCTAACCGAGCGAACGAGCACAGCGAAAGATGAGAGCGAACGCGGAGCGCAGTGGGCGATGAAAGACGGCGAGAGTGAAGAAAGCGCGAGGAGGAAAGCGGAGGAGGAGGGTATGTCGAAAGTGAGAAGCGAAGCGTCGTGCCCCGCAAGACAGACTATGTAAGTAAGTCAGTGGCCCTGATCCCTTTTGACCAAGGGCAGGCGTTTGTCAATCCCACAGATGTTGAAAGCGCGAAAGGAAAGAAAGTAAGGCGTAGAAAGGTAAGGAGAGAAAAAACAAAACACAGTTTCATCACAGCCACAGTCTATGAGGCCGTCTGGTTGGTCCGGTTCACTGTACTCCAGGCTTCAGTCGCCTTAGATTTCACCAATGTGACGATGGCTACGAGATGGCGTCGGAGCAGCGCGTGTCGTTAGGGTGCCTCGATGCGCTCGCTCGCCTCCGCTCCCGTTCGCGGGGACAAGCATATCAAGGCACTCTACGCGTCGTCTGTTTACCAAAGCGCTGCATGAGCGGAGGTCTGTCTGCAGCGGCTGCTGTGAATCGCGCCCACTCTTCAGCCACGCACTGCCTCTCGCGATATTCCGACTAGCGAGGCAGTCGCACCACACCTCGCTCCACTTGGAACGTGCTGCACGCGACAGGCTGTCCGTGGCAGCAAATATATAGCAAATTGAGCGCAAAGTCAGCGCTAGTCTTAGCTTTTCGCCATCCTTTGCCTACGTTCGCACCGTCACATATCATGGCTCAGTTGAAAGGAGAGCGTTTGAGAAAAATCGGACTTCTGACTCCGCTTGCGAGCTCCACGTGCTGCGCACGACTGCAAAATTCGGCTGAGATGTTCACAGATGCTACCCGCGGACTGTGTTTTTTCACCAAGCCCGAGGGGTGGTTCAGGACACCTTTAATAACATATCCGTGGTGGTACTTGCAAGTATAGCTCGCTAGTGTGAACTGGGAAATATCCACTAGATGTTCTATAGACACCTTACAGCAGCGTGATTTAGATGGGACTTTTCCATGGTATGTATCTATACTTTTGTTTGGACAAATGTAGATATATATATATATATAGAATGTGCGATATGTCTGAAACATCAAGTTATATGGACATCCGCGGAACATAAATGGTTATCTGGGTCAATGCTGCGTAGCTGAAGTTTCGATCGTTACAGTACTCTTTGCTCCACAGCTTCTCCGTGTACACATAGTCGGCTTGCTGGCTCGGGCGAGGCAGGTGTACGCTCGGTGACATTTCCTAGGAGTTATTTCGTGCTCGCGCCGTCTATTTAGCATGAAGTGGCGTCTTCTGAGTGGGAAACGGTTCTGTGGGATGTACTAAAGTGGTTTAAGTCGGCATGAC
Organism: Dermacentor andersoni; assembly: GCF_023375885.2. NCBI lineage: Eukaryota > Metazoa > Arthropoda > Arachnida > Ixodida > Ixodidae > Dermacentor > Dermacentor andersoni. Next base: position 84,797,838 of record NC_092814.1, read on the forward strand.
CAAAGTTTATGCTGCCAATTAGGTGGACGGAGCATCCAGCGCGATGTGTGCGCGCGCGTTTGAGCCTACAATCTGCCTCGGAGATCAGTTTCGTATTTCTGAAAATACACTTCTGTAACCTTACTGCAGCATTCTCATTGTAATTCTAAGCTGTGATTTAGCAGCAATGTGTAATTACTAAACATATGAAGATCCTATGTACCGTTCTGCTGGTGGATAAGCGGTGTCGTTTACTTTGACAAGCGTTCAAATTGTTATTTGCAGATACACTGTGCGGATACTCCATTTGCTGGACGAGGTTTCCGCTCACGAATAAAATAGTATTGGTTAGTAATAACAACACACTGTACAGTCACACTTGTCGAGCGGTAAAGTGACCGGGTGCGGACTGCGCGAGCGTCTAAAGCAGATGGTAGGCGCTTTGTTGTAGATCTGTTTGTTCTATATAGCGCATGGTCCGAGCATGCGGCATCACCATGCTAGGACTTAGTGCGGTGTTAGCCAGGGCCTTCTTTTTTTCTTTTTTTAGGCAATAATGGTCAGTGTTAGCCAGTGATGCTAACTATTTTTTTTCGGTGTCGTTCGTCCCATCATCTACAACGCACGCACCCGTTTTACGGAAACAGCAGCGGCCGCTGTGCTGAGCAGCGCCATCGGTTTCATGCAGGAGGCTAACGTAGACAGCACAGTGATTTCATGTCTGTACTAGACTTGAAATGCGTGAGAACGATGCCCGTGGCTGATGCAAATATTTTATAACGATTGGTGCTTGGATGTTTTGGGGTTGCATTACATTTCGCCGTACTCGAGCATTCATGTTTTAGTTCTTACGCCCACCGATCAGTTAGCGACATTTTCGAATTCACGCTGGCGATTCACAAACGCCGCTGCTACTCGGTGAGTAAAAACTGATACAGCCAAAATAGTTCCCAACACATACACGCACCGCGGCTGATGATGCGCGTCGCAAGCTTGCTCAACCAAGAGAAATTTCCACATACTGTAACTAGCACAATACCAAAAGGCTACACAGTGGTTCTTCGACGACCGCGTCTGAACTAACACCACGTAAATTTATTTATTTCAATACCTTTAAGGCCCCAGCGGGACGTTACAGAAGGGAGTGGTAAAGAAGGGTTTAGTCATATTACAGCAAAAAGAAAACATAAAAAACAGCAATAAAAAGCACAAGTTTACGCGAAACGCAAGAATACAACAGGCAACCAGGCAGATTATTCAAATACATAGTTTTGCGCGGCGGTTTTAAACAAACAAGTGTCAAAAATATCGGCAACAACAGGGGTGGGCAGGTGGTTCCAATCGCTGGCCGTCTTCGGCCAGCGATCGGAAATTTCACAAAGCACGAGCTAAACCATCTTCAAATCATTTCACAGCACGCGACGGTAACACATTCAAGCAGCGCAGCGCCGGCTCGCGCAAGCTAGAGAGGAGGAAAGGCTCACCGCGCATGCTTTCCTCCTCGCCCGTGGAAAATGTCTATATACATATTTTTTTTTTTCCCGCCCGCTTGCACAAACGCGAGCCTCTAAGTCTAGACTTAAATCCGAATCTCGTCTTATCCTAACCTAACTAAGACTGGACTTCCCGGCCGCAATAGCGCGCTTGTACGAACCGACAAAAATTAATTAGACTTAATGAAGACGGTAGGTACTTTAAGTACCTAGGCCGTAAGTTCTGCCGCCGACAGGGAATGAGATGGGGAACGGGCCTAACTCGGTCGCGAGGTCCGTATCGCTTGGCACTGACCAATCGGTGGCCGTCGCCTGAAGTACATAGCCGGCAAGACACCGCGATTTTCGTAAACGCTTTCCCGCGGACGGAATGACAAGCACGGACATAAAGCCTGCAAGTAAGCGTATCAGAAGTCAGCACTGGACGGAAGACGAGAAATTGAACTTGATACATTTGATAGGCGAGCGAAGAGCCCCATTATTCAGTAAATTTAATTCCGCTGTGACGAGAAAAAAGCGCAAACATGCATGGACAGGCCTAACCGAAATTCTCAATTCAAGGCCCAGGAACCGGCGAGATGTAAAAGAATGCAAAACAAGTTTATCAACTCCTTTTTCGTTGGAGTAAAACAGTCGTGTGCTCGGGCAGTCTTGTAAATATTGAACAACTCAGAATTTTTACGTTGATCGTGAATAGACGCAATACAATTTTTTCTTCAGCTGCAATAACATGTTCATTGCTTTTATCGCCAGACTCCTTGTAGCACGCTTCTTTTCCTGTGTCCGTCGTCACCCGCATCACACGAGAACACGACCCACTAACGGCGAAAAATGCGGTTTGGGCGCGTCTATTCGTGCACGTTGATGGTATCGCCGGCCGTGAGCAAATAAACCCCCGGTGGCGAAGAATTTGAGCGCGAGCGCCAATTGTTGCTTCACGCTGAAAGCGTGGCTCCGGCAGGTCGGATGCTCACGATCGTCACACAGGAGGAGCTCGGCGAGGCACGCGATGCCAGCGGGACCAAACCGGAATCACCTCTGAAGCTCGTATTCGTCGAACACTTCGAAGATGTTCGTGCGATCTCGGAGCACACGTTCGCAGAACATCAGGAGCTCGGCAATCAGTTCGAGTCGAGCCAGCCGCATGGCAGCCATGTTGACACAGCACGATAAAGATTGGAATCAGCCTGCGTACGGGCAGACTGTTTCAAGCTTACTTCCCAAGCTTGTGTTAATCTAGCGGGCTGGCTTACGGTCTCGCGCAAGTGACTTATCGCCTAGGAAAGCTCCATTAAAACTGAAATCGCTCTGAAGACGGGAATTAGACTGGACTAAAGAGTTTTGTGCAAGCGGTCTTCTCGAATCTCCTAGCTTACGAGGAAAACGTAAATACAAAGATTGTCAGAAATGGCCCACCCAGAAATCGGCACACACACTCCGTTTAAGGAAGCCGGCTTCACCGTGGACGGTGCCACAACGGAAAGCGTCTGAACGCTATCTGCCAATCTCGTTGTGATAAACGAATGCATAGAATTTCAGTCACGTCCTTGCTAGCCGCACGGCTTGCCTCTTCCGTTGGTCTGAAGACGCGCGTGCGAGCGCCTCGAGCGACGAACGTACCTTGTCCAGGAAGTTTGTGACGTCGTACACCCTGTTGTGAATCACGATCCAGAGATCATTTTGGTGGCAATGCTGGTACACATCCTGCAGCGTGTACCGAGGCAGCTTGCGGTTGCCATCGCCGGCGCCGTCACTTGCAGCCGGCGCCAAGTCGGAAGAGGCGGTCACCATGGACGCCGCCGCGTTGCCCAGCTGCTGGAGGCCCGTGCTGGCGACGGCCACGAGGGAGCTCAGAGCGTCCAGCATGCTGAATCGGCTGCGCACGAAAGCAAAAGCGAATGTGTTCGGTTTCCGGCACCCCGTCGCTTTTTCTCTCGTTGAAGCCCACTCGATGAGATGGGGGCGCGTAGGAAAGGCACGCAGGGCGAAGGGACAAATTGCGGACGAGAGAGCGGCTGCTGAAAGCGAGCGGTGCCGTCGAATAAAGAGCCTTCTCCCGTTAGCGGTGATGCAATCGCGCCGGCAGGCAAGTTTCGCGGTCGTGGAAGCCCATGCAGCGGACGCGGGAGCCGGCTCCTGGACTTCTGGTAAAGCGCGTCGAGCCCGTCGACACGGGGATATATAATGACTACCCCTATAGCCTAGGAGAGCCGATTTACTGCCGCACAACGGAAAGAACGTCGCGCACGTTTGTGCAAAACAACTCGAATCAGTTAGACAAGAAAAAGAGAGAGAGAGAGAACGTCCGTGACGTACGCTGCAGAATGACCGAAGGTGCAAGCTCAAGGTGAATTCTTCGAGGCAACCCGAACCATTTCTTCACGACAGGTCGGTACAGAGCGGGTTCGCTGTTTCTAACAGTCCTTTCAAATCGACTCGCCCCGCAGCGGATCGATCTTTCTTGCTAAGTTATCGAGGCACTGACTACACCAGAACTTTAGAGCCACGTTCTGCCAACACTCTTTCTGGGGCCATATTTTCTAACCATTCATTTAGTTCACCCTTCCTTTCGCCTTTCGTCATTGACTGGTACGTCACCGCCTCGCGGTCACCGCCGGGATTAGCGGCGCGACGCGTGATGAGAATGAAAAGTTAAACGGATCGTTAGAAAATATGACCGCTGAAAAGCCATAGAGTTTCCTACAGTAATTGCTAGAGGGAACTCTGGCACTGCAATCGTTCAGCCACCATGGGAATGATAGGTATAGTAGTACATGAATCTGTCTGATCTTCGTGCTGGTCAGTTCAGACGTTCTTGTGGCTTCGTTTAATATGCTTTATCTGCCTTAATTCTCCTAAATTTCAGAACAATCTATACTTTTCTGAGTGCAGCAGACTTTTGAACACGGACAATCGCTACTAAATGCAGAGGTTCAGCCTCTCGAGTTGGCCAAATGGAAACGCGCCAAGCGACTCAACGCTCCCGCTTGCCCGCGAGGAATTCCTGAGGGCGTCCGCGATGCCACTTGTCGATGCATGCCCCCGTGGCGTAATGGTTTCAATATCGGGCTTATGTGCTTAGAGGTCTTGTTTTCGAGTCCTGTCCTCGGACAATTTTAATAATGCTAATATGATTATTTATAACAGGGCACATTGCTAAAAATTACGAGTTGAGGTAGTCACGAAGCCGTTTGAAGCCAGAAGGACGAAGCTTACGCAAATCCATGTACCACCCATCATTCCCACGCTAGCTCAACCACCCCGCTTGCAGCTCCCGTAGACACTAGCGCCAGCGTTCCCTCCAGTAATTATTGTATGAAACTATGTGGATAGCCTTACAGGCCTACGCGTCACGGGACTTGACGTCATCTACGTGGCCGCGCGCCAGACGACCAGCTCTGCTTAGCTTTGGCAGACGGTAGATACACTGGAACACTGAGTGAAAAATATAGTGAAAGTGATAAAACGCCAGTAGTTTCATCTTAAATATAAATGCTAAAGTTATACCTGGTAGTTAACGGCTGCGGGATATGAAGAAGTACGTGAATGCATGCGACGGCATGTTTTGCTTGACACCCATTCTTTCCGCTGGGCAAGCCACCTGTCAGGAACACGCCAACTGCGTACTCGGGACTGCGTGAGCAACATCCAGCGACAACAGCTGGTTCGACACCAGTAGCTGGATGAGAGCATGGTATCGCATGGCAGTAGCTGATGAGAGCATGGCAGTAGGTATCGCTTGAGGCGTAACGCGCTCCCACCACCGGCCAAGCAACTCGATAAAACGCAAGCGGTCGCGTTTCGGCGACTTCACACAAACACATACCCACACCCAAAGTACATTAACAAAGTCACAGGGGGCAAGGAAAGCGAACAATGTAGGCTCTGTTCAGAAACAGGAACACTCGCCCACATAATGTGGGAATGCGCCTCGCTCCCGTTTTCTCATCCCCCCGTCAGCAGCGAGACTGACTGGACAGCCTGGCTCAGTTCCGCGGACGTCGACCGACAGCTTTAACGGAGAAGGCCAAGCAGGCCCAGGGCCTTACTTGAGCCCAATCCCTCAGCCACGTCCCCCTTTACCCTTCCCCCTTTCAATAAAGTTTATCACCACCACCAGAGTGACGCTTACTGCCGTTCCACTCACGTTTCACGGCACTCAGGCAGTGCAGACAGGTGCGTTGGTTTCGCCTTTCTGATAAGCGCGTCTCCCAGAGGTGCAAGCGATGCGAATCGCTGCAAATCGACTGAGACGCCAAATGGGTGCACCGTCACGCTCTTCCACGCCTTACGCTGTCCCGTCATTAGCACACGCGCACTATAGCTTTCTTGCTGGCACCGCTCTGAGCAGAGCGGACTGTGTATACGCTAAACTATAACATACCAGGACGCTTTAGCTGAAAATTTAGGGTCCGCTACGCTCAGACCGGCATATGCTAGCGATTGCCACGCAACCGCTTAGCGGGAATGCTAGTACGCTTGCGAACGACGCTCATGCCGGCAGTAGTACGATGATCGCTTCCCTAGCTTTACTTACAAAGCCGACTGATTACACGTCTGCATGGCTTCTTGGGCGTTTAGCCTGTTTAGCAGCCGAGCTGATAGCGCGTCGCTCGCGTTTCGGCAAGACGTGCTTATCATATGCGACATCTACGTAGTTCCCTGCAGTGCCTCACCGTGCGAAATATGAGCGGAGTGGAGCGTAAGCGGCGCTCAGCTAAAGCTGTCTGCTATAACTCTCTATTCTAAGAGTACTCTATTCAAGGACAAATCATGGTCATTCGCTAGAGTTCACGTGGCTTTTTTGCGCCCGATGCTGCTCCCGCGCCTTTGTTTTCGCGACCGAGACATCTTGTCGGGGCAAACTTCCGTTGGCTGCCCTGGGCCCGTGTATAAAATGCGTCGATGTGATACAAAGCACAGCAAAAATCTCCGAAGCGTGTGTGTGTGTGTGTGTGTGTGTGTGTGTGTGTGTGTGTGTGTGTGTGTGTGTGTGTGTGTGTGTGTGTGTGTGTGCGTGTGCGTGTGCGTGTGTGTTATAAAACTCAGGGCAACTCCGATTTCTTTATTCAACTGCATATAAAAATAATAAATGCTCTTATTAGACAACCGCTTTACTGAATGTAATTCTATAATGAAATTTTCCATAATGAAATTAGCTGCACTTGAGAGAAAACGTTTCAATCTGGCAACCGTAAAAAGCTGGATTTTGATTTATGACCTCGCACTTTTTACCATGTTTACCAAAAATCTGTAAGTTTAATAAAGCTGCTGAAGCACGAAGTTTACAAATCCGGTATTCTGCACCAAAAACAGATAACACATTTCTGTAATCGGTTAAAGTGTCTATAAAGTGGTCGAATTCTATATACGAGTTTACAGCTTATACGTGAATTCTTACAATGGTTACGAAAGCGTTGCAGAAGTTTTACTAAACATTAGTGTATATTCAAGAGCGCTGTATAATGTATTAATTTTGACTACATTAGGATGTCTTAATAAGTGAAGTTTACATAAGTGTGACACACAGAGTTGCAAACTTGGTATTAAAGTGTTTCTTTTTTTTAATTTTGCGATCTCCAAGAATCTCTATAAAACATTTACGGCCTAAATAAAACGTCTGCTGCCTACAGTCACTAGACTATGACTTTTTCTTTTTGATTTAAATGCAGCAAATCTCATTAAAATCGGCGCACTGGATGCCGAGCCAAGCGATTTCTTCGATCCTAAGCATTTAAATAGGAGCTTCCGTGGTAAAGCGTATCGTTTCAGGGCCGCGTTTCAAATCCTGCTTTTTAAAGGACATTTTCTTCCTCCCTGCGCCTAGTAGCGAACAACGTTCCCGCTATTTTTCACGACTTTACGGTGAAATTCACCGCATGTTGCGAATAGCCGTGACCAAATTCAGTACTCAAGGACGATAAATGTGAAAACGAAAATGCAAGCGCTAATTTAAGTTACTCATACTACACATTTCCTAAAACGTAAATAGACGCTAAGATAGGAAGCAGATACTTGCATATGCTGCGAAAGCAGTGCAATCAACACCGTCTGGTTGATAATTAAAGTAGCGATCTTCAAATAAGCAGCTCGGTGCCAAACAGAGTCCTATCTCAGTGATTCAGAGGTTTCGACACCGATACATAAAAGAACCGATTAGTATTGCGGGCGGACGCGACATTTCTTTATGGCGGCGCATTAACGGCCGTCAACCTGCCGCCCGCATTGGGAAACCACACTAGGGTGGCTACCCACACCCCGTTTCTAGAAGCGGACCTTTTACAGTACGTGTGGACAAGAGATACCACATCTCTCATTCCGATCGGAGCACGCATGTTGTATTAAACTGTGCTTGGGTGGAGGAGACCAGAAGTGCTTTCGAACACGTTCCCACGCTCTGCCGTTCCCACGCACACGGTGGCTCGCTGCCGCCCGACTGTCTGCGACCTGGCTCGGCTGAATCAAATACCGTGTACATCGTGGTGCGGCATGCGACCCTCTCCCCACACTCGGCCGCGTCGCTGAGGCGCGCGTAGTGCCGCGGAATGCGGCCCGGCTATCATGTCGCAGGGCACACTGCTGGAGATTTGCTCGACTCCGCGCATAATATCATCACCCCCGATCCCCGCACCCGATGGCCGCGTAGTTCTTGTATTACGGGCGGCACGAAAGTGGGTGAGCCCAGTTTTCTCTCTTTTCAAAGTTATATTCGCTGGCGCGCGCCGCTGTTTCTGTGCCAGGCGACGATACCAACGGACACCTTTGTCTGAGGTCGCACTCATACGTGAGCTCGCTCGTTAATTTTTATGCAGAAACGCGCACGGTGCAGGTGCTGAGCGCGCTCATTCTCTCGCTGCCCTGGCCTGGCCGCGATTGTCTCTCTATGAGCGAGTCGTTGAGCCGCTGCCAAGTGTGCTATAGGGTGCGTCTGACATCGTCTAGTGTGTTGCATCACATGAAGTGAGTCGCTCACATGAAGCACGCTCGCACGAGTGACCTCTGAACCTGAGATGCGTCCGCCGTGGTGCCTCAGTGGCTTTGGCGTTGCGCTGCTAAGCACGAGGTCGCGGGATCAAATCCCGGCCCTGGCGGCCGCTTTTCGATTGGGGCGAAATGCGAAAACGCCCGTGTCCCGCGGATTGGGGGCCCGTTAAAGATCTCCTGGTGGCGAAAATTAATCCGGAGTACCCCACTACGGCGTGCCTCGTAATCAAATCGTAGTCTTGGCACGTAAAACCGAAGAATACAACCTGAGACGCGCAGGAGGTCGTGTCATACTTTTGACGTCCACTATACCGCCGCGTACAAGTACGAGCACTGCGGCGTACGCAAGAGGTCAACAGAGACACCCCCTTATAGGGTACCTCACAATACTATACGCGCAACTGTGGCGACGACCGTCACTGTGGCCTGGCAAGTAAAAAGGAAAGAAAGAAAATGGAAAATCGCTAGTGCACCCGGCACTTTGATTCGGGGAGCTCCTTTGCCCCTTCGCAACAGTGTTGCGTAATGCTAGGGCGAGCTCAGAAATATAATGACAAATCTATTGAGCATCGCGCGGGGAGTCGCTGTCCTGGCACAGACAAGAGCAGGAGAGCCCGCCGAGAACAAGCGACCCACTATATTTATAGCAGTCCGACAGGCCCAGCGAGATTCGCTGTCCTTCAGAAACTGTCGCACCCCGTTCTGGCGGTCTCTCAAGAACGAGTTCCCTCAGAATCAAAATGACAGAGCTGCGAGTGTGCATCTCCAAAGACTGAGTGACTGCCCAAGGTAGACAGCTGTGCAGGGTCGCTGTAATTGCTGTTTTATTAGCGACACATTCTTTTTCAGAGGGGCTGTAGGCGTTGCGGTTGCATTCACACTTTTATGCCGCCGGTTTCTTCGCGCTCACTGCAGGGCAATCCGAAACGACAGCCCCGAAAAGACTTGGCACGAAGGCGCATTTTGTGTTTATCAAGTGCACTGCGCCCACTGCACCTTGACCGCTGATCTGCTGCCTTCAAGGTCGCACTCGGTGCCGTGATACAGAATCAGTGTATTATGCAATCGCCTCAGCATTATGCAATCGACACAACTTTTCATACTACGTTTTCAAAAAAAGGAAAAGAAAGAAATAATAGAGGGGGCAAGGAAAACGAAGGTATGAAATGCACCAGGCTGAGCAACCCCGAGAATAGAGTATAAATTTGCATGACCACCAAATGGTTATAACGGCAGCGCCCGCTCTAATTGGTCTGAACGACGCGATATTATCAGTGTTTCGGTATAACCGCAATGAGAAACCAAAGACTAACACACTGGAGCTGAGACAAAGTGTAGCCAAGAATTTTGCTCAATTAAGGATTCAACAATCGTTGTGTCTTCTATCAGGCTATTTCATTCCTCCGATTAACACATGTCGTCTCGATTCTTTCAAGGGCGTTTGACAGTGAAGAATCCCTTTGAGTGCAGGAATCGCTGTGTGTAGAATTAAGTTGTGGATTACTGCGCTGCTTGATTAAATGACACACAATATAATGGTAGAACAGAGAGAGAGAGAGAGAAGGGAAGACAGAAAGGCAGGGAGGTTAACCAGACTGAGTCCAGTTTGCTACCCTACACGTGGGGAGGGGAATGGGGAGTGAAAGAGGGAGAGAGAGAACTTAGGTGTAGGATGTCTACAGTCGGGCACTCAAGTCTGTTGCCCTCAGGTAGCGAAAAAGCGCTCGAACTGCTTTCTGGGCCAATGAACTGTGAGGCCAGGCCCCCAAGATCTTCGCTTCCGTAAATGGCCTGTCATCCAGTCTATTTAAGGCACACTGGAGGTAGAACAGATAGGCTCATGTACACGTGGAGGCCGTGCCTTCCTTCATTACTGTGTCCCATCTAAGAAAGTGCCGCAGTAAAGCAGAATTATGTCGCAGCAACCAGCCGTTGCTTAAGCCTTATGGAGCAAAAGGTTTAGACTAATATTCGTTGGTTTAGTGCGCGTATTTTTTTATGTGAATAGCTTTCTTGGCCTCTTTCGCCCATTTTCGTGGTTGGCGGTGGCCGGTGTCCTGTGGTCGAAGGTTTGTGTTTTGTGGTCGGCGGTGGTCGATGGCCGGAGTTGCGAAACAAAGGCACCGAGAAAAAGGACGCAATGGAGTTGCAGGGGGTAGGGGAGGGGAAGGGGCGAGAGGGGGGACGGTCAAACGCGAGTTCTCGCGCGAAGGAGGAGATCAAGATCGGAAGAGAGAGAGAGAGAGAGGGGGCGGGGCTGTCGCTCGTTCGCTCGTTCGGTCTATTCGTTTAGTCACAATCATCATCAATGGTTTGTGCGCAATTTTTTACTTCTAGCATGTTAGCTGTGGTCTTGCTATTATTTTAAACAACTGAAGCTAATTCACAAGAATAACTCAACTGTTACAACATAATTTTGCTGGTAGTGTGCTAGAACAGAGTAATTCAATAACCAATGTGCGGAGAAAGAGTCCCGTCTCACAACTTATATATGCTACATTGAAAGTCTTCATGGCTAACAAAGGTGGCATCGGGATTGAAGCCTGAAGAAAATTGGTCAATAGACACCATATTTTATGATTGCGTCGCAGTGCTAGCGACCTATTCTTTAAACGCAAGTTCTGCGTCATTTTTTAGTCTTACATCATTCATCCTTGCGCTGCGCCGAGCTACAAGGCCCTTCCATTGTTCTGACACCTTTGCGCTTATACAAGTGTCCTCTTTCTAGTCATTTTACAGGTACCAGCTAACAGGATCGCACCGTCGTAATCCAGGCAGAAGATTGAGCTGCAAGCCAGCAATCTAGTAGCACAGAAGAGAATTACGTGTCCATCAAGCAAAGTCTAGCCACTGCACATGCGTTATCAAGAGCGGAATCTACGTGACGAAGTTGAATAATTTACGGTTTTCACGTCTCAAACCTACGCTTGGCATATAGAACGAAAATGGCACGAACTAGGCGGACTAAGTGTACGCCATTTTCCTTCTAAATACAATGTACGAACCATGCCAATAGCAAACTCACTAGGGTTGGTCGATGGGAGACACCTTAGTGCAGGGTCCCAGAATAATTTTGACCGCCTGATTCACCTTGAACTTCAGTTCACGGGTAACATAAAAACTACGCATGCGCCGAAATACGGCGCCGAGGACAGGAACCGGGTCCGTAACCAGTGAATGTCATGGACACGGAGTCACCGCTACAAATTGTATAACACAAGAAAGGCGGAAGACAGGAGGCTGTTGGGTGTAGACGCACTACGTTTCGCAAATGTTGCCGGTAACTGCCTCGCCCGAGCGCCGCCTTCTGATTACAAGTCGATAGCGCGAAATGCAGCTCAGTTCAGTTCGACGCTTTACAGCTTTAAACTCAACACTGCATTACATTGCGGACAAACAATTCCCATCGGAGCATTTTGGCGTGCTCATAACTGGGAGCAGTACGGTACCATGACAGAAAAAGGGATCCATATCGCTAAAAAGCGCCCAAAACTGGTCATGCTGAGCAACGAAGGTACCACGCACGTTAAAGGGGAACAAAAGTCACAAGCCACCTTTTTATTGTTCTCTCCTTTACATACCCAAGTTTGACAACCCTTTGTTGATATCGCCTGTTTGGGCTGCGATCGCACGACAATTCATTTCACATATATTCTTCGTTCTCGCAATATACTTCATTGCTGCGTCGTCAGCATCAGCGCCATATTTTCGCCTACGCCACATCGAATCGTTTCGGTATGGATATTACGCAACAATAATTGAAATATGCAAGTGCAGTACGTGTGAAAACATTTAGATAGGGGAAATCCATAACTGAAGGTAAAAAATGGTTAAACGACGTTCATTCCCCTTGTGACATGCAGCGCTCCCAGCACACTGCCCACACAGTTAAACCTTCCCATCAAAGCGAGTAAATCCTTGCAGGTATATCTGTACAGCTGCAAACACAAGCAGCCCACGCGACAGGCTGGGGCTTAAGCATTTTATTCCGCTAGGCTCTGGAAATGAAGTATCGAGCCGGTCTCTATATTTAATTTGCGTGTTGACTGCCAGCAAGCACTCATTACGTTTACCACGCTTGTCCGAGACGTCACAGCGAAACGCGATGGGATGTTTGTAATTTTGGTAAGGATAGTTTAATTATATTTTGCAAACAGCGCGCACTAGCTCACAGCGGGCGGGGAGGCCTTTAAGCAGTTATAAGATTAGATGCGTCCGTGAGAACGCAGCGCATGACATGACGTGCACACTTAATAGGCGGATGTCTGGGCTCGTGGGCATTTACGCTTTACAAGGAAGTCTCAAGCCGCAAACTTTGAGGAACATCTCTTGGCAAACGTTCAAAGACATCAAACACGACAAGGGCCATCTGTTAACCAAGTTGTTTGTCGACCAGCTATCTGTGAGGCCAGTCAAGCGGGAATCTAAGGCTCTGCTTCTGCCATTACGACGAGTGTCATCGCATGGTTGAAACGAAGCTTGTACTGGCATCGCAAAGTATAGGAGTGGCGGCTTGGGCGCGCGTGACACGCTCGGATAAACAAAACTCGGGAAGAACACGAGTTCCCCAAGAAGTCGAGCGTAAATTGCGAGTGCGTGCAAGAGCGGAAAAAAAATATCGCTGGTCTTCAGCGTTTCTTCTGGCACTGAATTCATTTACTGTGAGAGAAGGAGGCTTTTTGAGGCGGTTGACACTGTCATTTTGTAAAGAACAACTTATTGTTTGCGATGCAACCAATATAGTCCTCAACCGCCACAATATACTGCATGTTGTGACTTCTGAAGTACATGCACAGACGTCACCAATCTCACTGCGGGGTGCAACTCCTTGCACAAATTGTCCAGCGCGAATGTCGTGCGATAGCGCATTGGTTATCGCGTCCATCTCCGAAGTATACGCATTGCCGCAGAGACATGAGACGAAGGTTCTTCTGTTCATGTCACAATATTTGCAATACGAGGGCGTAAAGTGTGCTATCCTGAGTGAGTTCGCAGCTCGTCTGTTCACGAAAAGTCTGGAGAGGACGGTAGTAGGCTGCATGGGTGATTGTTCGAAACTTGGAAACTGCATCACGCCTAAAATAAATATAAAAAACGTATCACTCAACCAATTAATTTGTGAATTACTTTTTACACTAATCGAATTACACCCATATGCGTATTGAAATCAGTCGAACAAAAATGTCAAATACAAGTTTGAAACTAAACATTCGAGCAACCGGTAGTGGTGCATACAGTGTGCGAGCAGATCTACTTGAACAGAAGTTTGACACTTCAAGCGTTTTGCCTTCACGCACATCGCTTTAGGACGCAGAACACATCCACACAATCCCACGCTTTTAACTAACCAGTGTTGCCGAAGAAATCTAACAGCATTCACGCCACCGTATTTCCGTCGTAGTTCACCAGGGCACATTGGAAACCTCTTCGCACCAGGGTGCTTAACAAGGCGCGTAGTTGATTTACGAACAGTCAGCGAGAAAAATTAGCCACGTTTCCTCTAACACAGACGTGTGCGTACAGTGACGTGGAAGAAAATTCTACATCTTGTGGAGGCAGACTGCTGTGCAAGATGATGATGATGATGAAAAACTTTATTTATCCCTCTTTAAAGGGAAGGGGGCAACGGAATAGAGGGTGGGGGGAGGAACTACTTGAAGTAGGCCTCCTCTATCCTCTCAGCCCACTTCAGGATGGCCTCCTGAAGGTCGGGCCTCGAGCTGCGCAAGGCAGCCTCCCACTGCTCAAGATAATTCAGTGAGCTGACGGCATATAGATAGATAGTCTGCGCTTTAAATAGCCAAGGAACGGTGGACAGTCCTAAGACCGAATACGCGAGAATGTGTTTGAAACAGCCTCTTAGTGTACACCAAATATGGACCCGAATTAGTGAAATATTCAAACATTCTCATATAGCCGACATTACTGTATGCCTTCAGTGTCTTTAGGGTCTTAATAGTAAGAAAATGAGGTGTTATCGCAGGAAACAAGAGCATGCAGAAAAATTCTGCAGTTTCAACCTGCATTGTATTAGGGCGGCGGATAGCATGTCTTCACTGTTTCATTCTAGTGAAACGACCTTCAGAGATGCATTTAGCTTCTTCCACATTTCAGCCTTTTATCCTAAAAAAGAAGCAGCATGCAGTCATCTCATGAGAATGCACCCTCTACCATAGGTCGGAAAACTCACTCATGAGTCGGCTCACTCAAGCTCACTCAAGCTCAGACCGACCCGTTAGTCTGAGAATGAGCGAGCCCGGCTCTGTAGAACTTTGGGGAGTCTGAGTGAGCCCTGCAGAGCAGAATTATGGCAAGTACGACTGAGCCAGGTTGAGTAAAAGTTTAGTGAGTGTGAGTGCCGGAGTAAGTCCTAAGCAAAAAAATATATGTATAATTTGACAGCGATCGAGTCTGAACGAGTTCCGTTCATTTTGCCGACGCCCTATACCCTCTACAACCGCGCCTCCAAATTTAGGTGCGTGATTTAGGTGACGGAGGCAGGGAAGCAGGAAGAAGGCAAGTTCTGAACGATTTCCCCGGCTTCATATACTGGCCAAACTGCTCAGTCCCGACAAACTGAATGAACCCTCATCGACTCATGGAGCGGGCATTTCTTAAGCCTCTGGTGATTCTAAACTTTCATGAGCTTGACGATTTCCTGCCGTGCTGCTATTGGAAGAACCTAAAGCCCTGTGCCAAGAGACACACCGCAAAGTGTAACCACCGGGCCTCCGAACTTATCTACAGCAACTGAACTTGCGCAGTTCACGACGCGGTGCGTAAAGCATTTCTGTACCTATGGCACTGCGCCTGTGGGAACACCACAATCAGCCACGCGACGTTTCGCACTTCCTTAGCCGTCTTGCGCTCGTTATTCTTTGAGTTGCTACGCAAACGGTTATTTGAACACCCTCCGCGACTTCTGCCTAGTTCGTATGTAACAAATTCGTCATTACAGCTTATTATAAGGTTTTGCACGCGCCTTGGTAATAGTGAGCCTGCAACCCAAACAAACTTCCAGTCCCATGCCCCATCAGCCTACTATGTTAAAACCAAAAAGTTATGTTTTCGTTTTGGTTTCACGTACGAGGCATCATTTCTATGTTGTCAAATAAAAGAATTGCGTTTAATGCTTGAAGTACAGGTATTTATGATCTTTTGTAGGAAACGCGGCAAAATGTAATTGTATGTTTGTTATAAAGAGTAAAACTTCAGAAGTATGAAGGTAACAAATGTGGGTTTCTTCACTGTCGAACTACTGCTGCTCATCCTTTTTATTTTTCATTGTTTATATGCGAGGGACGTTCCCAAATTTTCGTCATTTTTTTAAAGAGAAGATGGTACACCAGGTGAAACAAACAATGACCATAAGAATCCACGCCTGTTGCTGCTTAACGACAGAAGGAGCGTCAGCGGAGGAGGGATGACGCATGCGCAGAGCGCCGAAGAAGAGAGGGTAGCAGCAGACCGGCGTGCCCGAGGTTATTCGAGTACAAATCGCGATGGCAGACCGACGTGTGCTGACAACGCAGTCGCCAACGGAAGTGCGTGCTGTTATCCGGTTTGAATGGGCACCTGTTCCCTGCATTGAAAGTCGCACTCTCGGGACACCACTTCCAAAACAATGCTGAGGTGGAGCAGGCTGTGCGACAGTTCCTTGCATCGCAGGGCACCGAGTTTTTTTTTACCAGAATGGGTTCTTCAAACTGATTGCACGCTACGACAAATGTCTCAATGTCGGTGGCGACTATGTGGAAAAAATAGTGCAAGGTCCATGTGAAAATAAATGACGAATCTTCCTTTCGCAACGTCCCTACATATATATATATATATATGGATATATATATATATATATATATATATATATATATATATATATATATATATATATATATATATATATATATATATTGATATGCCCAGTGCACACAGTACCCGTGGGCATAGTGTCATGCTCAGGAATTAAATGAAAATTTCATGTAGGCACTTTGCCTGGTGTTTTATGTCCTGCTGTGACCTTCGGTATCCTGCACGTGTAGCAGCACGTTGAAATTATGGCGACTATTGTAATTGACTAACTCAAATACAATTAATTTCTTAAGAGCTTCTTTGGCTGCCCTACACGCTTTTTTCCGACCAGGAGCAGATGCTTGTAGAAACTACGCAGAAGGCGGCTATCGTGTGACATTCTAGTACTCCTGGAGAGGAAAGACAACCAGCATTAGCCGCATTCCACGCTATTTGCCCAGTCAAGAACGTCGTACTTTTGTTCACATGTTTTTTCGAATAAGAGTGCGCAGCATTACAGCGCCTATAAAAAAATGCGCGATACATTCATCTTGTTTTAAAGTTCCACTCATGCGTTCAGGAACATAGATTTGTCATGCGTGTGACAGAGAATGCGGCCGTCTGCACTTCATAACCAAACTATACTACTTGGTACGTATATGAGGCCGCCACTGACGTCTATATGCCGTGTACTGACATAGCCCCACCACGCTTACGCACTTAGACGTCAGTCGCAACGGTGCGCGCAGAAAGCCGGCGAACTTATTTAAAGAGGACGTTTATTTGCGAACCCCTACGGTCTTTGCTGACCGTGGCTGCTGCTATCTCTCCGAATAGCTCCCAGCACAACAGCCCGATGCTGTAACCGTTCGGCCATAATGCCTATGTTTTTTTTTTTTTTTCGGTATTTCATTCACTGAACACAGGCAACACAACACAGAAATTAACAGTGGAAAATGTAAGCAATTATAGTAGTGCAGAGGGGGAGTCGCGTGCATAGTTCTTTCATGCCCACGCCTAACGAGAAAAACGACGACACGAAAACAAGTCAGCTTTCGGCAGTAGCGAAACCGCGAACTTGGCTCGCCTGCCTTTGCTCGCCCGCTGTGCTTTAAGAAGAAATGCCCCGGAGGAAAACCCTCGCTGCGACACCGACCCAGCACTAAGTAGCATACTGCATTTCTATACAATCATCTGGGACGCTAAAAAGTCCGCAGGTCTCCCGGTTATATCTAGTGGTCCGTGCGCCTAAAAATGCCGCTGTCTGATTCGCATAACGACGGCCGTTGTTCTTTGCGCTCCAGTGAAGCATTATTTGACTCGAGCCCTTCTTCTCGCAGGGGTCGGCCTTCGTGCGTGCCGCGCTATTTCTGATGGCTGCTCTAATCAACGCCGCAGTCTCCTCGCTGGATCTCGATGCCGACGCCAGAGCGGTGGCCGCGCGCGCTGCGCGCATCGGCGGAGACGCCCGCGGGGCTGCTGCTGTAGCCGTCCGCATTTAGCGCGGCGCGCCCACTCGAAACCGCTGCTCTCAGCCTGTTCGCGGGGCGCGTCACGCTCGCTGGCCCGCGCGAAACGAGGGGGGCACCGCCGGATGACCCAACTGCGTCACCACCCTGCGATGGCTGGCTCTTGCCGCCACCTCTGCAGTGCCCACCGGGGCATGCGAACGCACGGCGCCACATGGGTGTCGCTTCGCGCAAGCATGGCTGTTCTCGTGAGGAAAATTCGCCAATCGAGGCCAATTTGCTCGCGAATCGCACGGCATGGTGGCGACCCACCGTGATATCCTGATGTCTAATGACAAGGGAGAGACTGTTTAGCAGAAACAGCACTGGGTGCCATTTTTTAACCCTCAAATGAATGAAGAGGCACGCACCGTCGAAACGCTGCTAGGTATGTGTTCGTAATACAGTGCGTCCATGCAAAATCTCTCGTTAGGGATGTTAAATAGGTTGTATAAGGGTGCCTATAGATTTATCGACATGTTAAACAAGATCAGAAAACTGGGAACCGGCCTCTAAAAACAACTTACTCTAATCTGTAAATTTGGCAACATCTACATAGAAAGAAAAAAAAAACCAAACTTGTTCCACCATAATATAGGACAGGGAAAAAGATAAGCGGGAAACGGATATTTAACACGTTAAAAAGGTTGCGAATGAAAAAAATTATGTTGATCCTTAGCTCTGTGCGAATCGGTGGACGCGGCTTCTCGACGGCTTTCATCCCACCAATCAATACTGAGAGGCTATTGGTCTCGCGTTGCGTGGTAGAATCGCAAGTTTACGGGTGCACGCATTGAGAAGCACGGAACATAACGCTTCACATATATAACGCCTCTGCACCCATTGCATACATAATCAACAGCCTTATATTATAGGTATGTTAGAGGTATGCTTTACTATGAAATTTCCACAAATTTAATAGTTCAGTCACATCGTGTCCTTCCACATGCAAACAATGTGAAGTGTTAGAACGGTGATCACGCGGCCTGCGACGCACGCCTGATCCAAAGACGACAGGATTCGTACAAAAAGGCGGCATTGTAGTACCTAAACGTCCATGCTTAAATAATAAAACCACAGCTACCGATAGTGTTGCGTTACACATGTTACATGGAAAACACTCGAAACATTCGGGTTGACTGTGTGCGCTTCAACTAAACAGTGAATGCGCGCACTATAACTATAACCCTTATATAAATATATAATTTGAAAAAACTGCAGGCCTACGTTAAAAAGCAAGAAGAAACACTGAGAACATTTGAATGTGTGCCTGTACTTCTTTCAACTTATTAAACATGGGATCCGAAGAACTACGTCTTTCATACACACACGCACATTATATATATATATATATATATATATATATATATATATATATATATATATATATATATATATATATATATATATATAAAGGTTATATGTTGGAGCATTGTTTTGCTCTGACTGTGCATGCCTGAGCGATGTACGATGCAATCTTCGCCGCCCAAATGCTTACTCACGTCGAGCGTATTGTGTACCTTTATAAAGCTGCTGTTGTATCACCCTACATGCATGTCATTTCGAGTGATTTTAAAGCCGCGTGATTGGCACCCAATATATTGATCAAAATACGCAAAAGCATACCACTAAATAATTGCCTAGGTCAATAAAACAGTCATTTCAGCTCGTTGGTGTAGATTCATCGCTAATACTTGAATAGGGGGTGGCACTAGAACAAGAACAGAAAGACAAGAAGGGACGGGCCACGGGGACGGGCCAAGCGCTCACTCGCAACTGCAAATGTTTCTCGAATAGTGCTCAGTATAGACGATCACGCTGAACATGGGTCACACTACGGTGAAGTTGTAGACGCGTACAAGCAATGAAACAGAGTCACAAGCGAAATGAAAGCAAGCGAACAAAAAATGATCCGCAAGACGATCATATATCATCCAGACTCGACAACTGTTTTTATTTTTCTGAAAGTGCGACCGAAGGAGGACTAACGCAGCTATTTGCTTCAGTTATTCTAGAGGTGAAATGCCTCATCTGTTCCTCTAATCAGCTTTTAGTTGTCGTACGATTAATGTGGCCGTGACATCAAAGCGAGGCAAGCAATTTCGTGCTTTTGAACAATAATAGTGACGACAACTGAGACACAAAGACCCTGTTTCTTTACTTACGTCAGTCAGGGTTCTCTAGTTTGTGCGCGTCTCTTTTATATCTCAGTCACCGCCATTTGAAGTAGCAGCGGGGCTGACATCTTCAGGTTACATTAAAACGTCTCCCTCACTCCCTCATCGGTTACCCTGCATCGTCACAATGTAAGGAGCGAGGACCTTCCATGTTTATTTTATTTATGATATAAACTAAATGGCGCCATCTTATTCCGCCGACATTTATTGCCACCAACAACGCAGATGTCAGAACTAATACTTTTTTTCCAGTGAACAACGAACTCCTGCGGCGTCGAGGCGGCGCAGACTTGAAGCGTGCGATCCTTCAGTGCACGCAGAGCGCCACTGGAGGATCGGGCGGCATGCTGGCAGCCACCGGCTTCACCCTGATCGTCCTTCGGCCTTCCCCCAGGCGGCGCGCCGCATCCGGTGGGCAGGTTTAAACTTAGAACGGGCCGGGACGCGAAAACAAACGAGTTGCACCGACAGACCGAACCCAGCCCGTGCTCCGCGTACCCCGAAGTCTCTGGAGCAGCGCTCGACTCCCGACCAGAGACGTTACGACGATGGCGCCCCGAAACTGGAAGCGGCCGCTGACGCTCATCTACAACGACAACTACAAGTACGGCAACAGCCTGTATTCGGGCGCGCTGGACGACATCGAAAAGCGCTACCAGGCATCCCTGTCCAGGACGACCTTTAGGGCTGACCGTGGCGACCTCGGACTGAGCACCTTCTCCAGCTCCAACATCGGTTCGGCGCCGGAGCCCTCCGCGGGACGGCCGGCCACCGCCGCTACGAACGAGTCCGACCATGCGCTCCTCTCGCCATCTTTCTCGGCGCCGTCGCGGTCACCCGTGCGATCTATGCTGGACGCCGACCACGACCTGCGCAAGGCGCGCTCGCAGGGCGACTTCGGCCGGCTGCGCAGCAGCGCCCTGCGGCCAAACTCGTGGAGCGACGAGGAGGCGCTCTTGGAGGACCAGAGCTACACGCGCAGGCGACGCCGCAGGAAGCAGGACAGGAGCGACTTCCTCTTGAGCTCCCCGACTGCGGCCGCCGGCGAGAACATCGACTACTACTTCGACAAATGGTGAGCGCCCTCGTCGTCGCATCACACTCCGACGCTTGTGCGGCACGTGCGCGATGCCAGCAAACATGAGCGGGGGCCCAAGTCTGCTGGCATGGATCCGTCTGTGCTCTTGCGTACGGACATGCATGCTAGTAGTTCCCCTTAATGCCCAACTCTCGCAGACCAGCAATACGTGAGCATGTCCAATGTGGCTCTTCTTCGGTCTTCTGCGGCTCTCTGTTTCCACGTAGGGTCATGAAACATGCCAGCGGTGAATACTGCTGAATATCCTCGCAGCCTATATATACCAAGTCTGAAATTGACTTTGCAGCGGTGTGTGCGACCATGGCCTGCACCACTGATGGCGCGTTCGGCTAGTCTCTTTAGAGCGCTCTGATAGTGCTATAAGAATTGTTAAATAGCTCTAAAGCTGTATTACTATAATGAGCTGGTAGCGATAGTCTGGCTTCATTAGCGCCATTAGAATCTTTGTGCTACCTGCGGCTGCGAGGAGACGATTGAACACCTCCTTTGTGACTGTCCCCGTTACAAAGTGCCAAGAAAAGTGCTCGTGACCGCTCTCGAAAAACTTAACAATCGCCCCTTTACAGAGGAAAAAGCTCTAGGACATTGGTCCAGACGGGCTTCGGCACTCAAGGCCTTAAGGGCTTTGCTGAAGTTTTTAAGGAGATGCGAATTGTGCGACCGCCTTTGAATGTTGTAGCGCGTAGTTTCGCGTTACTGAGTGAATTTTCTGGTTTTCATTTTTTTCCTCTTCTTCTTCTTTCTCCTTTTATTCCCTTTACCCCTTTCCCCAGCACAGGGTAGCCAGCCGGTACTTACACTGGCTAAGCTATCTGTCTTTCCTCTCCTTTGTCTCCTCCTCCTCCTTTGCTTGTGCTCGCAACAAAGCTTAGTTGCTGTCTTACACAATGTGTGTAACACTGCCGGGTCGCTTTGGAAAGACTACTCGAATATGCCATGAATTCTAGACAGCGGTTACAGGCTCTAAGGCAGTTCACATGTTTCAGGCCCCTAGCCCTTTGCCAGCTATTCTGCAAGTGAGTAAGTTATAGTAGCGTAATATATAAACCGTCCAAAGAAATAATACACCGTGCTGTCTGATTCAAGCGAGTAAAACCTTTCTGTGGCAATAATATACGATTTAACTGCTGCATACTTGTATAGCTAAAGTTTCAGTGTAAAGCCGAATGACTGCATTTTCCTTCGAAATATATGTTATACGAGCTTTGAGTTCATATCTAGCTACAGCTATGTGCTGTTCACAATAATCGATAGCAGTTTTCTAAAAGCACGGATATTATTATTCCAAAGAAATCTTAATCAAAAATCTTGTTTAAAAATGATCTAGCCCGTTTTCCAGCGAATCAATTCTATGATTTAATCATGCGTGTTAGATTACCGGACTATGTTAAGTAATACAAGGCGTCATCACAAGCCGGAGCCGCCATCTCTCCTAGAAACAGTACAAAGAATTACTCATTGAGAATTGTGCCAAGCTTTGCCTTTAGATTGATGATGCAGCGTGGTTCCCTTTCTTTTTTTTTTTGCGTTGTGCGTACGTATGTTTTATAGCACGCATTACAGCCACTGGATGGCAAAATTATGTAAAGCATTTCTCTGCGAAACTGTCATCTAGCATCGAAAGTATAGGAAGTGCATGGATATCAACATCATCAGGCAAGCCTGCTAGTCTCGGGGGCGATTTCGGGGATCAGGAGAGTGCGAGGCTGGCGGTTGCTCAGATAAGCATGGTGAGCGAGCAACTTGGTCGGCCAAGTTGTTGAATGGTCTCTGACCATGATCCTGAATCCAATGAACTAAAACACTGAGGTGCGACGACTTTTGTTACCTATGTATTGGTTGACATATTTGTAGTGTCTTTGTAACTTTCTCCAGTTTCTTCACTGCACCAAGTGAGTCAGTGTAGAAGTGAATTTTCCGTTAGTGCACTGACAGCTTGGTGACGTCATATATGGCTTGTAGTTCGAATAAAATGAACACGGCATTTCGGTGGCATGGGCGGTATAGGTACCTAATTTCGGTATGACTTCGGCTTACGAAGCATATATCCGTCCCCTTTGTGGAGAATTATTCGGAATGATTTATTATCAATTAGCATTGCTCTTAGCAGGTAATATAGACATGATACAGTCAACAGCGAAATAGAACCTGCAGCGACGCGTTCTTGACCAGCCGTCAACATTTTGAAAACGTGCATCCGTAGTAACATCACGAGTAACAAGAATTTATGGCCAGCCTATTCTACATTCACTAAATGTCATTCTAACATTGAAGGCATTGCAAATAAGCATGTACAGTGGCATTAAACATGATAACACGACGCTTCGCAATGCAGTTAAGGACTTTCCCAACCGAGTTTGGCAGACCAAATGCCCCATTGACAGCGGTTAAACCAACAACATTTCAACTTTATAATTTACGTCAGACGGATGGCCACTTCATAATTTAGTCAATTTAAAATTGACAGCGACCGGGGGAGAAGAAAGAAAGAACAGCTCCTGCAAAATTAGCAAACCGTTTCACTGTGAAAAAGGAAAGTTCGGGAGAATGGGTCAATCTAGGCGCGCGACAGACCTGTCACACGTCACCACATCTGCCGTTACTGTCACTGTGCGTTCCGCGAATGAATGCGAACAGTTTCGCCCTCGGCTATTGTCCTAGCAACAAGTATACGTTTCGTTTCCTGAGCAATTCCATTTCCGTATAGTTGCTTCAATTCGCAGCCGCTGGAAGAACGCAGCATATTCCGTTCATCTGTAAAAGGTTTATAGCGTAAAATATGCGGACCGTCGCTGCTAAGGCGTACGCAGGATCACCTGTGAAGCTTCATGTTAATGGTGAGCATCACGCTCGATGAAGTGGCACGATAAAAGGAAGCGTGAGCAAGGGTTAAGTTAGCCGGCAAGCTCGAAGATAGCACACGGCACATTGACAATGAGGGAATGAAAGTCGTGTCATCGTATCAGATTGTTCTCATCAAGCGGGAAAAGCGCCCCGAAACGACGTTGACGGTTGTGCGCAGCGCTAGCTCCATGCTGTTTCATGCTTTTCCAGTTTCGAGTTCGAGTTACGTTAATTCAGAGTGGATGGCAGAACCATCATCTCCGTAATTTTCATCACAAAATAGATAACTAAATTTTCTGCAAGAACGTTGGTTGATTAATTCCGGCGAAGTAAGCTTAACGTTTACCTGGCATTTGCCTCCCAATTCTCGTGCGTACCGTTTCCAGTGATAGCCAAACTCCCGTTTTTTTATTATTATTAGTTTATTTGTTCCAGTAGATAATCGGTGTAATCCGAGAAACTGCGCCCGTACTCCAGGTGCGGCACGAAAAATTATGAATGGAAGTTCATTTGTAAGCCTGGAGGCAGCACAGGGCTTGAGGCTTGGGTCTGAACAGGCACATTTGGCAGAACGTTTTGCCTTAATAATGGCTGTGAGGAAATTCTTTTTATTTGCTATTTGTGCGTGTACACCTAAAGGGCATCAAGTAAGACGTTTCTCCAGAAACAGAGCACAGGACGCATGGGCCTTTACGGATGCTTCAAGATTAGTAGTTCAACTACGTTAGTGTTGTTGCCTATACTGTGAAATGTCCTTATAAAAGTAGCACAGTAACATTGGTACTCTAATTAATTTAGGTTGGCTAGTGAAGAACATCGTGCGTTCGCTCATCGAGTTCACAATTTCACCGACTGGGCTGTCAGCATACGGTTCGTCACTTCAGATCACCGTACGGGTTGGGCAGTCAAGTATAAATTCAGGACGTTTAGACACCTTACGCTCCTACCAATTATACTAGCGTGTCTTATGCAACTAAAATAGGAGAAATGCTTGCTTACAGATTTCTAAGTAGAGCCTCAACCAGACGGTGTCCCTTGATTGGCGTTGTCACAAACAGTTCTTAGCAGTAAATCAACCGCTCTCCGCTCACCGCACCTAATAAAAACAACTTCCGCGAAAGAAGGACTTTCCCACGCTAATGCACGTAGAGCTGATTAGCGCGTAGCACGTTATGCTAAGCTATCCTGGCCGTCGCAGCTTTGGACCGTCGCTACGTTTGTATTCAAGAGTGATGTAGGATCGCTCCAGTTCTTTCTCTCTCAGTGGGGGTCGCATCAATGCAATTCCCCGCCACTTTGAGCAATAAAGCCTTCATCTCAAGCCAGATGCGCAGAACGTGGTGTGACTGCAGCTAGGTGAACAAGTTGCTACAACGGCGTACACAAAAACATGTCAATTACACGTTGAAGGGCTGCCCATTATCTCGTTGCGGAAGCACCTCAGCTCGAGGAAAGGTGCACTTGAACCCATTCCAAGACGATATTTCTCTCGCCATCTTTCTCACCCGAAAAACATCTTTTTGGTCTCTCTTTTTCTGCGTGGCGCGCTTCCTGCGTTCATGACCTTCCGTTTTCTCTCGTCACTGCATTTCGCGCTTTGCTCCGTCAGTCCGTTTTTAACCCAGCGTCTTTGCAAACACTGAACTTTTAAACGGGAAAAGGCTGGCTGTGTTTCAAGGTTGACAGAAGGTAAGGAGACGGTAACTTCGGACTCTGAAGGCCTCAGTTGTTGAGCATTCCGTTTGCTGGCACTTCTGCCCGGTTGGCACCGGGCGCGTTTCGACGCGTAATTGTGAGCCCTTGTCACCTCGTTGCCGTATTTACTGCTAAAAGCGCAAGAAAGCGTAGATTGGAAAAGAATGTCAAAAGACTGCGACAGAAAACGACAGCGCCAGACACCGCCGTGCGCGATATACATCGCGGATGCAGCATGCGCAGGCTGCCTATGAAACCAGTATCTGAGGGAAGAACTTTCTAAAAATTCAGCATTCAAGATGACAGCATCACAGCCACGTTGTTACATTGAAGTACCTTGAGAAGCGTGTACATTGCGCCCAACAGGCAGTTAGTATTAAAGTCAGTCGATAAATTTTAACGACCGAATCTTAACTGCTTTCTGCCGGATGCCACCAGTTTTCTAAACATACTTTCCCCGTGCGCCTGATTACTATCCCGACGCAACGCATTGCCTGGTCCCAATTTGACGGAAGACGCAACGACCTATATATATACGTTCCACATAAACAAGCAATATCAATGCGAAAGCGGCGAAGTTTATGATAATTACATGCGCACAACGGCATTACATATACATTCATACAATAGATATACAATATAGATTGCCCGTGGCAGAAAGACCTTCGGGCAAACCTTTTTTTTTCTACTTCAATTTTATTTTTCAATTATATGAAATGTCCCATGCGTCCACTGGATCAACACACTCGCTCAGAGTCGGTTGATGCAGCCCGGCCCTCAAGCAAGCTGAAAGGACGTCCACTCTTACTAGTAATAACGGAGTGTTTACCCTAACTGTGGACAATTCTAGAATGTTGAACGTGGTTGCGATAAGTGGGTGGTTAGTATCCAGCAACGAACAACCGGACGCTTTATTCACGCACTGTCTCGCGCCAGCGCAGGTATTCACTATATTGCGATGGTCATGTACGGATGTTTATGGCGTCAGGGCCAGTTATGGACAAAGAACGCCAAGACAGAATTCTAAAGTTTGTCAATGGGGGCGTAGCATCTCGCGATCGGCTCATCAGAAAACGAGTCTACTTAAACGTTGCCACATGTCAAGCAGGAGGTCGCCACAAGCCAACTTTCGACTCGACCCGCTTGCCTAGAATCAACGTACACGAATCCTGAAGCAAAAGGTTCTCAATTGCAATGCTGCACACTCAAGCAACACTGAAAACGGAGGCCATCAACATAATGGCTTTACCGCGTTTCCATCTCTGACCCAGGTGGTGTTAGCTCACCATTTTGCCACCCAAAACTGCAAAACAGCGTCTACAAATAATTTTGGAAGACAGCTGAGTAATTTGAAAAAGAAATTAGTTCTGGTGTTTTACGCACCAAAGCCACGATATGATTATGAGGAAAGTCGTAGTGGGGAACTCAGGAATAAATGTGACCACCTGAGGTTCTTTAACGTGCACCGAACGTACGTTTATTTATTTATTTTTCTTCATCTCGGTCCCATATAATGCGGCCGCCGCAGCCGAAATTCGATCCCGCGCCCTCTGGCTTAGCAGCCACGAGTCACTACGCGACCACGGTGGTTAGCTGATCAACTACGTTGGACCGCGACGTGTATGCTATGTGAAAATAAAAGCTGAGCAATGTTTACAGATACGGCGTTACCGCTCGTGTTGAAACTAAAGAATCTGGGAAGGAATTCACTAAGCTGCGCTGATCTTACGCAATTTCTTAGCCAAAACGTTCTTACGTTAAGATAAAGGTTCGACCAAGTTGCAGCGTTTTTAACTTACAACGTCGTATGAGAGTGAGGAGAAAGGACAGCTTGTATTTAACGACAAGGAATGAAAGAAGCGCGGTCGAGTGATAGCATGGTGTCACATCATGCATCTGTAGTTAAGGCGAATCACTGCACGTCACACGGCGAATCACTGCACGTCACATCATGCCACTGTAGTTGGGGCTATATTCTTACGGCGAATCACTGCACATCGACGGCTATTCGACGGCTTCCTTTTCCGGGCGTCTGCTACAGCGCCGACAAGCACATCCGCCCCTACCCGTTCACCACGCCACCATCAAAAGAATGGCAGTGGAAATGTCACGAATCCTCCTCACATTTCTGCTAGACACAGGACTGACGGACACATTGTGACATATTTGGCGCAGGAAAAGACGCTCAGGTGGAGCAATTGCCGGCCAGGTTGGTCAGGATAACCTCACCTGTAGCATCATACCTTGGTAGTGAAGCAGCGCACTGACCAGTACAAGGCGAAGACACACAAGAAAACACGACACTTCGCCTTGTCCTTGTCAGTGCGCTGCTTCACCACCAAGGTGCGATGATTAATCACCAACTCGCCCAACTTTCCACATTAACCACCTGTAGCAACATCACCGGCTCTACCACCACAATATTACACGGCGAATAAATTTCGAAACTAACTACAGAAAGCAAAAAAGAAAAAGAAAGCTGCATAATATATAGTTCAGATGGCCTCACAGCAAGGCGACAAGCACCCGTATGTTCATCGGTATGGTATGTGATCGCGCTGCAAACCGTTGCAGGTGCGGTTCTAACGCCCCGCATAGGCTAAATATCAGCTCCCTCGGCAGCCGACACCGTCTAAGGGGCCGCTCGACGATGTCGTCGAGGGCCAACCAACGACGAAACGCACGCTCCTTTCGCATACGATCCCTGTCGATGGCACGGAGAGTTATAAAAACAGCCCTGAAAGAGAGACGCAGAAAGAAGCCGTGGCTACCGACACTCCCAAATTATGGCAGAAAACTACACTACGTAACATCTGCACGCGGAAGTTCCGGTGCCTATCACACTTTGACATGGTACCTGCGTTCATCGCTTCTTCTTGGCTTCTCAGCTGATAAAGCACGATGATGCGTCGCATAAGGTGAAGAGATTGTTTTGCAGGTTCAGGCGGCTGCATTCCGACAGCGGCGAAATACTCAAAGGCGCGTATACTTCAATTTTAGAGACCGGTAATAAATCATAGATTGGTGACGTCAGGGCCTGGAGCCTCTAACGACGCTGTATGTCATATTCCAAGTGGTACCTCATAGAAGTGAAGGCTAATTAGCCAACACCACCACGATGCGTGGCGCCAACGTTGCCATAAATTTACCACCCTCATAAGAAAACACGATCAAGTGCACGTCAGATTACTGCACAGCACCGTACACGAAGCACACAACAATGCAACAATCCAGCTGGTTTCGGATCAAATCGGTTCAAGTCATCGATCTTGCTAGACTGACGCACCTTTTTCGGAGCTGTCACTGTAAATATAGCACGAGGACAAGGTGGCGGTGGTGATAGTCGCGCAACGACAGACACCGTTCTGTAAACATACGTTGCGGCCTCGTAGTACGAAGCGAAGTGCGGCTCAAAAGCAACAGTGCGTTAAAATTCCGCACGGATCTTGCATGTTGTAAAACGCCATCAGCCTATTAATGCCAAATCATTACATTGCGCGAAAATGCATTACGCGAAAATGCGGTGTTGTAGTCGGCGGCGTGAGCGAATGATGGTACCAAAAATGGCCGACGGCAAAGAGTACAACCACACAAGAGAATACTAGAATCGACGCCAAATTTTCTTCAGGGAGGTTCCTGTAAAGAAAGTAAATCGAAAAGATTATTAAGTGAACCTAGGTCTGGGAGGGAATCGAGCCCGGGCCTCCGGGGTGCGAGACGAGCCCGCTGCCCCGACGCCACGGCGGCTCCACGGTTCTGGCTGACTAAATGTTTGCCCAGTGCGTGCGTCGTTGGGCACGTGACGGCACAGCCAATGGGGAGGAGGTGGCGAGTTAGGAATTCCTCGCGGGCAAGCGAGCGCATTGAGACGCTTGGCGCGTTTTCATTTGGCCTTGCCGAGGCGCTGGCGAGAGCTTGCGCGGACAAGGAACGCGCGAAGAAAAAAAAAACATTTCACCAAAGCGACTATAATGCTTTCGCATTCCCACACGTAAGCAGTCTGAAGCGTCTCTGCCGAATTTTTTACTCGTACCTTCACTGCAGGACGAAGGCCCCTCCCAGCGATCTCTAATTACCCCTGACTTGCGCTAGCTGATTCCAAGTTATGCCTGCAAATTTCTTTATTTCATTACCCTACCTAATTTTCTGCCGTTCTCGACAGCGCTTCATTTCCCATAGCCCTCACTCTGTATTTCTAATGGACCGCCGATTAATGGACCGCCCTACGAACTACGCGGCCTGCCAAGCTCCAATTTTTCCTCTTAATTTAAGCTATAATCTCGGCTACTCACATTTTGCTCTCTGAGCCATACCACTCTCTCCCTGTCTCATAACGTTAGGCCAAACATATTTCGTTCAATCGTTTGTTTCAGCGGTCCTTAACTTGTTCTAAAGCTTTAATGTTAAGAGGAAGCTTTAGCTCGAGTGCTCCTATATAAATACATGTAAAAGGAGAATTCGTTCTTCTCGGCAACCACTGCACCAAATTTGACGGGGTTTGTTGCATTTAAAAGAAAACTTAAAATCAAGTGACTGTTGGCTTCGAATTTTCGACTTAGGCCGTAAATTTTTTATTAAAAATTGGCAAAAAACGCAAATTTTCAGAAAACGAAACTATCAAGTTTACAACTCTGTAACTCAGCAAGAAAACATAATATCACAATTCTGTGAATTGTACCTAATAGCACATCTAAAGCGGACAAATTTGGCATCTTACACATGAATCTCAAAACATTTATAACATGTAATTACAAGTTTTTCAGAACCCTCGTAAACAACGTAAAAAATTCACGTAAGATGTTAAATGACATTTGAAATTTGTCCGCTTTGAATGATCTAATGTATGCCGTTTACAGAACCGCGATATCTGTTCTTGATGAAGAGCTATTAGAGTGTAAACTTCGTGCTTCTATTTTTTTTTTTTTTTCAAACTTCTGAATTTTTGAAAATTCTTTTAACAAAATTCAAGCTCTAAATCAAAATTCTGCTTCCAACAGTCACTAGAATTTAACTTTCTCTCTCAAATGCAACAAATTTCATTAAAATCGGTCCAGGGCTTATTTCAGAAAAACGTTTTTGCATTTTTACATGTATTTGAATAGGCCGCGTTGGAGTTGGGCCCGAGCTAAAGCTTCCTCTTGACCTCCAAGTTTCTGCCCCATATGTTAGTACTGGAAGAATGGAATGATTGTACACTTTTCTTTTCAACGACAGCGATGATCTTCAGATCACGATTTCATAATACCGGCCGTATGCGCCCCGACCCATTTTCATTCTCCTGCTAATTTCGTTCTCATGATCAGGGTTCCCTGTGCATAATTAACCTAGATAAACTTACTCCTGCACTCCTGCACACACTCTAGAGGCTGATTTCTGATCGTGAATTCTTGTTCGCTTGACACATTATTCAAGATTGACAGGTTATTCAACAAGGATTGTTTGCAAGTTTACTCTAAAGCATTAGGCGCAGTCAAGAAGAAATATTATTCGCAGGGCATATTAAAAATAATCCTAAAAAATTCTGGCAAATAATTCCTCCCTCTAATAAGTCTACTAATCGCATTACAACACACGATTCAAAACAATCTCCGCTTTCTGATGAAGATTCTGCGGTTGCTTTCAATGCATATTTCGCGTCTGTTTTTACACTAGAAGATTGTTCCAATGTGCCATTTGTTCCTGAACAACCCTTCTTTTTCATGGCTCCAATCACCATCACTGCCGAAGGTATCGCGAACCTCATCACGAATCTTAAAGTTTCTACTTCATCTGGCATTGATCACATCAACTCTAAAGTACTGAAGAATACTACTGATATTTCCAGTCGCTTTCTGTGTCTCCTCTTTAACCAGTCTGTATCATCTCGTGAGCTGCCTAAGAACTGGGAGATTGTTAAGGTAGTTCCCCTATTTAAATCCAGTGACAAGCACTCGCCCTGTAATTATCGACCCATTTCACTAACATGCATATGCTGCAAATTACTTGAACATATAGCTTCTCATATCTACGGTCACATTGAATCAAATAACTTTTTTTTTCTCTAATAAGCATGGCTTCAGAAAAGGCTACTCATGTGACACTCAGTTATTTGAATTCACGACTGACCTTCACTTTAACATGAACTCCAACGATCAGACCGATTGCCTCTTTCTTGATTTCGCGAAGGTGTTCGATACTATACCTCATTGCCGCTTAATTTCCAAATTGCCTGCCCTTTGTATTGATTCATTAACACTCTCTTGGCTACGTGACTTCTTTGTCTTCGCGTCAGCAATTTACAGAGGTCAACAACATTTCGTCTAACCTTTGCGACGTCACGTCCGGTGTCCCCCAAGGCAGTGTGCTAAATCCATTACTCTGTTTAATATACATCAACGACTTGCCCGCTAACCTTTCATCCTCAGTTAGGTTGTTCGCTGACGACTGCGTCATCTACCGCAATGTTAAACGTTTCGATGATCATCTTACTCTCCGAAATGACCTTGAACTATAGATGGTGCGTGACTTGGAAGATGTCCCTTAACGCCTCCAAATGCAAGTTAATCTCGTTTAGTCGAAAGCGCACTAACTCAGTATTCCACTATTCGATTAATAATACCGTAGTTTCGGCTGCTCCGTTTCTCGGCGTTTATCCTTCATCGGACCTATCCTGGACAACGCATGTAGCAACTTTCTCATCCAAAGCTTCTCAATCTCTCGGCTACCTGCGTAGAAACTTGAGTAGCGTGCCTTCTAATGTACGAAAACTAGCACATCTTACTTATGTTCGCCCACAACTAGAATACGCTTCATTTACATGGTCACCATATCAAGATTATCTAATCCGTATGTTGGAAGCCGTTCAGAATAGGGCAGCCAGATTCATCTCTGGCAACTACGACTATCATTCGAGCATTACCCTAATAAAACAAGACCTTGCATTTCAGTCATTAGAAGATCGCCGCGTCATTGCTCTTTTAGGTCTGTATCACAGGTACGTTTATAGCAATAACTTTCACTGTTTGCCGCTTCATTCTCCTGTGCGCACACCTCGTCGCATTCACAGCTCACTTCGTTTCATGCGCATTCATGGTCAAACGCAGGCATTTAACTCATCACCACTGCCAAGAGCTACTGAACATTGGAACAGTCTCCCGGATCACATTGCATCCACTTGCAATTGTGAGACATTCCGTGATGACCTGAATTCGTTGCGTATTAATATTGTATAACGATGTTGCACTTTGCTATTTTTGTCATGTAATTACTGCTGCCCCCCTTAAGCAACGCCCTTCAATGGGCCTGTAAGGTAATGTGAATAAATGAATAAATAAATAAATAAATAAATAAATAAATAAATAAATAACTTTTGTCTTCTACGTAATAATCTTCAACCTACTTTTAGACTTTCTCTATTAATGTCCTCAATCAATTCTTGCAATTTATCCCCAGCGTTGCTGAATAGTACAATGTCATCGGCAATCTGAAGGTTGTTGAGATATTTGCCGTTGATCGTCATTCCTAATCCTTCCCAGTTTAACAGCTTGAATATTTCTTCTAAACATGCAGTGAATATCATTGGATAGATTGTGTCTCCCGTGCTTACCGGTTTGTCGATAAGTATTTTTCGACTTTTCTTGCGGATAATTAAAACATGTGAAGCCAGAACTATCACTGAGGCAGAATCGAAGCCTGAGGAGTTGCGGATACGTGCGCTGTGGCTGAACGTAAATATGGGAGTTACGCATAAATAATTCTTTAGTTGTCACCGCGGCCTTGATGTGAAGTTTGTTCAGTCCTTCGGTACAATCCGTAAGATATGCACTTACACCGCTAAATACACTGAAATGTCCGCGCCATCGATCGGCTATCGGTTGTGGCGTCTGGCCAATCGGCCGAGACAGGGCGTTACAACGCCTACGCACGTCCCCTCGAGAAGCGCACATAGACACAATTATGTTCGTGCAACTGCTACCCCCCTATTATAGAATTTTATTATTACGTCGGCAGCTGTGACGTATGTTTAGGTTGTGTGAATCGACTTACGCTTACTGTCGGCGCAAGTACTGAAGTTCGCACTTGTGCTACCATTACATGCACGCCTTTTTTTTTTTCGACTACTGCACTCGTCCTTGCGGCGGCGGGCATCGCAAGCTTCCTGATCTTACCAACAGTTTTAGCTTTGTGAATAAGCTTTCCCCCCATCGTAAGAATTTTCTTACGAGTAAATTTGTTCGTAAGTTCACTTAGTGAATTCCGCCCCAGAGCAGTACAACGGCACCCGGCGTACTACACATTTTCCAACTCTAAACAGCTCCTTCGAACGGCGTCCGCGTACAGTTTGTGTAATTTGCTAAAGAGCGCCTTTAGCGCTGGCTGTAGCCGCCGACCACGGTGGGAGATCATCATATATTGCGTCCTAGGAGCGTTCCTACAGTGAAAGTGATCACAAAGTGGGACACCGATTGGGCGACCCTGAGCACCCACTATCCCCTATCTTCGTCGAATGTCGTTTGTGTGATACGCCCGCTCAGGCGAGAACCAGCGACGAGCCGCGGCATCCAGGGCTGCGCCTTTGTTTATTCTAACCTCGGTTGGAAGCACTATCGTCTACATCACTTCGATAAAAATGTAAGTGCTGATGAATTCACGTGTCTTCGCCAGATAAGAAAACGACGACTTCGCGGCTCAAACGAATAAATAAGTAAAATAATGCAGCCCGCGCATAATCGCCGCTCTGAATACGCTCGGATTGCGGCTCATGAATGCTTTTAAAGCGTGCGATGGAGTCTGGGTCATTGCCGGGTTAAACCGCACAGTGCTGATCATTGCTTTTAGCTTTGCAGAGGGCTCAAGGGCAGGCAAGAACAAGCTTAGCGCAGCCTATGGCACCAGACGCACAAGCGTTTTATACCGACAGCAGCACCAAATCCCACAACCTAGCTAGCGGGGGCATCACGTCTTGAACGAAACGTACGCATTCACGATGTCTCCTAGTCAGCCTTTATCTCGATGCAAGCGTTTTCGCGTTCTACATATGCATATATAGTAGAACAGCGCATGCCGCGTCGTGGCCGTGTGCGTTCGAAGGCTTACTTGGATCGGACAACGCTTATCAGGTTCGAGTAACATGTAGTTCCAGCAAGGCCTCAAACAGGCGCGTCTGTTGCTGTTCAGAAAATCTCGTTTCTGTCGTGGCCCAAGCTACTGCCGTCGGCAGATCTTGTAGGAAGCTGCAACAGCCGCAACACCATCTGGACAGGCACCCGGTGCCCATGCAGACACACAGGGTGAACGAGCGTTCGCCTGCGTTATCCTTGCAGCGCTGTCACATCACTTGGACGCGCACCTCACTTGTCTTCCTTTGTACCGAAATCACGATATTGAAAGATCTGCCTCACATGCATGGCTTATGCTATGTTCTGACTGATGTTCGTAAAGTACGAACTTGTCGTGTTGTCAACACTTGGCTTTAGTAGTTGTAGGAGCGTAAAATTGCTGGTCGTTTACGTTGCCAATTGCGTAGCTTACGTTTGTTGTGCCCGGCTATTAAGAATACAGCCTGGCCAAAGAACACCTGAATATTCGGAGAGGCTACGTACACAAACAGAAATATGGGCACCGACGCAGTGCCTACACGTAATAGACAACACAGCCAGAAGCACCGCCACTGCGTACAAAACCACTGCTCTCAAAAGACCACGCCGTTTCTGCCGGCCAATTCTTGCCCTGAGTTCCGGTCAACCGAAAGTCCCTTAACAGAAAAAAGAAACACTGATACTGCGACACTCATTGGCCACGTCGCAACGGTCGTATATAGATCAGATGTAATAGTATCAGATAGTAGCGGCCCTCTCAACAAATGTTCTTGCATCTGTGGGCGGCTGTTGCGTTTCTTATGCCCCATATACGACTGCAGTCTGACTAAAATAGTTGCACTCTTAGCATTTGCGCTTGCGTTATTTCCGAAGTATATCTGCATTGCGTACTTTGCCTGAACGCGGCCTTATAAGATACGGTGCCGTCAAGTGTATACGCACTTTACGACGGCGAAAGACAAGCATGGGCTCACTAGACGAATGAAGGAGCAACGTCGACAGGCCAGAACCTGCCGTAAGGCTATTCACACTCGCTAACGTCAGTCCAGATGCTTTAGGGAAAGAACCGCGTCGCTGATGGAAAGTTCTAGTACAACAATGTTTCAACATCGTATTGTTATCGCAGGAGTTGCCAAGAGCGAAAGTTCGCCCTTGGAGCACTTCTCTTTTCGCTTTTTCATGACCAGGAATAATAGACATTTAAATGGAGCTTGTCTGCGCCACCGTAACTCGGCACCCCGCGAGCTTTATTATTTAATATTTCCGCTATGACGCAAGGAATGGCATGGGGCGTAATATGCAATCAATAACTAAGCTAAGCTAAGGCAACTTAACAACGGCTTAGCTATCCGTAGTTATCTGTAAACAAACGAGCCAGCTCACGTGCAAAACGAACAGATAGCTTGATCTGTGACGTGAACTCTTTGGCAAGCTTCCGTCTGTCATTGTAAGTGTGATTTTGTGACTGTGTATGAAGATACCAATTTTGATACTTTTTCCATCCCTTCGAGACACGCTGTTAGAACGAGATGAAAGCGGAGTTTGTAATGCCTTGAGAATATTCGAATTGGCACCGTAGCTTTTCGTAAATCATTTCTGAGCGCGCAATTACGCCCCCAAATATCGATGATTACCATAGGTTACGTCAAACTTCGCACGTAATTTAGAACGAGTCTTGGGCAGCGAGAAATATTACCGTTAATGTCAGATGTGCTAACCGTGTAGAGTCTATTTCCAAAGATTTGGATGGTATCCTCTGTGATAAGGTATCCGCAAAAAATTGTGCTTTTTTCATAGAAACTACATCTGCACGTTTCCGTCTCGAGGCCTGTATGGGTTCTAAGTGCTGAGGTCCTTAGTTGCTAGTTCTGTTAGCATTGTCGAACACCATTCCCCACTACGAAGGTAGTGCTGCTGCCCAGCACTACGTCGAATCTAGACTTCTAGTTCGAAATGGTTCATTTCAAAATGGTTTTACGGTCCAACTCTGGGGCAAAAAAAAAATAATAATAAGTGTTCGGACCGGTCTGAACCAGTGCACGTTCGTTTCCACAACCTAATAATTAGAGGAAAGTATCATAAATTTACTTTGTACAAAAAAATTGATGTTGCTCCTGAGTTGCATAGAACGACTGAAGATAAAGTACGCGTGCTGTTCTTCATGCCACAAGTAGTTAAA
This sequence comes from Dermacentor andersoni, assembly GCF_023375885.2. NCBI lineage: Eukaryota > Metazoa > Arthropoda > Arachnida > Ixodida > Ixodidae > Dermacentor > Dermacentor andersoni. The sequence continues at coordinate 84,834,661 of NC_092814.1, forward strand.
AAAAATCACATTGTGGAAACGCCTCAGAAGCAATGAGTCAGAAGAAATGCGTCATTTCTATCGCACCTACTTCATTGCATACTAATGTGATCCAAAAGCGACCGCCTAGCTAGGAAGCGCTTCTTCATTTCAGTAGTTAGTATAGGCCTCCAACAACCGGATATTTATTTGACGGTCACCAATTTCAAGCGCTCACAGGCGTATTACTAAGATGTCTGCTTCTCGCCACACCACGTTCAAATTAATCGCAATAACGGAACTGCCACTTCTAAAATGACAGCAAGCGCTTGTGCAAACAAATCAGGTTGCATGGTTGAGCTGCAAGTGCAGGAAATGATTGGATGAAAAGCTCCAGTGAAGGGGGGTAGCGAACCTGAACAGAAAACCGTATTTTCTTTTTTTTTTCCTGTTTCGTTCCGGAGTGACGAAAATCGTGCCGTTCCGGTTTAGTTCCTATTCGTGTAAATGTAACGTGTCTTTCTTTCTTTCTTTCTTTCTTTCTTTCTTTCTTTCTTTCTTTCTTTCTTTCTTTCTTTCTTTCTTTTGTTCGTTTTCGATTCCATTTTGGGTTCGACGCCCTTACTACCAGGCTAGACAACTGCGGCGCGACGCCTATCATTAACAACTAACTGCTCGCTATAAAAACGCTCGGTGCCTTAAGTGTTCGCCAATTGCCCTACCCGCGGGAGTGGCTGAAAGTCACACTTTCACTGCTACAATATAACAAACTCAGCCACATTAGTCTTGACAAAATGTTCTGTCACTGAATGTGACGCATACGCTAGCGCCTGTCCTTTACATTCGTACCATATGTGCGAAGAACCGCTTCATGTTTCTTTTTTCTTTAACTTACCGTTTGCTTGTGTCGCTTACCAGTTCGCCTTGGTCGCCACTTCGATAGCCATGCAATGCAGCATAGGCTAAAGCCGCTTGCAGTGAAATTAAAGCGCAATTTCGCTCTGCAAAGCTACAACATACGGGCACGTGCGTAGCCATGTACCATGCTCGCGATTAGAATGAGTTAATGAAGCTTCTAGCCGCGGAAAATTATATTAAACCATTTGAAAAATCTTTTCATGTTTATCATTCACGGGGGGGGGGGGGGGGGGGATCAGTGAAAATATCTGAGTCGTATGCTAACCACCACAGCTCACCTCGTAGTGTCTATAACACTGTATTGATTTAATTAAGCCGTGCTCACGCTCAGTGCCATTTTGAAATGCTAGTGATCTCGCGTTCTAGCATTGCCATGATTGCTATAGTTCACCCATAATTCTTCAACGTTTGCCTTCTCAACCGTTGTACTCGCTGGCTTTAATTGGCTCCTGTTGTTCTCGAGTCAGCACTGTTTGATCGTGAAGTAAAAAAGAATGAGGCCAATGGGCATTACACACCCTTGGATCATGGATATAACAACAGCGAGGTCTTGAAGAAGCTGCTCGCATGCGACGGTCAAAGTGACACCGTATAGTTTCTCTGCTGCGTTTGCACAAGTAATACTTGCTTCAAACGAAAACTTTATATTCATATAACTCCTGGTCCGAGTCAACGCTGTGGGAGACCATCTGAGTCCCAAGTTTCGATCCTTAGCCCAGTTGACGAGAACCGCTAACACGCTTTATGTTGCCCACCGCCGGTGCCGATAAAACCGGTAGGGGTGTCGGTACCGATAACACCAGTATCGACACCACCAGTACCGGTACCACAGGCAGCACGGGAAGGGTGGGGTAGGGGGGGGGGGGGGGGGGGTAACCTGTCGTGTTGTCAACACTTGGCTTTAGTAGTTGTAGTAGTTGTAGTTGTAGGAGCGTAAAATTGCTGGTCATTTACGTTGCCAATTGCGTAGCTTACGTCTGTTGTGCCCGGCTATTAAGAATCAAAAGTGTTTTCGACTTGGCTTTTCCAGGGTGACACAAGTGCGCTTTTGAAATCACGGATGTCTGATTCCGCTCCTCTACGTGCAATGTTTTCGCCATTCGCTTGCGAAATGTTTTGATAGTTTGAATTCAAGGCGACCTCGGAGGTATGCAGCGCTCAGCGCCATGGCGCCGGGTGGAATTTTCAACCCTTTCTGCGTGGAAGCAGAAACACATTAAAGAAATAGCGAAGTCAGGCTGGTTGGTTAGAACCGAACATCCGGTTGTCTACTCAATAATAAAGAAGAGGCAGCCAGCGTGGCAAAAATAAAGCAGCGTGATCAGCGCTAAACATGTACTAAGATATGTACTTAGATTTGCATTTTTATCGTCGGCGAGGAGCTCAGTTCGACAACAAAGCGCCAATCCCACTTTAAACCCACAATCTTGAAACTCGCGTGGATTAAATTAAATTATGAGGTTTTACGTGCCAAAACCACTTTCTGATTATGAGGCACGCCGTAGTGGAGGACTCCGGAAATTTCGACCGCCTGGGGTTCTTTAACGTGCACCTAAATCTAAGTACACGGGTGTTTTCGCATTTCGCCCTTATCGAAATACGGCCGCCGTGGCCGGGATTCAATCCCGCGACCTCGTGCTCAGCAGCCCAACACCATAGCCGAAACTCGTGCCGAAATTGTTGGCTTGTATACTGCACTGCGGGGCCGGAACGAGTGGTCGATGCTTGTATCGCCGCAAACAAATCGGTGCTGGACACCCGAGTCGTTTTTTTTTTTTCTTACTTGGGAAATTTTTATATTATTGTACGGCGTGCATATACAAGGTGTTCAAAATTAAGCTTTATGGTTTTCTTATAGAATTAGGCACTGGGAGGCACGCGAAGACCACCTGTTCAAATAAGTTATGTGACCAGGGAGACACAATGTGAGGTGATAGTTATAGCTCTCAGCAGCCCAATTAACTGAAATGGAATAATTAACTTTTTGTTGACTGCAGTAACTGGGTATGTTTGTATTGAAAAGTTATAGGCAGTTGTGCTTCTACACGGTATCAGTTGGAATAGTTCTATTAGCATGTCTGTGCTCCGAGATATCCGACTCCCAATTTTAATTGTCGTTCTCATGATTACGCATACAAGAGTGAGGATGAGCGCAAAGCTCCTCCCTGACGTGACGCGGCTGTTGCGTGCGGTGTTTAATCTGACAACAGAGCGGAGGCAATGGCAAAGATAAGTGTCCCCCTTCCCCTCTCGGCTGACGAAATAAAGAATCCAACAACCAAGAACCGCTGTCGTAACACGCGACCGCGCAGCCTGTAACGATTGCGGCAGCTGCCATGCCGAGATAATGGCACGAGCGGAGAAGCCGGAGGTCAGAGCGCGTGCGTAATGGTGACTAGACGAGCGGGCATGGCCCTTGCCGGGGCTGCGCAAATAAAATGACTGCTCATTTCCAAGTATTGTAAGTTTTATTAAAATGAAGAGCAACAACTGGGAGCACGGCACACCGCGCTGTCATATCTTGATTTCGCCAGCCGAAAAGGGAAGGGGAAATGTTCTCATCTTTGCCTATGCCTCCGCCCCGTTGTCAGGCTAAACGCCGCGCGCAACAGCCGCGTCCCATCAGGGAAAAGCTTTGCGCCGATCCTCACTCTCTTGCATGCGTAATTATGTGAACGACAAATAAAATTTGAAGCCGGATGTGTCGGAGCACAGACACGGTAGAAAAATTCTTCCAACTGATACTGTGTAGAAACACGACTGCCTCTAACTTTTCAATACAAACATACCCACTTACTACAGTCAACAAAAAGTTAATGATTCAATTTTAGTTAATTGGGCTGCTGACAGCGATAACTATCATCTCACATTGTGTCTCCCTGGCCACATAACTTATTTGCACCGGTGGTCTTCGCGTGCCTCCTGCAGTGCCTAACTAAGAAAACCATAAAGCTTTATTTTGAACAGCCGGTATACTATAGCGCTCATCATGAGCAGAAAAAGGGTGCCCGCGGTCCGAAGGGCTTCGAGGGCTGCACCGGGGTGCCGACACACGAAATATTGGTGGACTAAGCACCGTTCCAATTACTGGTATTTAGTTAATTTTTCGTAGGTCGGAGCCTCCTACCGTGTTGGAGCTCCTTGTACAATGGGCACGCTGTTGAAACATATTGAGCGCGATACTACATGTTCCATATCATCTTATGTATAGTATATTTCACATTAGTCTATAGCGCTGCCACGATTCGACGACTGCGTTCCTCTAAAAAAAGACAGCTCGAAAGAGTTCGCCGGGCGCGTTGGCACTAAGCACCAACACTTTCACATACGTTCATTTAAATACGCCGATCCATTCTTGCTCCTGTCCAAAGTGTGGAGACTCCAAACAGCACGCCACATGTGCACGAGCTCGTTTTCTTTGCCTTAGTGCGTGTTTAATGGAAGTCTCCTAAATGATAAAACAGACTGACTGCAAGCGTTTACGTTCTCGTGGATCGTCTGGTCGAGCTTGCTTTATTTACGACGTCCCTGTAAGAAGTATTTATTTTTTTCAACTATCGCCACATTGCAAACGCGACGCCCATGGCTGTGAACACTCTGCAATTGGCGCTCAAGTGCGCTGACCCCGCAATTGTATATACGTGTGCGCAGCGGTCCTCACATTCGTCCCGCCTGAGGCACCACTGTCGGCAATTGGCACTGTCGTTTTAGGCAGACATCAGCATTAACAAAACATGTCTCTATGAAAACCGAAGCGCAGTAACTCGAGTGTCTTGTGGCCCTAGCAGCCTGCACTACACGCTAAATTATCTGGGGCCGAATTCACGAAGCTTTTCAATCGTGAATACGGGCCCGTATTCACGAAAAGCTCTTACGCTATAATAGTTCGATAAGAGCAAATTCCAGCCAATCCTGATGCTGGACATATCAGAAAAAGGCGGCCGGCCAATGGCAAAGATCGCTCTGCGAATACTTTGCGAATACGGCCCCTAATCTGGCGCCCAATAATAGAGCGCTCACAGCCGATCTCAGCCGTTGTGTGTCTCTGCGCAGCCGGGAACTGAAGAACGAGCTGGAAGCCCTACACGGCCGAGTGCTGGACGCCGAAGCACGCGCCCGCAGCGAGGCTGGCACGCTGCGCAACAAGGTGCACACCGAGATCGCCGAGCTCAGCGTCCAGCTCGAGGACACCACGGCGCAGAACAACGAGCTCCAGAAGGCCGTCAAGCGGCAGGCCAAGCAGCTCATGGTGCGCGGCAGATCTCTCTCTCTCTCTCTTCAGGCACAGCTTAGCCAAATTTCTTGCCGCCTCTTGGTTGGAAAATTTCCCTCGCAAGTTGGAAGCCTTACCGATGGCTATTTATACGCCTAGGCCAAGTTCTCTGCAACAGTTATTCTTTTGCACCGGCGGGGTGCTCTATATTCCCACTTAATTTTTCACATACTTTAACACTCAAGCTCAAAAAACTAATGTTGTTGACACCGCTAGTTAGTTTCGCAGTGATTTTATGGTGCATATTTGCTCATGAATAGCCATTCGTAGTTGGTTTCAGGCCAGTATGCAGCGGCATTTCAGTGCTAAATACACACTAATAGGTACAGCTTATTCCGAACTAGTCGGCTCATCAATTTATTTATTTATTTATTTATTTATTTATTTATTTATTTATTGTCAAAAAGACTGCCGTGACAAAGGAATCATTCCTAGGGGGAAGTCTCTAGAGCCAACGTTTCTAAGGGAGGACTTAATCATGACGAAGACAACTCCCCTTGTCGAAACATTGGCTCCAGTGACAATTTCTGTTCAATCAGTGTTCATTACTTCAAGTCTCAATTTCTTTGTTAAATTAAATTAAATTATGGGGTTTTACGTGCCAAAACCACTTCCTGATTATGAGGCACGCCGTAGTGGAGGACTCCGGAAATTTCGACCACCTGGGGTTCTTTAACGTGCACCTAAATCTAAGTACACGGGTGTTTTCGCATTTCGCCCCCATCGAAATGCGGCCGCCGCATTTCGATGGGGGCGAAATGCGAAAACACCCGTGTTAATCCCTGTCTTGTTTGGAATCATTCCTGTTACACTAACGTTAGTCCTGGTCCGAGGCGACCGCCCCCACAGTGGTTATATCGCACGGCGGGCACGAATTAAAGCGAGAATCGAGAGGTTTTCGTGAGCTCACGTCGACGTCGGTTCTGTCTTTCTCGCTGTTGTTGCCCCCTCCGGCCGCCGCGGGTTGGCGAAGGACCTGCAGGCGTACTGCGACGAGATGCAGCGCCACATGCAGGGCGCTGTGGATGACCTGTCAACGGCTAACAAGCGTTGTCTGGACCTCCAGAACGAGGTGGACAGCTTGCGGTCCAACCTCGAGTCTGTAAGTGTGCTCTAACGATTGGCAATGCGTCGAAACGCGCATCACCTCAAGCATATGACTAATGAAACGTCCCTCTAAACAATAATTTAAGCATTTATGCAGCTGTAAAGGACTCTATCGTGCTTTTTTTTTCACATTTTCTTCGTCTCAAAGTTTTTTTACATCCCTACAAAAAGAAGCAACTTTCCGGAAAGCAGCTTTTTTGTGAACTTCAGGACATAGTTTACAATGAAGCGGTCTTATTTAGAAGACAGCTTGAACATACTGTTTTAGAGCATGGCAGAACACATAGAAAACAGTGTTCTTATTCAATAGCAATAGGTCGCTTGCATGGCAGCGGTGCTTTCTTTTCTGCTGCCCAAATCGCCGGACATTGAAAATAAAGTTTTCACTCACTCACTCACTGGAAGGCGACGCACTAATAATCATTGGCCATTGTTTGATTAAAAAAGACTTAAAATGGGCAAATATCAAATCCTGTTAGATCTTGCTTGCTGCTATACGGAGAATATTGAGTCATGTTATTGGGCTAAACAGCCTACCCTTAGTTTTTTGGAGGCCTGTATCTCTGTAGGCGAGACAGAGACCTTTACTGCCGTTTGACGGATGTAAATTTTATTTCGTAAGCATCTTACCTCGAAGAGCCACAACAGACAAAGTGCGCTTCCGAACTGCCGAGATGAGAATTTATCTCTGTTTGCCAACAATAACCATCAACGCTGATATTTGTGCAACCCGTATGGAGTCACAACAAGATAAGAGAGAAAACAACAGCGAACCATCCAAAACCATCTTTTCAGTAGGTGTCGTACAAGCCTTTCAGTCCTCGCTAACTTTTATGGTGAGCACGCTGATCTTATATGCCCGCAATGTTTATACCACGGTTTTAAAGCGGCGTCCAGAAGGACGGCTCAGGCTGGTGGCATAAGGCTGATACTGAGCAACAGCACAGCGACAGGGAAAGACCGTTAGCACACGCCTAAGCATGCACACGTGAAACACACGCATTTGCGTCTCGTTGCTCGCTTGCGTCCTCTACAGTTCGCGCACTGGCATTTTCATTATGCGGAGTCCACTTGCACAGTAAGCTATTCTAATTTCAAACCTCCGTGACGTCAGGCGTTCAAGCAGCGCCAGCTACTGTGCATCATTGCTAAACCTTGCCCCATGGTTAAGGTTTTGCCTCATGGGCCATTCTCGGCGAATGTTCTTTTCTAAAGATTTCTTTAACGGAAATTCTTTTAGTGTATTTTTTACTTGAGTTGAGTTGAGTGGTTGTAGGCTACTTGTGGGATTTTTTTTTTACTTTCTTGCCAGGCATGAAAGGCCACCAGTGGTGTTTGTTCTCTTTGCCCGATAGTGTATCAAAATTAGAAGCTTCAACAGAAATATTTTTAGATCGCAAATGCAAGAAACAAAATACTTTTCTATTTGCATTTGCATTTGATGAAAAAACTTCCTATCCTGTATAGAGTAAAATGCTGTTGCTCGTTTCAGGCTGTATTCTATTCTGCTTCTTTGTTATATCCGTATATAACAGTTTTCAGTTGGAAAGTTATGGCAGACTGCGTATCAAGTGTCGGTACAGAAGCAAACTCACCAAATGCAAAAATCACAGCGATTGCATTACGCCGTTTTTCGACTTTCTTTTCAACAGTACTCCTATAGTGGCAGAACAAGCCTTTCTTTTTTTCTTTTTACTATACTCTATACAGAACTGTGCATGTACGCACTCTACCACGAGGTTCGCACACGCAGTGAATGTTAAGCAAAATTTCAGTCGTGAAGGTTTCGTCTGGTATTTACAAGTCACCGTCTGCGTTAACCTTTCGGTTCTTGCTACCAGGAAAATTCGAAGCAGCTACTTTGTAAAGGCAACAGAAACATGGTCCAACGACATGACTAAGTTTTACATGTACATAGTTAAAATACAGAAGCCTATTCATTTGAAACAAAAATGTCTCAACTCTGGGGACTATAATTCAAAACAGGCCGTACTCAAGACTATATGTGTAAGGTCTTCCCACCGGCAGTAGCCGCAATGTTGATATGCAGCCGCTCATGCCAAGAACCGCGGCGCATCGACGCGCCGTCTACAATGCATGGATCACCCGGTTAAGGCCGATCCACACGACGGACCAAGTCCGCGGGCCGCTCGGTCACGTGATGCGACGTCACAGCCCGCCGCGGTCCGGTCCGGCGCAGAGCACATCCACACGGCGGACCGCCATAGCAGACGGCAGAGCAGACCAACCAGCTACACTCTCGGCCAGAGTGTTATCATTGTTATCATTCCGGCTCGAGTCCCACAAAGCCGGGAACTGCTCAACGAGGGATACAAAAAAAAAGCCTGTTCGTCACTCCAAGAGGACGCGGTGTTTAAAAAATATATCTGCTGCACGCACGTATAGGCGGAACGGCGGACATAAAACGATTGGCTTGACTGGCTTTTGCTGAGCCGAAAACTAGATTGGATTTGCCTGAAGACACTCTGTTGCCGGACAACATTCGTTGGCTACGCCAATATCGCTGCAGTTTGCATGCGGTCCGCCGCCAAAACTGAAGCGGGAAAAGCCTCGGCGATTTGTTGGACCGCGAGGGCCGCGGTCTTGCTCGGGCCAACGGCGGTACGCACGAACTGGTGACGTCCTATCACGTGATGCGCGGACCGCGGTCCAAAAGAGCAATTTGGTCCGTCGTGTGGATCGGCCTTTACAACAAGCCGCTGGCACAGAATGTGAACGTCATCGGAATTGAGTCCCAGCAGATGCATTGTGTGACCGCGCGCGCCTAGTTCGCCATGTTCGCGCTGAATTTGACGTCTATATACTTCCGTCGCGGATGCGTTCGCACTCTTACGTTCTTTTTGTTTGTTGGTTACGCTCATATTTTGGAACGTCATGGTCAACCGGAGGGTTAGAAAAGTAACACTGCCGATCGATCCCGTATATGTAACGTCTGCTGAGCGGCCGCGACACTGCACATGTGTTTGATGATGGCGTTGTCAATGCCGATCGAAAAGCGAGCGAAGAACGAGGGACTTCCATTTGCTCGCATCTTAGAGACAGCAGAGTGCCTGAAGCCTGTCAAAACATGCGCGTACTGTTTTTATCGCAGGGGCTGGGCATGAGCCGATACGCCAGTTTGTACGTAAGTCGAGACAGCGATTGGCATGCTACGGTGCGGCATCATGCTCTGCCGTTGCACCGTGCTTCGCTCCGCAGCTTTCCGCTTTTGGCGCACCGCCATTCATTCATTTCTTACTGGGCATTGCTTGACGCTTACGCTCGTCGTAGCTCTCGGCGTTGCTTTCCGTTGTTTTCCCTCCAGATTGTGCCTTATGCGCAGGGAATGCGTCACATCTAGCCGCACGGGCCGGGCTGCCTGCGGCGAGGGGTCCTCAGGAGAAGAACGACAAGCCAACAGCGACAACACAGCAAACATGACCCTTAGGGCACACGGAGCAAGTAGCGACGCTAGCTCAGAAAAAGTAAGTGGCCACCACTTGTCAGCGCTTATTCAAGAAAAAAAAATTTACAGTCTGGTTAACTATTGACTGACCATCGTCTGACTAACTAAAATCTACCGTCTGACTATCAAAGAGCACATGCTGACTGGGGCCTCTTATATAGGCTGAAGCATTAAAATATTTATTTTGTTGTGCGTTGTGAGTGCCCGATTATCGCATTTCACCGACACGTGCATGGTTTCACTGAAACCACAAGCTACAGGCCTTCACGGGTAAATATCCGACATCCATGCAAGACGTTCGCTGGCTCTCGGTACGCTGCAGCGGTTGACAGGTGAGTTTATTGAGTCTTAAAGACGAATAAACGTAATCAACTTTCAACTTTTTCTGGACATTTCCTTCTTTGCCAGCCACGAGCCTTTACTAGTATCATTACATTTATCATCAAAACGCTTTTTGCGCTTCTCCAGGACATGAAGGGCCGAATTCACAAAGCTTTTCGTTCATAAGCGCTCTTTGCCATAGGCCGGCCACGTTAGCTAATAATATGATCAGCTTCACGGTTGACTGGCATTTGCGCTTACGAACAATTCTAGCGCAAGAGCTTTTTTTTTCTTTCTTTCCCCCTATCACTATGAGAGCTTAGTGTTGGACCCATAACCCAAAATTAGGTGAACAAAAAAAAGAAAAAGGAAAGAGAGACGGAGCAAACGATCCGCGTCTCATTTCTTCCACTAACAGTCCTGTCATCTGGACGACATGACCAGCGTGCGGTGGCAGTGCGAAAACATTTGCGGATGACTATGGGCTCGCGACATCCTTCTTGGTGCATGCGTCACCGTGTGTATACGACAACGCGTGTGTTCAGGGGATTTAAAAAAAAAGGCAAGTGTAAGGGTGCATACGCAATCCAGGAACGCAAATGACTCAGAACTCTTGATCATTCTTTATCGGGCGCTGTTTGTTACCTGCTTCGGACCACAAAGCACATAACACCGCCGTCATGTTGCAGAATTAGGGCGTCGTAGTTGAAAGAATACAAGATGCTGCAAAACTGGTCTGCTCCAGTCCTTCGTGAAATTCGTTGACAGTGCCGATTTAATTAGTGCAGTGTGTGACAGACGGTTCCGTAAGTTTACCACGAATTAGGAATCACCTGGTTCACTCCTTTCTAACATGGAAAAGTGAGAAGGCGTTTTTTTCTCATTCTCGGGTGTCAATAAATGCTATACAGTAGTGTTAATTACCGCAATAGCTAAAAATATATGCGCACTTAGCTATACATGAGCGGCTCCTTTGGTAGCACCATGAATTGGAAACAACAGTCTGTTGAAGGACAGTTTTGAACTCGTCTGTTGAAGGACAGTTTGGAGCTTCGTAAGCACTATGCCAGCTAATTTCTGCAGTGTTCAGAACCTGAAGAGCTCTTGGAATGACTTAGAACCACATTTATGACATTGACGCCAGACAAGTCGGCTGACACCGACTTCAGAAGCGACGTCCACGCGAAAGGATGACAAATTAATTCAACAAAGGACGCATGAGAAGGGGAAGCAGATGCAACTGATAATAAAGTAGAAAATATCTTAGAACAAGGAAACATCAAATGACAGTTTAGTTATTTAATGCGAAGGTAAAAGAGGCACTAGGCTTGTCATTCCGGTTGCATACGATTTGCGTTGAATTTCTGGTTCCGACTGGGCTGCTGTCTCACTTTAATTTGCTTAAATTGAGTCCAAGCGTCTTTTTTTTTTTCTCCCGACGCAGAGAAAATGAGGAACATCACATTCGGTGCATGGGCCCTCACCTCTGTGACGTTATCTCCGGGGAAACGTTGTGGCCCTTAGAAGACATTGTCGCTGCCTGATAGCTTGAAGTCAGAGAGGTGGCACTTGTGTTTGAAGACAACTCTTCCCCACGCAGGAGCTACAGACCTTTCAGACGCGGTTTAGCTTCTGGAATGGACTTAGCGAAGCGCCCATGTGGCATGCCTGGCGTCGTCCCGCTCTCTCTGATAAGAACCGCAGTCATCTGACGAGTCGCCGTCTAGAGACGAAACACGCAGTCTAGTCGCCCCTCACCTATACATTTTACGCGACCTTTGGGTTATCTGCGCGGTGCGTATCCGCGGCTTGCTCACATCAGCGGAAAGGGAGAGAAAGTATAACTCCGTGATAACGAGTTTAAGTTGGAGCTTCTGCCGTCGAGATGGAGGGAACGTAATGACGCGCTGCAACGGTGTGCTATCATCTTATAGTGCGTTAAGTACTGCCTCACGCAGATGTCGTCCGACGCTGCTTATCTGCTATGGCATTCTAACCGAAAATCTCGGTTTCATCTGATACAAAGGTGCTCAGTTCTAACAAGGCGCTAGATGACGTAAGACGCAAGACTAACACGTATCGCCTCATAGTTCTTGAACAGGATTGCTGTGGATCTTTTTTTGTTGTTGTTGTTTAGACACATAAAATGGACGAAAAGATTACTCGCGTGTCCATCGCCCCGTCATAACGAAAACATAAAAGAGGTAAGCATAATTAAAATAATCCACCACATTTTGAACGAAAGATGAAGTAAGATGGAGAGTAAAGGCAAAATGGATTGCTTATCATAACACTGTTTCTTAAAAAATAAACACATGAGCACAGTCTGGTTGAACTCGGCGTTAAATGACAGATCCTAGCTACGACCAATGCTCCCAGAAAAACGCTTCCAACATTGACAGCATATACTAAGCAGCGCCCGAATTCACGTTTTCCTATTGTAAATCCTGTTTGCCATTGACAGGCAACCTTCGCCAACATTATGTCCAACATCGCGATTGATTATGAGCTGCTCTTATGAGCACGTCAAAGGTAATACGAGCCCGAAGACCGAACTCGCAAAGCTTTTCGTTCGTAATTGTTCTTTGGCATTGGCCGGTCGCCTTCGCCTATATTTCACACCGCTGTCCTGAAAAAAAAAGCTACATCAACATCGGTCCTCGGGCAAGTCCAGGTACGTTTGTTCGAAATGAAAGCCGAACGAGTATCGCTATAGATAAGGAAACGGAACGAACGGACTTATGACGAGGACAACGTACTTGTAACGATTTATGATTATGCATGCGTCCGTACGCGTGCCGTCAAAATAGCAGCCATGTACAAATCAGGTTTTAAACAAAACAAAAAAAAGTTTCCGAGAGCGTGTGAAGCGATAGGATACAAGTGCTACGCAGTTATCTTGGTATGAGGCCATCGAAACCAACCAGAGGCAGACCCATCAGTGGTGCCCTCATGCCCCCGAGTCGGCCGCTCAGCCGTTCTCGGCGTGAAAGTGTTCATCAAGCGTGTAGCAAGGGCTCGACACACTGCTGCCGTGCTCGATGTTGACAGCAATGACCATAGGCGGTTCTGTGAAATGGAGGTGCAATTAAGGCAACAACCGTTTTCCTATTTTTTTCTTTTTTTGCGCTTTATGAGCGCAATAAGTGTGCGCGTTGTCACATATTCCAGCGCGTCTAACAAATGGGAGGTGTGCAGCCCTTCGTCCAACGCTGCATTTTGCACATTGCACTGTGTGATAAATTAATCGTCGTCCCACTGAATTTCGCGAATGACGCGTAGTAGCGACGGAAACCTGCGTACTGTATTATTTGTTTTTTCTTTTTTGGTTTTTTTACCCACGGCCAATGCACCCCTGTCATCCGGAATGCACATAGACTTACGATTGCTTTTAACGTCTCGAGGCTACGCCTGGGCCCTAAGGACGCTGCAGTGTGGGGCTTTCCATTAATATTGACCACTTGTAGTCCGTTCATACGTACACGAACCACAGTCCACTGGCGTTTTAGCATTCCATGCCAATCAGTATGAATTAGTCGTGTTTCATAATCTAGTGTCATGGTTACACACGTTGCTAACACAGCCCGAATACATAATACAGCGCACCTCATCTGGAATAAAATATTTTGCGTTAGCAGCGTCACTCAGTCACTAAGGTTCCCGAGATGACCACATACGCCCATTACGTAATGCGTAAGCAAGCATTGCGGACAAACACTAGCCGGCAGTCGCATTTCGCGAAGATTGTGGGATCGTTCCCCACCTGCGGCAAGTTGTTTTTTCATCCACTTTCATTTCTATTAATTTATTGTTTCTTTATTTCATTTATTAAGCACAAGTAATTTCCCCTATGTTGTCCTTGGTGTCAGTGTTTGTTAACAACTTCACAATGTTGCACGGGCGTCGTATTATGACAGCAAGGAATGCATCGAACGAACTTGTGCCTCGCACCTTCTGTTGTCGGTGAGAGCGGCGCGTACGTCTAGACATACGAGCAGTGGCGTAGCCAGGGGGTTGCGCACCATGCACGTGCCCTCCCCCCTCCCCCGAAATTTTTTTTTCAGTATGGGGCCTGCCCAGCCCCCCCCCCCCTCTCACCCGCCCGCCACCAATAAAGTACGTTCCTCCCACAACTACCTCCGAAAAAATTTCCGGCTACACGGCTGCATACGAAACGTAACGACAAGTGTTCAAAGTCTCGTTTTCACTGGCGAACACGCGGCCCGACGTGACACCAACAACGACGATACATCCGATTTGAACCATAGACTGTCACAGACGCTGCACACCGGACCAAACCCCGGCCGCACAGAGCACTTGCCGAAGCGCTTGTTCGCAGATGAGACCCGCCTACAGATGAGACGGGCTACACTCTCAACGTCGCCACCCGCTGCATATTCGCCTCACTTTTGTGCGCAAGGTGCTCGTCACGCTCCTAGGGCTTCTGGATGCAATGCTTAGAACGCTGTGACATTGCAGCTTCGATGCTGCAGCGTCTAAGAAGCGTCGATGTTGAACTTCTCGTTTACGAGCCAGCAAACGCTGGCGTTCGGCGTCGCGCTTAGCCGAGCAACGAAGACGTTCTTATTCCGGTCGACAATTCTTTCGGGTCTCCGTCCCCTCCACACTCTATGCACAATTTGGCCGCAATCTCAGCTGCTTGGCTTTGTTTTCCTTTACTGATGGCACGTGCCCACTGTGGGGCATCGGCCAAGAGTCGGACGGCCTTAGAGGATACGTTTAGTTATTACTAAAACAACAGAAACTTGGGGGAAGAACCAAAGAAAAGATTACGGGGTTTTACGTGCCAAAACCACTTTCTGATTATGAGGCACGCCGTAGTGGAGGACTCCGGAAATTTCGACCACCTGGGGTTCTTTAACGTGCACCTAAATCTAAGCACACGGGTGTTTTCGCATTTCGCCCCCATCGAAATGCGGCCGCCGTGGCCGGGATTCGATCCCGCGACCTCGTGCTCAGAAGAACCAAAGAAAGGAAGAATAACAATATACTATGAATTTATCAATAAATCACCTTGAAACAAGTAAAAATTCCTCCGAAGCTGAGCAAGCATCCCTCTAGGGCAGTGTCCAAGAGAGGAGGCTTCCAGTGAAAGTATGTCCGGAATGGAAAAAAAAAACATTAACTCCGAGTTGTCTAAAATCTTTTTCCTCAAATATGAAAAACGGCGACATAACAAATAAAAAATAGTCGATTGTCTCCTCCACAGATTAGGCAGGCGCCAGGCCAGCCCTGTGACGATAAACGTTCGTGGCAGGTACCCCCGAAAACGTAATCCAGCAAAAATGACTTCTGTTTTTCGGGTGTGAAAGCAATTTCCATGCCAAGGGAATAGGAGGCGTAACGAAATTGCTCAACGAAATTAGATATAGTTAGGTTCAAAAAGTCTCGAATTACTGTACGCGTCCCGAATCTGGCAGCAGTTACGTAAATTGACGCAGGAAGTATCGAGAGAACCGGACCACCATGGACCGCTTTCGCCAGGCTATCCGCCATTTTTTTCATAAATGAGTCCTTATGGCCAGGCACCAACACTAATCTAATTAGGTTAAATGATAATGCCCTAGAAAATTAAATGTACGCGATAGATGAGAATCACTTTTTGTTGTGACCGACGAAAATAGCGATAAAGAATTCGTTACTATGATAACTGTCGATATTGATGAATTCGGTTTGCGTAGAGCTAATACGAACGCTAGGAATTCAGCCAGAAATACGGCCATGAAGTCAGAAATCCTAATCAAAAGATGACCAGTCAAGAATAGGAGAGCATTGTGAGGCGTCTGTCGCAACTACAGCATTTATCGCTAAACTCATTAAGTTATCTTATAAAATTCCATTTAATATATTGGGTGTTTCTTTTTTTTAACTGCACCAACCTTTTCAAACTTTCCTGCTACATATAGCACAATTCCAACCCTTGAACTAAATTACTCGATGAGGCTACCATTACTTTTACGGAAAATCAAAATGCCTAATTAAATGATTAACATAATTACGCAAATAAAATTTTAATTAATTACTTTACGGCACATATTTCAATTCACGAATTATAGCCGGTTAGTTTACAAGGTGTGTCGATTTGGAACGAGTTCTCACGACTGCTCCAGTTTTGAGATATTCATTTTTAAAGTGTCTGACGAAATGCATCCGTGTTCCAGTTCATTTTTTTAACAACACGCCGTTTCGTGCATTGAAGCACAACATTAACTGGAACACCGCGTTTTCCCACATGCCAAACACACGCTCTACATAACACGAAACGAGGGCTACAACAATATGACACGGCCTTGTAAGCGACTTGTGAACTGCTCGCAGATGGATCTCTACGTCAGAAATGAGACAACGCTCGTATAACGTTACGTGAAAGGTTAAATAAAATGGTTGGAGTAGTCGCTTCTGCATAGCTTTATGAAAATTTGGCGCAACTCCTATGCGGACGCAAAAGGAAGACGAATACAGCAAGTGCCAACAGCACAAGCGGCTAGCTCGTCGCGCTCCTTCTCACCGCTGGCATCCACTATCACGCATACATTATGCGAAAGCGGTGGATCTGACGCGCGCACTCAGTGTGCATCACCGCGTGCACTCCGGCGTGTATTCCGGTGACCGCAGCTGGTACTTTGAAAGCGCTATTGTTTGTAAGCATTAGGTAGGGCTTGGGAAAAATACTTCGGTCTAGCACAGCTGGCGCATATGTTTCAAGTATATATCAGTACGTCCAATCTCGTTGATTTTGGAACTTCGCCCTGATCAAGAGCCAGCAGCTTTCGCTTTAAGTTTAGACGGCGATAATTATTTAGTTCTTTCTACCTTGTGCGTCAGACATCACCGCTAGAGGATGCGGCGGCAAATATCTGTCGTTCAGCATTTGAGGGAGGGCCTACAGCGTCTTCTCATTAGAGGGCCTACAGCCCTCAAATGAGAACAGGGCCAACCCGCCGCGGTGGCTTAGCGGATATGGTGTTGCGTTGCTAAGCGCGAAGTAGCAGGATGAAATCCCGGCGGTGGCGGCAGCATTTCGATGGGGGCGAAATTCAAGAACGCCAATGTCCCGTGCATTGGGGTACGTTAACGATCCCCTGGTGGTCAAAATTAATCGTGCGTGCCTCATAATCAAATCGTGGTTTTGGCACGTAAAACCCCACAATTCAATTCAAGAGAAAAGGGCCTGCAGCCCTCAAATGAGAACAGTGACTTGGCAGCACCACAAGACAATCGGAAACACCACCACCAAGGTCACATAAAAATGAAACTCCATAAGCGTCTGATGCAGTTGTAATGCATGACACATACTTTACATACACCAGAGTCGCTCTCATACAACGTGCGCAGTTCACTTGAGCTACAAGCAAACAAGTCAAGATGAACACGTTCATAATTACTTGATCGAAGGCACTATGTAACAGACTCATTGTCTGCACTATATAACAAGCTCAAGAGAGTGTTCCTTTTTTCTAAGCAGCATATCGTATACAGGTAATTTACGTTTCGTTTCATTTCGCATTTATTTTTAGCAATTAGACAAAACCGTATATACGAGGTGGTATCTGATAGTTTCGACACTGGCTTTTTTCTGAAAAAAAAGTAATTTATTTGTGTGCATTCACACACTGTCACCTTCCAACTAATCCCCTTGCGCGGCAATACAGCGCTTCCAGTGTTTCTGCCACTTTCCATATATTTGCTGAAAGTGTTCTTTCCTGTACGAGTAAAACAACTTCTGCGATTCACGCTTGGTTTCTGCAGTGTCGAAACGGCAACCCTTGAGCTGGGTTTTTAATTTTGGAAAGACATCGAAATAAGTAGGAGCCAAATCTGAAGAGTGGGGTAGGCACAATGTTGTTTCCGGCGGGAAACTCGTGTGTACGCTGTGTTCGGTGAGCGGGTACATTCTCGTCGTGCAGCGTCCAGCTCTTCGTGCGCCCAAGATCGGGCCGTTTACTCCAAATTACTCCCCAGACACCCTAAAATTTGGCAGCAAATATTGCTGTTCATAATCTGGCCATCAGGGACGAGTTTCTGACGCACAATACCGTGAATGCCGAAAAGCACGATCAGCATGCACTTCGTACCACAGAGATCTCCTTTTTCTAGCTAAACGTTATGAATTACTACTTCAAAAACTTGAAAGATCTACAAATAATAAATTTCTATAAGTTTATATGCGAATATACTTTCTCTACTCGGGTAACGCCAATTGGGCAGATGAGTTTTTACAAAAGTCATGTACCGTACAGAAGCCACATACCACATAATGTAGAAACACACGCACGACAAGATTCTTCCCTAGTCCGAAAGTTACCTCTCGTATTTCCGGTGATGTGGGCGATATCGAACTTTTTTTTTTTCTAATTCTGGACGTTAAAGATTCAGCAAAAAGATTCAAAACAGGAGCCGCCATAATAAACGTTGTGGGACAACAGCGGGCCATCGAGACGAGTGAGCGCAGGCAGGCTCTCAAGTATGTTTTCGTTTTGAATTAATTACGCGTACCGTTAATTCGGCAGATGTCTTTTTTTTTCTTCTCCTGTTTCGCTATATACAATTACATTCTTGTTCGTGCATTGTACGAGCCGTCACGTCATGCATGCACTTGTCAACAACAACCCGCTCAGAAAGAAGGGGCGCCACGTCTGAGAAGGAAAGCCCGTACCTGTGGACAGCGTGCCAGTAGGCCGAGAATCCTAACGCGACGTTTCTCGCGCGCGGTACGCGCACGCCCGGGTTTTATAGGAGGGGCGCGGTGCCTGAGAGCGCGGAATCGGCGAGGGTCGGCCCTCCTCTCTAGCGCGCCATCGCGGCCCCCGTGACGTTTCGGATCAGACCCCTCAAGGACGTCTGGTCCGCTGACAGCGTTCTCCCACGCGACCACGACCACTGGTAGCGCAACAGGACGCGCGCACGCGCGCAGCCCTCGCCATGCGCAGCTCTGGCCCGTACCGGTTCTGGGGTCGCGCTCCCGCCGCACGTGCGACCACTAGTATACACACGCGCTGGCGGAGAGCGGAAGCGAGAGGACAGCCCTCGCCCCAGTGTCTGGCTCTTCCGTCCAAGCCTGGCCAGGCGGTCGCGTGGCGCTCCTCGCCTTTCCTTATTTACGCCGGCTGCAGGCAGGGAAAGCTGCGTTGAGCTCATTTGCAGAAGCGGACCGTGCCGGAAAGCGGGTGGCAATGCTTTGACGCGGTTTGCTGATGCGCTACGTCATCAGCGGCAACAAGTTCCTGTTCTGTGCACGTTTGAGGCCCAACCGCGCGTCGCGTCGATTTCTTTCGATAAGTCGCCGAGTTACCGAGGTCTGCACTAACGGCGGCTCGTCGCTCGAGCGATTACGTCCTGAATCGAATTGTTACGGAAGGAATTTCAGCGCACCGTAACAAGCTACAAACGGCCTGAGGACGTGCTCGTCGTCGCAGGCAAAGCAATCCAAGAATGGCGAAAGCCACGTACACTTACCTATTTATCAATTTCCCATGCTCAAAACGAGCCCCCCCCCCCCCCCCCTTTCCAGTCCCAGTATTGCAAACTTTTCTTTGTGGGGGCCTGCTGGTGCTGGTGCTGGTGCTGGTGCTGGTGCGCGAAGGGTTCAGCCACGACACTACGCCCATTAAATAGCGTTATTATGCGTTTTTTTTTTTTAGTCACTTCTCTCTTGGACCACTTTTTCTACACAGAAAAGCGCTTTCAGTGGCGGAACGAAATGCTCCTCATGCCGCTGCGTGCACAGAACCGTGCAGACAACTGAGTAAGCCAGCGAGAAGGTGTTCCCTGCGGGTGAACGTTCGATGCGCGCGTGCTAACTGTGCCGGAACCGAAGGGGCGAACGAACGTGCGGGTAAGACGCGCACGGCGCGAAAGCGACCTAAGCGCATGTGACGTCTAGCACAATTGAATCCAGCGCATGAGCTGTAATCGAAGTGGGCTTTCAAACGCCACCGATGGAAGTGACAGCCGTCGTCACAGTGAATGCTGACCAGGCAGCTACATGAAGATACGCAGCGGTAATTGGACAACGCAAGATAACTTCAAGGTCATTCTCGTTTCTTAACAAACTGCGTTCCATTTAAAGCAAGATTCCCGGGAGAAAATAGCCCCCCCCCCCCCCCTTTTGGACGCAAGATTGAGTGTCGTTATGATCAGGATATTTTTATCTGTGTCAGACACCTTCCCTGTTTTCTTTCGTTCGAGTTGTTTTGCTTTGAACAAAACTCGGGGAGTACTGATAGACTTAGCGCAGAACTCGTCACTGCGACTCGGACGCTTGGATGTGATCCCTACATCCCATCCTGGAGAGACACTCGGGATAAAATACGCTAGTGCAGGTACTATATATATATATATTCGTTAGCAAGCCTCGGTGAAGAACTGACAGGCATATTAATTGCATAAAGTTATAAATAAATCGCTCGGTCGTGTTCGTATCGTACATTTCACCCTAGCTTGTTCCCCTCTTTCGGGGTAATCTTTACCAGGAAAAAAGAAACGCTTAGTGAAGCTTGTTAAACACATGTAATTTAATTAGCACGAATGTAACAGCTTCAAAACACGAAACGATTTCTATTGGCCTATTACTTTCTCCGTGTGGGCTAAGTAGAGGGCAGTCGAGGGCATTGAACTCTTCCCAATTAGTCATGTTGTATACCTACCGCGATACTAGTGTCATTCAAACGCATTTAGCTGATCTCGCGACACGCCCCGATTCGCATATGTTGCTTTCTGACCAGAGCTGCCTCTTTTGTGACGTTCAATTTTCGTCTTTAGTATATAACGTGCGAGTATGTCTGCATGCGAATGCGTGCGTTCTCCATCAAGAAATAAAGGTTCTCACTTTTATATTGAGTGCCGGTGACAACGCAAGATGCTCGTTCTTGTCCTTTTCAATGGAACTAACTGCGAATAGGGTTTTATGGGCAATATAGCGTTACCGCGCCTGCTCAGATCTCTTGTGCACTCGTGTTTATTTAGGCACATTGCGTACAATCGTCAATTAAAAACATCTTCAAGTGTCCACAATGAATTAAAACAGTGCTTAATTGTTTACTTGTTCGTTCGTTGTTTTTCTTTTGCTTCTGTGCAGGTTGTCCCGCCCATCAGATGCCCCTTAGACTTCGACATGCCACAAGAACCGTTTGACGCAACGTTGCATCAGCTGAAACTTTACTTCCTTCCACTAACGTCGTCCGTAACAATCCTAGGATGTTTAATCACCGAAGGCCTTGAAGCACACGATGCGGTGACCATTGAACAATGGCCTACATATGTTGCAATAAAGTGCCTGTTCAAGCTTCCATATACCCAATAAGTGTACTGGCTCGTTGTTGTTTATGTGGCCTCAAAGCATGGCTCTGATCAGCAGTGGCATATTTTTTTTTTTTCGGTTTCTTTTCCTTTTTTTTTTTTTTGAAGTAAGGGTAATGGGTGGTCACTTTCTTTCTTTCTTTTTTTTCACGGCACTTATCAGCGCCTGTTGAGCTTTCAAAATGCAGAAATATGAAGAAATAAAAATAATACGCGGTGCAGTTCCCAACCCTGAAAGTTTTAATGGGCAGCTGTAGACTACATTTTTGTTAGCAAATCACCGCTTTTATTTCTGTATATCTAAATTTTGATGACTATAATGCAGCCCGCTGAATCCACATTACGACTAGTAGGGATGAGAAAAACAAGAGCTATGAAATGAGTTAAGTGCAATGGACAGCGCTGAACAAGTAGACACGTCCATTGGTATTCAAATCAGCAAAGCACAGAACAGGACGTTCCAAAGCGTTTCAAATGCTACCATGCCGTTTTCTTTTTATTAGAGGCACGGCACCAGAACATTTTCCTTTTCATCTGAAGCGTGCTTTTCTTAAAATGCCTTGAAAAGGACGTTTCGGCACTCTCTCGCGTGGTTGTAGCACAAGAAGGTGAGGGAGAAAATCGATTACGTCCTCACAGGCTCAATTTTAATAGCCGCCAAGCGAATGAGGAGCACAATTTATGGCGGGCCACCGCGGCTGCTTAGTGCATATTGCGCACGACGTCGTCGGTTCTCCCAGCCACGACAGCCGCATTCCGATGGCGGCGTAATGCAAGAACGCTTGCGTATCGTACGCGCTTTGAATGCGCATTAAGGGAGCTCCGCTGGTCAAATCTATCTCAAGAGCTCTTCTCTGCTGTGTCGCATATATTGTTCTGAAACCAAACAGACAATCTATGGGTTGAACAGCACGTGCTGTACGAGCACCGTGCAGCACACGGGACATGCGGCGGATTCTTGGCCACATGCTCGCAAAAAAAAAAAAAAAAAAAAGCAATAAGCCGATCTCTCCAATGCTGGAATGGCATGACCCTGATTTCTCTGCATCGCTCATGGCGCTACTCTTAATGCGAAATAGACTTTTGAAGTTAGACATTTCTTAAAGTGCACATGCCCACGCGCAATACTAACGCTATTATTCTTAGTTCACCGCCGGAAATCAAGTGAGCGGTACCTTTGCGCCGGACATCGCTGCCATCAATTCTTCTGGTTCGTTTTCGACAGATTTTCATGGGTGTCTAGTTCTCGTTTCATTTCGTGCTCAAACTGGTAACAAACATGCATGCGTCATTTCTGCGCTGAAACTGCTCAATACGCGTATAATTTATCCAAGTGTTCTGCACCCCTACAAGATGCTATTAGGATCTGGAGTAAAAAAAAGAACAATTAACTTTAACAGCGATCATGGCTCATCGACATAAGCAGCGCAGAGGGTCAGTCGTGAGGATCATAAACTTAATTAATTAACACGCACATATCCTGCCGGTCAAACTTGCCTCACGCCCGGACTCCAATAGATAGTTTATGGTTGTAGCAGTTCGTCGGTCTAGGAGGGGGTGACACATTCCCTGCATCCAGTGAAATAATGCCATGTTATTTGTGTTTCTTCCTTACTGTCGCGGGAACGGGACCATTCACAGTATACAGGGGCCTGACCATAGGACGAGCACTGATATCGAATGTGCTGCACATCAGAGGCGATTATGGTGTCTTCTCCAGCTGCATCTCTTCATCCTTGTTGCCGATTCATTGCCTCTGATGGCAACCTGACGTCTTTCTTTAAAGCTCCTCTTTCCCTTCACTTCATTAACTCCTAATCCCTTGATGATGTTCGAATTCTGGGTAAATAAAATGAAGTGAAAGGGGCGCGCAAATAAAATACAGATGAGACCAGAAGAATGCTAAATATTCTAATCTCTTATCCCCTTCATAGTACGTTCAGGTAGTAATGGCTTAACGAAGCTGCGCCATCAAAACTTGTGACAAGTGAATTTCGGCAAGAACACAATGCATGTAAATGATCCTATGCATGAGTAACATAATGTAGCGGAAGTAGTACACGCAAATGCAGAACGCTCATGGAAACGCTTTCCGTTGTGGTGAAGTAATGCAAAAATTCACAGCCTGATTTTCGATCAATATATAGAACTGAAAACAAACGGCACTCAGAAGACAATCGTGATTGGGAGTTGGCACGTACGAAGCTGATATTAATGGAAGGGCGAAAAATTGAGCGCGCACAAAATGTAAAAGAGGTGAACGGTGAAAGTTGGCTGGTCAAGCGGACACGCAAGAAGCAAGACACTTCGGGTGAATGTAATTTGTGTTTGGCAGTTGAAGCCCAAATTCTGTACCAAGAGAAGAAGAAAAGAAACTTACTACGAGGTAAAGGAAGACTGACACTGCGCTGCCGGGTTTTTCTTTTTCTAATAAGTTTCTTTTTCGTTTTGCTTGCCTCAAGAATGACATGGACGGCTCATTTACAAGAAAAAATTTGGAAGATTGGCCCCCACTGCATTACGACACTGATACTGCCGGTTAGAGCTAGGAAAATCAGTCGGAAATGACAGGAAATGAAAAAAGGAAAGGGGACGGCAATAACAGCACAGAGTGAAGACTTGTATTTTCTAGCCCTTTGAGGAGCGTCTTAACTGATGCTCTGCTTTCTGTCCCGCACGCTTGTGCGTTTACTCGGCGCACGAGCAGCTCATGTTATCGCCCCGACGCTTGTTTTTGGGGGTCACCCTTGTGATCTCTCCTTATCACGTGCCCAGCAGTTCGACGAGCCCCGATTGTGCGATATGTCACCAGCATTCTGCCCGCTGCACTTGGACACAGCCGACCGCGAGACTGTCTATGCATGGTTCACAGCCGCTGTTCGCCCGCTTGGCCAGTCGTCGTATCCTAAAGGGGCCGCTTAAATACCTGCGCGCCTCGCTTTTTTTCGTAATTTCAGTGCTGTTCCACACACACTATTGCCATCAGGGTGCGCGTTAATACATTACTGAAAGCGATGATTGCACCATTCAGTGGTCTGCCTAAAGTGGCCCTTTTGATGAAAAATGGCTCCTTTGACGAAAGGTGTCTTAGAAACTCCTTACGGATAACAGATGGCATGCGCAATTTAGTTTGTGATTCCACGCCGAAAAGTCAAAGCCTGTTCATTTCATGGGGCACACTCAGTGCGATGATTTTTTTCCAAGGCATGCTTTTCATGCTCCCATCTAGTTTACCGGTTGATGTCATGGCAACCAAGAGTGCAGACTTTTTATTACCTAGAAGTCGTTGGTTGCAGGGCATCTTTAACCCTTGAGTTAACGAGTTCCCGTAGTTATGTTAGGTGCTCATTCTCGTACAAGCAACGTGATTTACTCTCCACCGGCCACCGTACAGGGAACGCAGAACCGCCGAAGAACTTTCACTCACTTCGCCGTGATCCAACATTACCGCACACCGGTGACAGTAAAAATGCGTGGAAGGTACATTAGTATTTCACCTTCCAATCTTCTTATTTGAGTGCCTGGAGAAAATGGGCACTTAGAGGCACCTAGGGCAGCTTCGAGTTCTTCCATGGTAAAATGTATGTTCGTTTCTGATACCCGAGTCTCAGGCAAAAAGGAACTACTGACATGCTTCAATAACTCGTAGCCTAGCGCTATAGTCCCTCGCACTACAAGACAAGTCGACTGATCCTACTGCTAAAGCCGGGAAAATCTCCGTCGGACTTGGTGGTGTATCGCCCTATTGCTCTGGCAAGCTGCATCTTCTCTGCAAGCTGGGCACCTTCTCCACGTCATTATAATTTTGCTCTGTATTGCTAGAATCCGCTGTTGCTCATTTTGTCGCTCTGCCGCTCATGTTAGTGACGCGAGAGGCAGGTCCTCTTCGTTGCTGCCCTCGTTACTGCGATGTTGTCGAGATGTTGCTGCGATGCTGCTGCGACGTTGTTACTACGTCCACTTCATGGACACCTGCTGAGATGCGAGCTTCTTCGATACATGCGTGCATTTTGGCGAAGAAGTCGGCACAGAAAATTTCTATCTTCGTCATGTTTCGATCTTCATAATGGCTTCAATTGGGGGCCCATATGGCCTGGCCATCAGAGTTGCCCCGGAGTGGGGCCCTCCATTTCATTTACACTCCACTCCGGAGAGTGGATATACCCGTAATTCCACTTCTTCCAACTCCTCGGGATGGTGAGAGTTGGACTATTCCTACTCTTCGAAAAGCTGAACTGATTCATCCCATTACTTCAATTGCACTAAATCATAAACTTTCTCTATAATTGTTCACTACTTGCCCCCCCCCTTGCGTCCCTAACTAACAACATATTTCTGAAATCTTAACAACGTTACAAGTAATGTTACGCACTGTTTTTTCGCGTGCGTACTAGTATTCTGCAACTTTGATTACTAATATAATTGCGAAATGCATTGATGTGTATTGCAGAACAATGTTTTTTTTTTTTTTTTTCACGTTTGCTGTCATATTTCTGGACACCATTTCTTCTAGCAGACGTCTCTGACCACCTGTTATCGCACCTTCTGGATACTCGACAGTGTGCGAAAAAACATGGCGCGCGTTCCAAATCACCATGGCCTAGCGCAGGGTGTAACCGTTTGATACGTCGTTTTTGGCCTCTATCCTGACAATTCCCTTTGACCTGTATCGGGCCATAAACCTCGCCCGATGCAGTAACCTGACCGACCGCCAGATCAGCCCGACACCACAGTGTGGTTCCAGGAAATGCCAGCCACCGAAAGTGGCGTTATAGAGCCAGGGAGGCAGCCCGGACCCTCTCTCCTTCAAGCTTGTTTCGTCCTTAGGGACAGTCTCGGGAATCTGGGGATGGAAAGATGTTATTTAAGCAGCTTGCATTTGCTGTGTTGCGCTCTCCGTGTAACCACCGCGACATGTAAACTATTGTATAAAGAATTCTTCGCCGTAAAAGCTTTCCTCGTCTATGACTCTGCGTGAGGTGGGGTGCAGCTAGACGTCCTGCCGGCCACGCATACCTCGGCACAGGTAACACCCTGTTTGCTGATGCAGTCCTATACGAAGCGGCGACCATTGGCTGCATTCAAGGCAGCACAATGTCTTCCGGGTTACCGCATGACCCAAACGAGACTGAATTCCTCAACGTGCAGAGTTCGTCACCAATTTCACCGTTCTCTACCTGTTACCGATGACAGGGAATTCTCAGGGAGAGACGGCGCGACCGCTGTCGGTTCCCCTCAAGCAGAGCTGCCTCACTAATTGCGAAAGTGGGTGCAGCTGCCGCTATCTTCTGAGACAAAATTGACCACGCCTTGGTTACGAATAACTGCGGCCAACTGAAGGTATACATCCGGCAGCCGATTGTAGATTTCTCGCAGCGCCGCCTTGTTGTCTCCGGGCTTACTGCCATACCGATAAACACGATGGCAGCTTCTAGCTGTATTTCTTCCAGCATTTTCTTTATTGGACAGTGTAAATACTCAGTTAGCACGTGCTTTATTCTTGACATTGAACCGCATGCATCCACTTGCCGGAGATCCAGAACGATGTTGACCGGGGCGAGGAGCGCGTCTGCATCGGCTAGGCTCAGCAGCTGTCACTCGTACGCCTCTGGCTCTTCTTGACTGCAGTGACGCCTACCTCTCTTTCCATAGTCATGAGTTTGGCACCGAGTGGCATAGCTTTCCGCAGCCTTGTTGTCTTTCTGTCAGAAACATGATGCTCATATTGGCGCTATACTGACAGGAAAGCAGTAAGCACACAGTGTTGAGAAAATTTAATCCGCCGAGCGCGGCGATTACCATTGTTGCGTGACAGAAAATGCACTACAAACGCACGGTTGGAGTTGAGCTTCCTAAGCACCACAACGCACACCGGAAAGGATATTCATGTTAGAAGCCTGGTGTTTTAAAGCTAGCGATGTCATGTGCGAAATATAAAGTGGTATATTATAATACGTAGACAAAGGAGTCACAAAGTTTGAGTGTCCGTCGAGAGGCGCTCCACAATATGTATTGCATTTAAGTGTATGCGCAAACACCCGGTGTTAATCATACGCCTATTTAAGATGAGTGGTTGACTGATCTTGAGTTTCAGCATAAGCTATGACAGGCGTCTAAGATATGTATACCTATAAGATGTCCGGTGTCTACACTAAAACCCTTCAGCTTTAAACAGCTTCCAACGAACTAAAACGGAATATTTCTGTGACATACTCACTGTCCTATTTGTCGTATACCATCCACACTATGCTATCGACTTGACAGGTGTATTTCCTTCCAAGAATTTTTAAAATGACTTTTAAATAAATTATTCGATTCAATCGAAACAATACATCAAGGGATCTTCAAAAGGTTATTGGATTCCCTCTAAATAATAACAGTTTGATGCATCGATCTACTGGTGCATATTGCACTCTAACCTTCCTCCCCAAATTGATCCCTACGCAAATGTCAATAAAACTAAATTTTTACTTCTTTTCAGCTAATACCCAAGACTATAGGTGTACAGCTCTTGCGGGTGTTATTTGCTTATACTTACCCAGTACGACGAGCTATCAGGGTGGTTAACGCTTTATGAAACGTACGTACGAGGGCTTCTCAACAAATGGAACTTTTCGCCTCCACAGAAGAGTTTTATCGACGTGAGTGCATTGGTAGTTTCATGTCAAATGGAAGTTATTGCCTGTAGTGTGTAATGACGTAGTTCGACCTTAATGAAGTCGGTAAGAATATAACAATCGTGCGGGCCGGCGGTGACTCGGAGCCATGATAAACTAACCGATATTCAGCTGGTAAAATTTTATGCACAAATAAAAGCGTTATAAAGGGCGAAAAGGCTCAGCGACAGCTTTTGCTCCGCGAAACGAGAGCAACAAAAATAATTGGGCAGAAACCATCGAAGGATGATTGTCAAAGACAAATAATAGGCTTCCCAGTGTACATGCCGAGATATGCTACTGGGGACACTTATTGGTTAGCTATACTGGTCATTACTATAAGGCGAATGGGCGCGGTGACGTTGCACTGCCTTCAGGATTGGGCCTGCGGTACAAACCACATTACATCCCTTGCCAGGACATATAACGTGCGCTGTTGTCAGGATCTGCCCACCAACTCACCACTTTTGATTTCCATGATCGGTACAGTTTAGTCGGCCAGACTACGTCCATCCAGCCAAAGAAAGCTTCGCGTTAATTAAACCTAGCAAAGGTTGTGTTAGCTCCAATGGTCTTTCTGAATACCTTTTTTGCGACATTTGGAGGGGACCATTGGCGAGGGCGTCATAGAGCGGAATTCCTCCACCGCAAATAGCGCCTTCACCGTAGAAGTGCAAGAAAGTACGTCTCAGGAGTCGCGAATAGCTAAATGAACAGAGAGATAAAGAGCGAGAAGGAAGGAAATGTAGAAAGTTTAACCTCTGTCCAATTTGCTACAGTGCCAGCACGTGACAATCTTTCTCCATCGGCTTTTCCCTCGGACACACTTTATTCTTGCGAACTGTTGATAAGCGCTGCAGTTCTTAAATGATGCACTTAAGGGTGCTCGAATAGCGAAATTTCCGAATCGAATCGAATAAGAATATTCGAAAGAAACATAAAATCGAATACTTATACACATTTCCTCATTTCTAAAAAAAAAAAATCCGAAATATTAAGTGAGAACTGGAAGCTTTCCGAGTCCATTGGGTAGAAAAAGGTTTATTTACTCATTTCACGCACGTAATGCCGTTCATAACTGAGGGCCCAGTCCACTGAGTTTGAAAATTCACATAACAGGCCGATTGGAACCTTAATAACGTACTCAACTCCCATATTACAGTGCTCAGACAAGGATAATTCTTCCGTCGCGAATACGGAACACCGAAGCACGAAAGCTGAATCCCGGTCCTGATTTTGCGACTGCCACGTCTAGAGCTTGTTCACTTTGCTTCACAACAACTTTGCTTCCCGGTGGCACTTAGCAACCCAGCTACTCGTGTGCCCTCGTTAACTCGAATATAAACATGCAAAATCAGATGTCCCAATTTAACTGCACTGTAGAAGCGTATGCATATGAGAAAGCCAGCAGCGTTTCCCGGCTGAAGCCGCCGAAGGCTTACTTTTATTTATGCAGGAACCTAACACGTCGCGCAGTTAGGCATTATTGTAGGGAGGCCGAAACAATAACAAGAATGAAAACATGAGAACAACAAGCACAATTATACAGTTGCACAAGATAATGCAATGCCGGGCCGACCCGCG
This sequence comes from Dermacentor andersoni, assembly GCF_023375885.2. Lineage (NCBI taxonomy): Eukaryota > Metazoa > Arthropoda > Arachnida > Ixodida > Ixodidae > Dermacentor > Dermacentor andersoni. The sequence continues at coordinate 84,864,263 of NC_092814.1, forward strand.
GCGGAGGTGAAGCAGGCGTTAAGCACTCCCCATAGGTGGGCCGATTCCGAAGATAGTGCAACACCGGCCCGACCCGCGGCAGACGTGAAGCAAGCGTTAAACACTCCCCATACGTGGGCCGTTCCCGAAGATAGTGCCATACCGTCCCGACCCGCGGCGGAGGTGAAGCGGGCGAAGCAGGTGAAGCAGGTGAAGCAGGGCCGATCCCGAAGATAGTGCAACACCGGCCCGACCCGCGGCAGACGTGAAGCAAGCTTTAAACACTCCCCATACGTGGGCCGTTCCCGAAGATAGTGCCATACCGTCCCGACCCGCGGCGGAGGTGAAGCAGGCGTTAAGCACTCCCCATATGTGGGCCGATCCCGAAGATAGCGCAACGCCGGGCCGACCCGCGGCGGAGGTGAAGCAGGCATTAAGCACACCCATACGTAGGCCGATCCCAAATATAGTGCAATGTCGGGTCGACCTGCGGCTGAGGTGAAGCAGGCATTAAGCACACCCCATACGTGGGCCGATCCCGAAGATAGTGCCCTACCGTCCCGACCCGCGGCGGAGGTGAAGCAGGCGTTAAGCACACCCCATACGTGGTCTGATCCCGAAGATAGTGCAATGCCGGGCCGACCCGCGGCGGAGGTGCAGTTCGTCATTGAAGGGCCCACATACACAGCTTCGCTGGTCATCCTTCTTCACAGAGTGGAAGGGCACTGAGATTTTTTCTTTTAAGCTTTACACGTAAGCTCGCAGCTACCGCCTTAAGCAATTGTGCAAGAAAACCCACTGCACTTAACCTCTGAATTCTACGGTCAAGGCTTTCCTGTAATACGTGACAACACCTATCTGTAGCGCACGCCTTAAACAAAGTGGCTATACTTTTTACCAACATAGAATGGCTTGATTCAAACGGAAGCAAAGCCTTCTCAGTTCTGGGTAAGTAAATCCAGCAAACGTGGCTGTCGTCTCGAAAAGTTAGTGTTATGTCTAAAAACCTAGTACTTTTTCCTTGGGAAGTTCAAAGGTAAAATTCAATGTGTCAGAACACCCTTTGAAGCACGTTAAAATTTTAATTACGTGAAAGTTTACGTACTTTGAAGTACGTAAAAGTACGAACACCCATTTTAATATTGTGGCTACCATCACCTCCAACCAATCTGTTTTGTCGGTTGGCATTTCTCGCTTGCATCTACTCTCGAGCGAGCAATTTTTATATATATTTATTTGTTTTTCTCCCAGTCTATGTTTTTGTAGGTGTGTCACGAATTTAAGTGCTTAGAAACAAACAAGAGAGAACGTGTACATGATAGAAAAACATTTATAACACAAAAAGATGAAGCTAGAAAACGACAAATAAATACTACAGATAACTCTATAAAGACCCTCTAATTTCCTATCGTCGCAACTCATACACAACAAACCAGCACCCAAGCTATATTTATTTATATATTTATTTCAAGTAGCTGGAGCACGTGACGGCATTATTGCGGGGAGGGGGGGGGGGATACGCAGGGTTACATATGCTCGGATAGAATACATAACTGATCAAATAAAAATATCAGAACAACAGACAAGTTGACACCACAATAAGTTCAACAGCAATGCTCTGAAAGATGCGTCAGTGCGACAATCAGCAATTTCTTGCAGTAGCTGATTCCACTGGAATATTGTGTGTGGGAAAAACGAGTGCTGGAAGACGTATGTTCTACAAATAATTTCTCTTATTTTTAAAAAGCGGTCACTCATGTGAGATAAGAAATGAAGAGGTAAAAGGTAAGTTTCTTCATCTATCTTAACCATGCCGAAAGAAATTTTTAAAAACATTTCTAATCATGTTTTTTCTACAAATGCTTAATAATTCCCCCCCCCCCACCCCAAGCTATCCTTCAGTGCAAGAACACTAGAAGTAAAGTCATAATTACTACAGACAAAACGGGCTGCGTGGTTTTGTAGATGCCCGAGCATATTGGACAGTTTTGGTTTGCGGGTCCCAGGCCATTCAGGCATACTCTAATATAGGTCTTACGTTCGAAGAGTAAAGTACTTCTTTAATTTTGGGAGGAAACCAGAAGTTGCGTTTAACAAAATTTAACATTTTACAGGCTTTCGCTGTAAATATTCAACGTGCTTAGTCCAAGTTAAATTCGATGAGAAATAAACACCAAGATATTTATACTCAGTTACTCGCGATAGCTGGACGTTGTCTGATATATAATCAAACAGGTATGGATCGTGTTTACGTGTAAAGGAGACGTATTGACACTTACTGGGGTTCAAAGACATTTGCCACCCAACACACCAGCGCGTTATGCGCAGTCCAAATTGCGTTGCAAGTACTCGTGGCCAGTAGAAGACCTAATGCAGTGATAAATCACAATCATCCGCATACAGACGCATTTTGCATGACACAACCTGAGCTATATCATTGATGTATACCAGAAACAGCAATGGCCCCAAAACAGTTCCCTGTGAAATTCACGAAGTAACAGCAATATAATCAGATTGTGAGCCATTAATTACAACACGTTGCATGCGTTCTTGTAGATAACACTTAATCCAATCAAGCAGTGAAGGAGAGATACCGAGGGATGATAGTTTATGAAACAGTAAAACATGGGGGACAGAATCAAATTCCTTTTTAAAATCTAGGAATATACAGTCAGTTTGTACACCGAGATCAAATGAATGAAAAAGCTCGTGGCTGAATTCTAGGAGATGTGTCGAACAAGAACGACCAGACCTAAAACCTTGCTGATATTCGGTAAAAAAAAAATGTTTTCTATATGTTTTATTATGGCGCTATAGACTACGTGCTCCAGTGTTTTACTACACACACTCGTTAGGGAAATTGACCTGTACTTGGAGACAATATTTTTGGGCCACTTTTATAGGTCGGTGCCACGTTTGCAACTTTCCACTCCTTAGGTAAACAATAAGTACTTAACGATTCCTCAAACATTATAACCAGGTAGTGGGCGATTATGTCAGAACAAGCCTTTAACACATAAGAAGGTATACCAACAGGACCACTTGCAAAAGAAGCATCTATATTGTCAAGTAACTTAAGTTTACCACCGTGTGTCACGACCAGTTCCGGCATAGGTTCGAACACATTGTCGGGAATAAGCAGTAATTTATTATGAGAGGGAGTTGTGAAAGAAGACTGGAAATAAAGATTGAAGCAAGAAGCTTTATCGAAGTCGTCAGTAAGAAGTACACTGCCATTGTTTAAGCTAGGGATGTCAACTTATTCTTTGCTAATTGTTTTTAAACACTTCCACGTTGCTTTCGGGTTATGTTGAACCTTTGGGCCCAATGCTAAGAAGGGTTTTTCCTTAGCAACATTGTCCTTTACTTTTATATCTTTTCCAAGGGATTTTAGCATTACAATTACATAAGGGTTACGCGCATTTCTAGAAGCATTCAGGAGACGATGTCTCTTATTAATCAATCGCTTGACCTCCCGAGTAAGCCAAGGCCTATCACTACGCTTTTTTTTTTCTTTTTTGCAGACAAATATTTATATGGAACATGTGTGTCAACCAACTGCTTTAGTGTGGAGCAAAATGTATCCCATAGGGTACTGCGATCTGCGGACTGAGCTAAGTGACTGAATTTCTGCAGGGATATGGCAAGCTCATTGGATAATGAAACACAATTGCCTTTCTCAAAAAATATACCTTCCTTGAGTGATCATGTGCACATGAGAAGGGGACGATCTGAACGTGTGCTACAATACGGTCATGGTAACTAATACCGGGAATTACGGCGTTGTCAGGCACAAGGAATGGCTGGTTTGAATAAAGCAGAACTAAGACAGAACAGCTATTCGGACCACACCTAGTAGGTTGAGTAACAAGCTGATAAATATCATTGGCAACTATTGCCTCGCGTAATGCTACAGACAGAGCGGATGAATGAACAAAGGCAGGTTTATTGTCAACCCACCTCACGTAAGGCATATTGAAATCGCCGCTCAGGCATGCACCCAGGATTTTTTTCCGGAAGGGGGTGGGGGGCAACCCAACGTAACTTTTCTATAAAAATCATGGGGGGGGGGGGGTACCTTTACTACTGCAAACGTGAATAATGCCTACCGTACTCCATAAAGAAGTGTAAACCCGCAAAAGAGAAATGAAATAAGGTACGTGTATCTCACAGGTACGCCTGTGAGATGCACCTCTCCTTTATTTGACAAACAAGGAACCACATCAAATGGACTCGCGCAGGAAAGAAGCGCAGGAAGAACACTGCCAAGAACAAACAATCGAAAGCTTAAAATAAAAATTTGTATGTAGTAGTGTTTCTTCAGTTAGGTCTGGAAGAATTATAGAGAAATATGTATTTGCGGAATAATCAGTTCTTTTGAATCCATCTTTTACTGCTCCACCAAGCGCCAAAACCGACTCGTATTGTTATTTATAGGAAGTTGCGTAACGATGCGTGGCTGCCGGTCCCGTACAACCGCGTAGAGCGCCGGACGCTACGGTTCTAGACGTATACGCCCACCGCGGAAGGTTAGAAAAAGAAACGCACATAAGCACAGCAGGGAAGTGACTACGTCAGGCGGCTCGACTGATAACTGTAGATGCGCCGTTCCAAACACCCGGGATTATTCACTTCTGGCGGCGTTTTCTAATACTTCCGTTTTAAATAAAAAGATGTTGATCCATAAATATTTTCACAAAGAACGGTTAAATTTCTTAATTTTCGCTTTTCCTTCTTGTTTGGCTGTTGCCTCGGCTCTCTCCCTTAGCAGATCGCGTAATTTCTGAACTCCTTGCGAATCTTGTTTCCAGTTGCTAATTTACGCGAAAAGTGCTCTACAATTAGTGAAAAACCAGACGAGGTAACGGGTGATATTCATATTGCTTACGGGCTTAACGGTTATTGCAGGGTTTGATGACGGACGCTGTTTCGCATGATCTTATTTTCCACCTTTCTAACCCATATCGAGGCTATATGGTTCCGAGGATCTGCCAGCGTCGCGGTGAGCCGTTCCTCGAGGAAGTAATTAGGCAAAAGGAAAAGTTAAAGGCAGTTGGTGTTTTCTCCGGCCGCAACTCGTTCCAAGAGCATACAGACGTACTACAGATTGAATCCCTTTCCTGGTTCCTGGATGAGTTTAAATGGATCCCTTTCCTGGTCCCTGGATGAGCGATGCGCGTGACCGTTGCATGGATGGTGACAACTGAACGCATCTGGAGTTAATCGCGATGGCACTGAATCGATGAGAAAACTGGCCTTCACATCCCAGCAGATGCGTATAACTACCACCATTGAAGAGGAGTGAAAGAGGCAGCAAAATGTTGACCGCCAAATAGTTGTCAAGCCTCAAGCTTGATTTGGCGGTGCTTTAGGAATGTGTGTAAGGAGTGGTGGCGTGGGCAGGGGGGGGGGGGGGAGGTGCCGGGCCCCCCCGGGTACGTGCCTGTCACCGCTAATAAGATAGTCATTATTCATTGTAGAGAGAAACTCAGAGGGATGCGAAGGTCTCAGGCGATGTGGAAGCGGGGGAACGGTAAAAGGAGCCAACTGTCAGCAACTACCCAGTTTTAAATCGGATATTGCACCAAAGTGACACGGGACAATCAGTTGGGATTAACAGGGGAGACGATTGCAAGCCTGAATCAACAAGTAAAAGAAAAACTCCGACGTCATGCGCATTGCGATCGGAACGGTAGACGTGAAAATCAGGCGGAAGAACTTCGGAACTACCAACAGATTCTTCAAGCCAAGGCTCCGTACCTATAATCACGTGAGGTTTCACTGAAGAGGTCAGAGTAGCAAATTCATCGGTTTTGTTTTTTTACGCTTCTGCAGTTTACGACCAAAATTGTAAGCTCTGAAAGTGGATAAATTGAGGACTGACTGCTCGGGCACGACCCCTTTTGATACTTTTTCAATTCAGCCACAATATCCTGAGTATCGTCATATACGTAGCACTTCTTATCAACGAGTAGCTTATCGCATCGAAGTTTGAAAGAGCAATTCAATTTTTTTTTTTTTTTGCATAACTTACAAGTTATGGTTCCCGCAAGCCTGACGTCAGGGCTAAAATCTTCACGGATCACAAGGTTAGTACCCTTAAGCCTGATACCACGAGATAAGACACGTTCCTTATCCTTAAGTTAACAAACCTAATAATGACAGGTCTGTTTTTGCTTTCGCGGGATTTACCAAGCCGGTGAGCGTGCTCTATACTTTCCGGAGTAACCTGTTCACCCAGTTGCGTTTGGAAGAAAGACAGTACTTTTCCCTCCGATTCAGACGATGTCTCATCGGATGAATCATCCAGGCCAAAAATAAAGAGGTTGTTTCTTCAGGTTCTAGTTGCTCTCGTTATCAAGCGACGCCTTAAGCTTCACCATGTCATGATGGAGGGCGTCAAGAGCGCCCGGAGCAGAGACTACATTGCGCGTATCAATCTGTTTGAGAGAATGCATATCATTTTCCAGACGATTCACCCTGCTAACAAGGGCTTGCATTGACATGCTCAGTACATTTTGCTGTTCTTTACTAAATTTTACTTCCAGAAGAAACGTGGCCTGATTCATTTCCAAGCATTTAACGACTTCAAAAATTTCAGCGACTTTGGCACTGTCAGAACCTGTAGATGCTACATTGGTTCTGGGGCCAGGGTTACCCTCGATATCTCCAGACAGCATTAACGGAACACTCGATACAGCAACAAGAGCAGAAACCAACCCTACAAGGCGCTTTCGCAAAACATATAGCAAGTTGGTGGGACACGACACCGCTACTATACAACGATCAGAACTACGATAACATTTAGCAGGTTGTAAGTAACTGACCTGTGCGTAGAACGGGTGTGCGAACACAGCCAAAGCGATGTCGTGCCCCGGACGCTCAGCTGAGAAGTGCTGATTAAATATCCGCCCGTCGGATTGCGTGACGCTGGTAGGCTTTGGTTGCCAGGTAAGATCAGATGTTGCAGTCAATCTTGGATGCTGGCACGAAATTGGCTGGGAGCGATGAAACTCAACCAGCACATCTTCATCGATGAAGCTTGACGAAGACCGCACCAGTGGCAAGGGAATGCCCGGCGGAGCGAAGCCCCCGAAGGAAGCTTTCAGAAGGAACAGCGCCAAGACCCGGGCGTAGAACTGGTGTGAGAACACAGCCAAAGCGATGTCGTGCCCCGGACGCTCAGCTGAGAAGTGTGAGAACACATAGTGTATCAGTTCCTAATAAGGCAGAGGACAAGCAGTATGAGCATCACGACGTCGCGGTAATCGGTCGGCGTGTCACAAGAAGCCGTCGTTAATTTTAACTCGCTTGAGGGGCCGGTTTCCGCAGTGTCGGCAATGCATCCGTGATCCAAGTGGCACAGGACGTTGTTATAGTGGGTAATGCGCCTCGTCGATGACGTGGCCAGGCGGTTGCCTCCTTGGCAATGGACGGTGCCAGGTCACGGCTTCACGGGGCTGAACCGAAGCCGTGGAGCATTGCCACGGCACCGTAGCTGGGGCTCAGGAGCTGGAGTTGTCGCTGGCCAACTCTCAGACGTCCCCTATGCGGTCCGGGTCCCCAGTGAATCCCGATCACGTCACCGGAGTATAGCTGCAATTCGTCTGCACCAGTCCATGCCCACGTCAGGAATGCCAGCACATCTGTCTTCTCCTTTATGCAGTGAAGCTGTATATGGCTAGGGTTCCTTGTATTTTTCGTGTGCGTCAACAAAAACTATCACCATCAATGCTTCACACCCCCGTAAGCAAGCAAAAAAATAAATGGCTCATAGCCCCGTAAGGCAGAGGCTCTACAAGTACTCAGCAAAGTGAAGCAAACAGTGCTGACATTCTTTCTAATCACGCATAAAGTACAGCATGTCGAAAACTGTTTTCATCAATGGCTCATAGCCTAGCAAGCAAGCACAAAAAATGCAACGGCTCATGACTCCGTATGGCTCATGGCTACAAAATGCATGTCCATTTGTCATCTTGACTCGCAAGAGTACAATGCCAGCAACTGTGGGGATGGATGCCTGTGCCGTACAAACGGAAGACGGAATTGGGTTATCCACTGTGGTTATATCTCCAGGCACACACAAGTTTGAGATCGAGAAGTTCGTGAACACGCACTTTGCGTGGGTTAGTCGTGGTGACACTACCCCTGTGATCATCGTTGGAGATTTCAATGTAGACAATGTGGACTCTCATGAACCAACTACTACGTCTGAGTCAGTCTTCGCCCGGCAAAGCCCTCTTAAGAAGCATAAGTAGCAGGCCGCGCTCACATTTTTATGCAGCACTGAACACGCTTCGAGTCTTAGGATTACGCTGCTCATGACAGAAGGAAAAGGTAGACCCACCCTGGATATTCGAAGATGTAACATGCAACTTGAGTGTACCACGACTGCAATCAAAGAGCTGCATTCCAGCTGCAGAAGCCAAGTCGCTAGTTCTGGAACATTCGAACACGACTTACTCGAATCACCTCCAAGTATACACAGATGGCTCTGTCAAAGTAGACGGAGAACGCTGCGCAGTTGCATTCTATATTCCCTTTCTGAGATATGCGTGGTCTGGCCGTCTGGCTGTATAACTTCGTCGACAGTCGTGGGAGGCGTGGCAACAGCTGCTGCTCTGCGCAAACTAAAGACATTGCTTCCACAAAATGTGGTCCTCCTTATGGACGCCAAGGTCGCGTTGCAACAACTCTACCATGGCCTACCGTCCATCAAGTTCCCCCGCAAATCACTAGCCTTCGTGAAAGAACTCGGCAACAAAGGCTTCAAGGTGAAGTTTCAGTGGATTCCCTCCCACGTTGGCATTGCTGGCAACGAAAAAGCTGATGCTTTTGCATACGCAGCACTCCATCATCCTCCCAAAGTCAAGGGCCCAAAGAGCAATCAAGTTAAGAAATATGGCATTTGAAATCCCTTTGGGTCACTTTGCATTCCACGACATATGCCATGCGTAACCAAGATATTTTCTCGAGAGGAAACCTTACATCTACATCGAATAAGGACAGGATCTGCTAGTACACCAGCATGGTTAAGACGGGGCCCATCAATCCTCCTAACTGTACTACATGCGACGAGACAGGAGACATTGAACTCTTTCTGTGGTCGTGCCCAAAATTCCGAGATGAAAGGGACGCTCTCCTTAAAAATCTACAACAAAAGCACCTTCCATATACGTGTCTGTAACACCTTGTGTTTCCCGAAGGGCCACTTATACCCCGCAAAGAAACTTCACCCCTCCTTGTCAGATTCTTAAGAGAAGCTGGTCTGATGGACGCGTGGTGAAACACCACAGTGATTTTATAGGAGACGCTCGGGCGGAGCAATTGGCGGCCTTGATCGCCAGGCTAAACCCGCCTGTTGATACACCACGACCACCACAACCACCACATTTTAAAGCCAAACAAGAAATGGTTCACTCAGTCTGAGCTAGAAAAGTTTGGTTTGAAGTGCCACAGCAATTCAAGTCACTCAACTACTCAACAGCGCTAGTTTATAGATTTAACTTTGACAAAGATTCTGTCTAAGGTTGTAACCGAACTAATCAGTGTATATCACAGTGATCACAAAGCTATCGTCACTGTCATTACCAAATGATGAAAATAAATACATTTACCCTTGTCTTAACCTGTTTGATGTGCTACAGCTTCGCTTGTCATCCACCTTCATAGAGTGAAATGGCTCCTCATTTTTTTGCATTCCTCCTCCATCGAAACGCGACCATGGATGCAGAGTCGAAAACGCGACCTCTTGCTCAGCAGAAAAATAGAATAGCCACTGAAGCAATGTAGCACTCGCCACCAACGTGCAGATTTTCGTTGTTGTTGTTTTTTTTTTGTCCTTTCTGTTCGTTTCTTTTTTTATTTATTTATTATAAAAATGTGCACTGATTCCGCCTCTAGATTGGCCTGTCAACAGATTTGTACTTGTCGCTCCAGAATCGGTGTCATTTAGACAAACTTAAGCATGCGCATGAATGAGAGATGTTTTGGCCAGACACACTGAATACACCCATCGTCCAGGTCTCTCACGTGATTCTCAAGAACTTGGCAACTCGTGCCGTCCCTGAGCCAGCGCGACACCGAATGAGGAAATTATTCTCCCCCAAAACTGATGGCCGCGTTCCGCTGTACAACCACTACGCATTACGCAGCCAAGATTGAAGCAGACATTCCGAATCACAATTACCGGAAGCTGCTCTAGTCGAGGTCCTGCAAGTGCTTCACAGCTAGCTCACCAACTTTTCCGTACACATGGCAAATTATATAAGTTACGTTAAGATAATAAGATAAGTCAAGAACGGAATGGAGCTGGATATCTTGCACTGCAAAGTGCGTCCTTACCCTTCAAATGCAGTGTCTCGGTTGCCTTATATACCACAAGAGTGTGTCATTGTCTATGCAGGCGCTAAAGGCTATACAAAACCCGTTGAGCCTTGAGACCGTGGTAGCCTTGGCTGATAAGCAGCATCCGGCTGCCCCGTTGGCAAGGCCAGAGCTGCTTTGCCTTCAGTGACAACTTAACGAGCGCTGATTGCAAGCTTTACGACCAGTCAACATGCGGAGGATTCCTGCGAGTTGCACGGACGGCGAGCGGGTTATACAGCTGCCCAAACGGTAAGCCTTGTTTTGCATCAAGATATATTCCAAACAGCGGTCACTTTCACTGAGACTGCTTTTCTTCCCGGCATATAATACAGGCCGTTTTTTTTTTTAGCAGCACCAAATTTTTCAGAGTGCCTATGGCAGATAGCGCAATTCTAACCCTTGATCTAAACTACTCGATGAGGCGGGCATTACTTCTACGAGAAATCAAAATGTTCTATAGAATAATTAATGTAATTACGTGAATTAACTGTTTAATTATTTACTTCTAGCCACATATTTAAATCTACGAATTATAGTTCGCACGGCGTACCCACTTGGAACAAATTCTCTTGACAGATATTAATTTTCAAAGAGTGAGTCGAAATGTGACTGGTGTTCCAGTTACTCTTGTGCTTCAGTGCATAAAACAGCGGTTTCTGAAAAAGCAACTGGAACGCCAGTGCATTTCGTAGAACACTTTGAAAATTAATATATCGGAACTGGCGCTGTCCAGAGAATTCGTTGCAAGTGGATACGCCGTGCGAACTCAGCGGCTATAATTCGTACATTGAAATATGTGGCGTAAAGTAAATAATTACAATTTTAATTAGCGTAGCTATGTTAATTATTCAATTGAACGTCTTGATTTCTTGTAGAAGTAATGGCCGCCTCATCGACTAATTTAGATCAATGGTTAGAATTATGCTATCTGCCATAGGCAATCTTTTAAAAAATTTGGTGCAGCTAAAAAGAACGCCACGTATATGTTAAATCACTTCAAACTAAATAAATTCAAAATATCTGAGCCTCCGTTCCCTCTTCAAACTAATCCGAACAAAGTATTTATTTATTCATTTATTTATTTATTTGCATCTATCTATTTTCCAATTTGCCTATTCAGTCAACCACAAATGCGTATTTAGAGAAATAGTGCATAATATAAATAGCATAAACCCAACCACACGACATAGATTCTGCTACGTTTGCAGACTCGGGGACCTTAAGAAATTTTTTCGGGTCGGAAGTAATCGTGACGAAAAGGAGATAAGGGCGCCGACCACGGCGAAAGAAATATTTTTAAAGCTTGGCTTGGGGATAGGGTCGAATCGTCAATCCTTTTTTTTTTTATTATTCTATAATCTTGGTCGTCGCTCTTATCAACTTTTTGTCATAGTTCTCACAAGGCTTTAAAAAGGGCCCCTCACCAGGCCCCATTGCAAATTTTAGTTATACATGGAAGTTCTAAAACACCGTCTAGGGATCGTTTAACTGAAATAACTTTTCAAATCTGTTTTTTATTGGAGGAGATAAAAAAAAATATGTAATGGCCTGTTACCACACAGACTAGCGCGACTGCAAAGAACGGCACCATCTCCTTCGGCGTCGAGTAACCTCCGCAAGCGACGCTCTTTCCCCGCCTTCACCCGTACCGAGCCGAGGGACCGCGTCGGGTTCCCGTGGCCCTTATACAGAGTGTCCCAAATGTCATGCACCAAGATTTAAATATATGCAAATGCCACGTAGCTGGAAAGAACAAAGGTAATGTTATTTGTCGTCGCTTGGAGATACTCGGATTATTTTTTGCATTCCGCGTAATTAAAATCAACTTCTCACATATTATATAATTAGATGACAAAGTGTCAATCAGAAAATTGTAGAGCGACATGAAAAACTTCCGATACAGCTTTCTGTGCTCAATACGTGCTACATAAAAGTGTTTTCCCCGAGCGCTAAGAAAGCCCGTGAATACATACAAAATTGCCGCGCAACTGGCCGTTCGAGGCACTTTGCGTGTATTCGCGGGCTCCTTTCACGCTCTGAAAAACACCGTTAAGTATCATATATTGAGCAACAGAAAGCAGTAGCGGGAGTTTTTCATGTCACTCTACAATTTCCTCATTGACACTTCTTTATATAGTTGTAATATTTATTGATTTATTTATTTATTTACATGTACTTTCCAGGCCTTCGAGAAGGCATTGTGTAAGAGGGGAAATACGGTAACATATTAGTATGGAATCGGGAAAAAAGAAACATCAGTATAATGAAAGGAATATGCACGCAACGTGGAAAATTAATACATTAGCAAATACAATATGTAGAGCAATAACAATAAACGGTAAACAATAACATAATAGCATAATAACATTATAAACGTTCTTGCATGTTATACAGTAGAAAGTATCGTGAGAAGATTATTAGTTAATTAAGACTAATTATGTAATTAGGCGGAGTGAGTGAGTGAAAACTTTATTCAAAATGTGCGATAATTTGGGCGGGGTGGGGCCATAAGCACCCCAGCCTAGATGACGGCCTCGAGTCATTGGACACGGGTGGCTTCCTCGGTGTGCCGGACGGCCCACGGTTGATCGGCGAAGAATGCAAAAATTAATCCGAGTATCTCGAAGCGACGGCAAACGACATTACCTTAGTTCTGTCCAGCTAAGTGGCGTTTGCATAATTTTAAATCTCGGTGCTTGATAGTAGCGACACCATGCATATTTGCTTCATTTACAAAAAAAAAAAAATATGTCTCGTCATTTCATCCCACGTCCACATCCTCTGGGAGTTATCTATAACATGAGTGAACATTGCTACTGATCGCCTCTTCTTCATCGTCTGTCTCGAATCTTCGGTGTTGCAACCGCGCTTTTCCATTTCACGATACTTTCGCGGTGTTTCTCGCAATTATACCAAACACAGCAGCATTCGATGAGGAAACAGCAGGTGATTAGTAGCAAATTCTTACGCATCATTTAGATAACTACCACAGGAGATTCTGCGTGTAATTTTTTTTGTTCGTCTTCTTTTCCTTTTCCGCTGCAGGGCGCATTTCCGGTGCCGGTGTTGCGCGTTCCGCATTGGACTACTTACCGAAGTAACGTGACATAATGAGTCACGACGTTTGTGCGTGTTACCTCGACTATCAGGCTGGAAGCGTAGCTTCCTCGAGAGGTAGGACGTCCGCGATTGCTTTGAAATTTCTGCTGTTTTCGCTGCGCGCAGCCCTGTAACAATTTGCGTACACGATCGTCAGCTCGTGAATTATGTGCTGCGTTTGTCGATTTAACATGGCCAAACCTGGTGAGGGGAAAAGCAGAACGCAACGATAGCTTAGTCAAGAAATTTGGAGCACGCTTGAGCTTTGTCTTTAAAAAGTGAACGCGATAACATTAAAAGATCCCTGACTGCTCCTCACGCTTCCCGGCAACTGCAGCTTATGTAACCTTAATGTTTACCGGGTAACGCTGGTGGCGAACGCTTTGCACGAAGGCGAGCTTTCTGGTAGAAACACGGCAACCTGCGTGGGCCGATGCTGGAAGTAGTGCACAGCCACGCCAAAAAAAAATTACGTAATTTCCAGGTTTCTGTTATTGTTTCGCATTTTTAATATTTCCGTCTGAGAAGATTTAACATAAAGAGCATGCGCTGTCGGTGTTTTGTTTCATGACGTTTGTTTGTGGGCTGTAATTCTCAAAATCCGAGCAATAACTTTGTCAAGAATGTAAGACAAGGTGAGCAATTTTAGTGATAGAATGGTTTAGCAATATATCTCGCATACACACAAACATTAACCAACGCACTCTCCCTTCCCACCATACACACAAACATGCAAGCAAGCGCTCACTGGGTGCGTAATGGTTGCATCTCTGCTCGTTTCCTCGGTCTACGTCATGTTCGCTGCAGACGCTCTGGCATCGTTGTTGGCTCAGAGGCGTTGCAAGGTCAATATACCTTGGGTGTTGCCCCTACTAGAGATGTAAGGGGCGGACAAAAAGAATCCTGAAAAATTGGGGGGAAAGACTGTTTGTTTTCTTTTGTTTTCTTTTTTTTTTGTCAACAGAGAGAAATTGAAAAAAGAAATTCCACATACAGTTATACTTACAACTCTCTTTTGGGCAGCATAGAATTCTAGAATCGACGACGACTACAGCGAAACGGCTGCACAGTTTTCAAGTGTGTACATTATATATGCTTTCAGTTTCGTTTCAAAAACGTAGTGTAGCTTTTGAAAGTGGCGGAATACAGGACACCCTCTTGGTTTTGGTGCAGGACTGACGCTGCGACTCCACGAGTCACAAGAAACCGACAACCTGGTGGCAAGGCCTTGCACTTATCAGTCGCTCACAGTTATATAGCTTCTAGGCTGCTGCAGATACCTTCGCCATCTGCCATTTGCGAACGAGACTTGTTTTTTTTTTTTAAATGTTCATAGTAAGCTTCACTACAGGCTCACAATAAACACGTTTGAAAACTCGTCAACGTACAAACAAACAAATTTGAGTGTGGAAGCAGCCGCGATAGATTCTAATGCGAGTGTGTCTAGCGAGGGTGACGCAGACACTAATAAACCTTTTTCATATTTATCAGATGAGCAATCGTTCGTAGAAGAGAACTAGATGTACATTGTACTGTCTGCGTGTTCTCTTCGTAAATATCGCATGTATTGTAGGATAATTATTTTTTATTGCTGGAACAATAAATATCAGCTGCTTTTACTGGCGTTTCACTTTTTCTCAAGATTTCTAAAATGTCCTGGAAAAAAAGCGGCTTTATTTCTTCCCGCTAAAAAATTCTGGAAATATTGCATCCCTAGACTATACTGGCTTCAATTTCATGGTAATGTGTACATTTTTCACAAGCGCAGCACATCCTCCAACCTTAGCGGTACTGGCGCAGCAGCTGGACCAAATAAAACTCCAGCTGCGGTCAGTTGCAGAGCTGCTCCCAGAGGACAATCCACTGCGGGCTATCTGCCCCCAGGCAGGTGGGCTGCCAAACTCAAGTCACTATCATGGCTAGCACCAGCAGGACCAGCCGCCACCCTACTGTTATCCGGTGGAACGCATTCTCGCTGCGGCGGCGGCAACCAGACCTCTCGATGCATCTCCAGCAGGGTGACTATGATGTACTCGTTCTGCAAAAGGTCTATGTGGCCGCTAGAGACCTGCAACTCCCTGGGTACATAAGTTATTCCGGCACCACATCCTGCACATTGTCTACATACATAGCTGCCCCCTGCCTGGAGAGCCACCACACCCAGGATGATCTGACAAGGGTCACTGGAATGCTGTGCCGTGACCATCAGGCTCCGATGGGTAGACACAACAGCAGCCTTCATTTACGTGCGACCTAACCAACGGTGAGACCCTTCAGCCCTCCTGCAGCTGGCGACGCGTCTCGGCCGTGACTACCGCCTTTGCGGCCAAATGAATGCACACGATACAGCGTAGGGAAGCGGCAGATGCTACAAACGAGGGAAGTACCTAGTGGAGGTGTTTCACCTCATGGACTTGCAGGTCCTGAACACCGGATCATTCACTTACGTCCGCAGGGCAGCACGCACGATCTGCACTACCATAGACGTAAGCCTCTCAACACGAGGGACCCACTATAGCTGTGCCACGCAGCCACACGGTTGCGTGGCACAGCTATAGTGGGTCACACCTGCCAATCTCCATCACCCCAACAGGTGAGAGGCGACCCAGGACCAGGTAACGCCGCACAGTTGACTGTGAGACCTTCAGGAGACAGCTATACTGCGTCCCAGGGGACCAGAACCTCTTCCAATGCGTGGCTAAGGCCGCTCAGGCTGCTACCATCCCCTCTTTCATGCCCAAAGACCAGCCCAATCCTGACCTTCGACACCTCAATCTGCCAGCCGGCAGACGCCGATTTGAAAGGTGAGCGCTAAGAACTCGACAGCCGAAGCACCGCACAGAATACAATGGCATCGACGCTGTCTGCCTCCGATAGGCCAATCACCCCTGTCGACAGAGCTGGCAGGGGATCTGTAACTCTATTAGTCAGGCCAATGGCGGTCCACGAGCATGGAGGTTCCTGCGGTCCCTGCTCTCTGGCCCAGGGGTACAACAGCCAGTGCTCTCAGTGGCTATCTGCAAGAGCATCAGCGAGACATCCCTGGCAGAGCTACTGGTGGACCGATTCGCAGGCCTCCCAGCAGCACAACCTGCGGTAGGATCTGGTGCCTCCTCTCCAAGGCAACCTGATGGCTTTCAACCAGCCAAATTGCTGTCCTTTGTCGGGACCCCCTTCAGGAACACGAGCTGGCCACTGCATTGGCGAAATCCAAGCGCCGCAGTGCTCCTGGAGTAGATGGCATCAGGTTTCAGATGCTACAAAACCTGGACGAGGGTGCTCGACGTTGGCTCCTGGAGGCAATGAACGTCATCTGGAAAACTGGCTTGCTACCGAAGACCTGGCTGACAGCGTTGGTTGCACCCATCCGAAAGCCAGGGAGACCGGCCACGACTATCACCTCCTACAGGCGTGTATCGCTGACCTCCGCATCCTGCAAGCTAATCGAGACCACTGTCCTAGCACGCCTTAACTGGATTGCTGGGGTGGTGGGCTTCCTCCCAGAGCAACAGACTGGCTTCCGTCGCCACCGATGCACGACAGGCTGAGTCGCGGACATGGTCTCCACCCTGAAGAGGCAAAGAAAAAAAAAAGGGGGGGGGGGCTCTCCTCATACTCTTGGATGTCCAGAGTGCGTTCGACGGCCTCCCAAACGTGGTCATCGAGAGCACGCTGGATGAACTCGTCATCGTGGGCTGCCTCCTCCAGATCATCGCCTCGTTCCTGACAAGCCGGACATTCCGTGTGAGTCGGCCGGACCCTGAGTACCCCCCGTAAGGTGGCTGTGGGCGCCCCCAGAGCTCCGTCCCGAGTCCATTCCTCTTCAACGCGGCACTGACTGGACTCCCTGCGACAGTCCCAGCTGACCCAAGGTTTCCGACCCAGTGCTCGGTTAATGTAGATGTTGCAATATGGACGCGCGGACTCAGACGTAATCTTCAGGCTATCTGATCATCATTGCAACGCTCTCTGGAGGCAGTGGCTACCTACTTTCAGAGCATCGGGATCCTATTCTCCTCCACAAAAACAGAGACCCTACTGATCCATCCCAAAGCTGATCTTGCCACTGTGGGGAAGCTGGTGCTTGGAGTTATGTCTACCGCATGGAAGAAGGCTGTCACGTACCTGGGGTTCCAAGTTGACCACCGCCTGAAATGGATACCTGCTTCCAAGGCCGCCGCCATCAAGGCATGCAGTGTAAGAACAGCAGTCAGCCGGCTTCTCCACTGAGGTAAGGGCTGCACATCACGATGAGCCCTCTGACTGTACCATGCTGTCGCCACCTCTGTGTTTCTGTATGCGCTCCCATTGGCAAACCTGACACTGACCCACAAGAACCAGCTGGCACTGCATCACAGGGCATCTATTACAACACTTCTTGGACTACCGCGCCAATCCCCAGTGGCTGGTTCAGTGGTAGAAGCCCGAGCCTGGCCCCTCTCGCTGCTCCTGTTGCGGCAGGGGCTTCTCCACTCAGACAGACTAGACCACGCTCCAGAAGGCAAAGCCCTAGTGCGTATACTGCGAAGCCGACCCTCTTCTTGGATGGGCAGCATCTACGCACTATATGACGAGTTGGTAGGCCAGCCTCACACAGTAGTAACACCATCCCCCCATTCATCAGCAGCCACTCGAGGTCCATCTCCAGCTGGAATTAAAGCAAGCAGAAGAAGAAGAACCCCACATGCGCACTCCAGCACGCAACCATGTCCAAGCTGCATGAACTAGATGGACAAATCCACGTCTTCACGAACGGATCTGCCCTCGAGAATGGCTCGGCAGAAGCAGCCTGCGTAGTTCCTGCAACTGGAGAGACCCTGCAGTGCCGCCTCCCTTTTGCTGCCAACTGCACGGCAGCAGAGCTGGCTGGGATCCACCTAGCAGCAGACTACCTCGCCGCAGATCCACCGAAGGTAGCCGTGGCCATCATAACGGACTTTAGACAGGCTCTTCAGGCACCACTTCAACCTGACTGGAGCAGGAGTCACAGTTGCCCTACTCCTAGCCAAACTCGCAGCCATCCGAAAAAGTGGCACCTCCCTGTCACTTCACTGGCTCCCCTCACACGTAGGGATAGGCGGAAATGAAGAGGCGGATGCAGTAGCCAAAGCAGCGCATCATGACTCTGTCGGAGTCACCACAGCAGTAACGGCATCCGATTTCACGCGGCACCAACTGCTCGAATTGCTGACTGCAGCCCAAACAGACACACGCGTGGCTAGCGGCAAACCACCCCGGCCACTTCCCGAGCAAGGCCTTAACAGGCAAGGGAAAATTCTGCTCCTACGCCTCACGACAGGCAGCGCATGGCTCACCGCCAGAAAATACAGCGTAGGGAGCATCTTATCACCTGCCTGTAGGGGATGCGGCTCCTCGGAGACCCTTGACTACATCCTGTGCCACTGCCCAGCCCTCGCGACAAAACGACGGGCGATGACGACTGCATATCAACGCCTTGGCCTTCCAGCCAACTCAGTGAATGACCTGCCCTTTCCCCGCCAATCCCCAGTCACAGCACTGCAAGCCTTCCTTGAGTTTGCTGCTGCGGCTGGTCTTGCCACCATGTAGCCGCACCCCTGGCCACCTACTCCTTGCGGTCTCCTGCCACGGCACAATGCTGTTGCTGAACCTTTCCACACCTTACCTACCTCTCCCCACTCCTTCATCTCTCTTCCTCTATCCCCCTCTCCCCTCCCCCTGATGCTGAGCCGTGCTCCCTTACAGGTAGCAGAAAATCGCACCTTCTTCCTTCCACTGAGCCGCTTATACGTATATTATGGGCGTTTATTACGCTCAGCTTCTTCATCATCACCATCATTTATTATTCTCTTAAAGGCCCCTGCTTGGGATATTACATAAGGGGGGGGGGGGGTAGTACATTTACAGAATACACAAAATTTGTCAGTAATACATAGTGGGGAAAACGCCTTCATCTGTATAGTATCGTCATCATCCTACGATGATCGATCCTCATCTTCAGTTCCGTGCGTGATCATCATCATCGGGTGTGTGCCTTTGCTGGTTCGATGCCGAGTACTCGGGCGAAATAAACGTCGCTCCAACAGCGACGTCATAATATATAAGTTCTGCTGCAACAACGCAAACTGCGCACTAACATCACGTTTAGCAAGTGAGTGAGTGAGTGAGTGAGTGAGTGAGTGAGTGAGTGAGTGAGTGAGTGAGTGAGTGAGTGAGTGAGTGAGTGAGTGAGTGAGTGAGTGAGTGAGTGAGTGAGTGAGTGAGTGAGTGAGTGAGTGAGTGAGTGAATGAGTGAGTGAGTGAGTGAATTTTATAGGAGGACCGGAAAGGACGCGAACTCGTCGCGCACCCGGCTAGTCCCACGTCGGGACTCCTCCATGATAAAACGATTTAGAAGGCGGAATACAGGTGTGATGTCCAACATACGCGCTCACTTTGTGCTGGTTGATGTTACGTAAGATTTCTCCATTTCTGCCTTTCCGGCTTCTTTGTCAACCATTAGGATGAAAAGACGCTTACGCCACAGTATTGCCTGCATGTATGATTCGAAAACAGACAAGCGCCTGCTTGGAACGCGGGCACGCCGCGGGGATGGTAGTAGTGAGCCGATGATCATGAAGACGATTTTCTTGCACGTGTTGCCAGGTGATGATAGTAGGCGAGATGATAACGATAATATTACAGCGCATGATGCGAGGAGGTCTGTTCCTGCGTTGTTAATCGCAGCGCAGCGCAGTCGCGTTGCTTCAACCAACAGTACGTTGTCACGCTTGGGTCTGCCACAAAGGTTTGCACAACTATTCGAAATCACTGCAACGATGTGAACGTACCAAGGTCCCATACATATAGTTAGATCATATAAAATTACTTTTAACCTCACACAAACTAACAGTAAAACCTGTTGTGGATACAGAGAAAAACCTCCAACTTCCGATGCGGATGTCTGCGAAATCGCATCACCTCGCAATCGCATGACATTTATTCCATATTATGCACGCTCATATCGAAAAAGAAATGAGATCTTTCCACCATGCGAATGCCAGCCGCTTAATTTCGGTCGAGGAATGATTGCCGACTGTGCGGTGGTATGTGGCACCAGACGGGATTGTACCATACCATTGTGCTTTCGGTACACATTAAAGAACTCCAAGTGGTCGGTATTAATCCTGTTTTAATCCAGTTAAATATAAATCCGGCGGCCGATATTGTGGCCCATCGGTGGTCTATCGGTAGCCCATCGATGCTGACAGCAACTTATCGATCTGACTAATCAGTGAATCAATTAAGAAACATGCCTGTTCAGAAAGTGACCCGAATAACACACATTGCGTTTCGTCGTAGACGCGACGAAGAAAATGCAGGGAAAGACGAGGAAACGGTCACGCGACGAGGAAGCGTGCAGCGATGTTTATATCGTGATTAATAATGATGCAAATTGTTTTGGCCTGTTTTCCACGATGGAGAGCACGTCATTACAACATGTCTTATCACAACGTCGAACGTGATGACGCATTACGCGTGGGTAGTCAGCACGTCATTTTTCTCCTTGATAAGATATCAGGAGGAGATCATCACATGCCCTCGTGTCACGTCGCACTGACTGTGTTTCGTTCTGCGTGCTTCGCGACCTTCGACATCGACGCAATTAAGGGCAACGTTGACTAGGGTGACGTCGGAAAGTACTTACATGGTCGTACGTGACCCAGGGCCTGATTAATAGGGCTAATCACCCATTACATCAACCCTCCTCTTTAGCAAATTATAAACTGTATGTTCAGGGGAAAATACTTTCCCGCAACAACTGACGCGTGAAAAAGTAGCTCTTAAAAAGTGACCTATGCAGAAGTGATTCCTAACTATAAGCTAGTTTTTTTGTTGCTGCTGTTTAGTAAAATTATCGTACAGATGCTTATCATTCATCTGCCTCTCTACATTAGCAAATATAACTTTGTGACACCACAATAATACGGTTTGCGTGCAGGTTATTCTGCGGGGATAGCACATCTATTTCATTGATGACATTAAGCACGCTTTAGATGAAGGGCGATTTCCGTGCATTCAACTAAAACCACCGACAGTATTGAGGACCATATCCTCTTCTGCAAGCATGAAGCCATTAGTATGCGTGGTTTTTCCTCATTACAAATATTACGTAGTTGAACCCACAGAACTCAAATCGTTGAAACCGGTGGCTCATTTCCACAGCCCAGGTCAGTTACAAGGGGAGTTACAAAGGGTTCTGTAATCGACGCACTACTATACTTAATGTACACATGTCTAAAATATACTAACACCATTTTTCAACGCACGCACTATATTCACTCGACATGTCGCGAATAGTGGCGTCGGAGACAATGAATAAAGGCGACAATAATGAAAAATTTAATTGATCGTTGTAAAATGCGGCCCCCTTACTTGGTCTCACAAAGCACATCCCGCGTGCCGTGAACTTAATGCGAGCGTTGCACATGCGCTTCATGCTTGCGATCATATAGTTTGTCGGGAGGTGACGAGTGCTCGGTATAGCGCAGTTTTCGATGTAGGCGCTGTTTCCTATGCGAGCGAGTGTAATACGTTGTTTCTCAAAAGTCGTAAGCATCGTTGACTTCCACCCTTTTTTCCACATTAGCGCCAGAACAGGGCCTGTCCCTTGAAACGTCGTATGCTTGAATTTCCTACGCGAAAACAACAACCATCTCTTAACTTCGGCCGTTTCGGAAAAACGGGGGCAACGAAATTAATAACTACGATAAATTCAACATGTAGTTGTGCGTGTCATCTCCATGTGCATTTACATATACACCTCTGCCGCGCGCGCATATAAAAGATGTTGAACGTTGGTTACGAACAATCAAGAAGAGATACCTTTGTCGTACCACAATATATATTCAGCTGGATTATAAAGCGCAATGTAAAATCCTGACCTGTGAAACTGTCCAGCTTCAAAGCGCCAGCATCTGCAGCGCCGGAAGCAGCGTCGCAGCGCCTGGCTGATTCATCTGGTTCATGTCTGCATCTGTTGAACCTTTTATAGCTCGAGCACGCTTCGTCCCAGTTCTCCGGTGCTAGAATGGAAGCTGGTCAGGGCCAACGGCACCGTTTTTTTTAAAGCGGTAGCTTTCTTTGGTTATTTCCCCCACTTTGATGTTGTGTGTTAATTGTGGCAACGTGGCAACAATTAGTCCATGACCGGTGTAGTTGAAGAAGCATGGGAGAGGCCTTTGCCCTGCAGTGGGCGTAACCAGGCTGATGATGATGATGATGATGATGATGATGATGTGTGTGTGTGTGTGTGTGTGTGTGTGTGTGTGTGTGTGTGTGTGTGTGTGTGTGTGTGTGTGTGTGTGTGTGTGTGTGTGTGTGTGTGTGTGTGTGTGTGTGTGTGTGTGTGCGTGTGTGTGTGTGTGCGTGTGTGTGTGTGCGTGTGTGTGTGTGTGTGTGTGTGTGTGTGTGTGTGTGTGTGTGTGTGTGTCAGTTTCTCGCCGTTAATGTGGCCTTAAGGGTGACAGTAACGTGCCTGCAGTGTTTGGTACAACATATTGGTGAATTGCAGCGCAGATATACACAATGACAGAAGAAACGAGACAACAGACGTTAATATATATATATATATATATATATATATATACGTTAATATATATATATATATATATATATATATATATATATATATATATATATATATATATATATATATATATATATATATATTAACGTCTGTTGTCTCGTTTCTTCTGTCATTGTGTATATCTGCGCTGCAATTCACCAATATGTTGTACCAAACACTGCAGGCACGTTACTGTCACCCTTAAGGCCACATTAACGGCGAGAAACTGACACACACACACACACACACACACACACACATCATCATCATCATCATCATCATCAGCATCAGCCTGGTTACGCCCACTGCAGCGCAAAGGCCTCTTCCATACTCAGGCCTCTCCCTCTCCCAATTCTGGCCTTGCAGTTCACCAATTTGAGTGTGACCTTGACACGTGACCACGAGCACGCATATATATATATATATATATATATATAATTGGACGACCCATCCACCTCCGGCGTTTCCCGGGGGGGGGGGGGGGGGGCTCTGTTCTTTCGGCGATGCCGAAGGCTACCCCCTCCCCCTACACACACCTAAAGTATCATTACCAGAATTTTGTCATCTACATCATTTGCGGCTTCTTTTGGATTGCCTCGACCTTTCCTCTAAAATTTTATTGTGGCTAATAGCTTACTGCATCACTGTTGGTGCGGACGTGCACGGCATTTAATTCATAATTTCGCTTCATTTCTGCAAATCTTGCCAATAGGAGGACAAGCGCAGAGGAGTCAGGCTGTGCAATTGAACTGTCTCCTTTTATGAGGTCTTCTGAACACTCATATAAGGCCGTCACTTTAGCGAACAATTCTTCGAGGTCTCACGATGTCTCTTCAAGTGCAACTGTTAAATGTTATTTTAAATGTCATCTATGTATATTGGGGGGGAGGGGGGGTAGAAAGCTGGTCGCCCCCCCCCCCCTCCTCCGGAAAAATGATTTCATTTCGAGCCCGGTTCCCCCAGCACAGAAGCGTGACGTTTTAAGCCACGGACACACGCCTGAAAAGGCGGAATAAAACACGCTTACGAACTTCCCTCGAGCAAGCTAGAGCTCCGAGACGCTTGGCACGTTAGCTCCGTCGCGTAGGGACAATTTAATTACAAAGAGTGAGCGCGCACACCATCTAACTGGTGATGGAAATAGAAGTTACCAGACGCGCTCGTCGCCAAAATTCGCTGTGCGACTCTCATCATACCGTGGCGCTGTGGCGTGTTTCTACAAAGTCTAGCACATAGTGTCCTGCGATTCAACACGCTTTAAAGCTGAATAAAACTTGCACTTGCTCCGCGAATTACGCCATGGTGGCTGAGGGACGCGTTCGTCACCAAAAGCTACAGCCAGTCCGTCGTCGTAGTGCGCCATTTAGCCTTGCTGGCCCGATGAAAGCCTCGCTTTCACCCATTCCAAACAATGTGTGGGAACTGCATTTTTTTTTCTACCATGACTAAATCGGAAAGGACAAGCCTAATTCTCAACTTTTGTGTTAAAGAAGTTGGCGTTTGCTTTACAGATGAGACTTTCAAATACATATGATCAACCAATTTTACAGGTATACTACAGGGGCATGAACATGCTGAAACAAACGCTAAAAGATACCAAATTAGATGGCTTCATTACATTGTTGGAAAACCAAACCAGTCAGTATTGAAAGACGGGTGGCAGCAACATGTTGAAATTTCCGCATCACCTGTAATCTCTACACAACCGCTCGCTTAAAACAGTTAATTGAATTATTCATACAACCGTTCTCTACAAACCATGAATACTTCCCATTGCTTAGACATCAAGTACAGGTGAACCTGCCATTTTTTTATCGACATAATTTCTGTTCGTAAAATATTAATGTATTTCAATAAATACAATAACAATATCGTAATGCACTGAATCAAGTGCTTTCTCCCGCTCCGAAGCCGAAGAAATAGTGATGTTGATCTGAATACCAATGAGATTTTTCTATTGCTTAGAAGGTTTTGCTTCCCAGTTTTAGTCCAGAAAACATAAGGCCTTCTCCAGCTTTATGGTAGGTGGTTTCTATGGTTTATTGTCCTCGGAAAGCTTTAGCTCGGGCCCAGCTCCGATGGTGCCTATTCAAGTACACGTAAAACGCAGAAACGCTTTTCTGAGATTACCGGTAGACCGATTTTAATTAAGTTTGTTGCACTTGAGAGAGAAAGTCCAATTTTAGTGACTGTTGAAGCGGAATTTTTATTTATGGCCTGGACCTTTTTAATGAATTTTGAAAAACATAAGTTTAGAAAAAGAAGCACAAAGTTTACAACTTCGTAGCTCTGCACCAAGAACAGATACATATCGTAGTACTGTAAACTTCATCCGTTAGATCATCCACAGCGGACAAATTAGATATATGAATGTTACATGATTTGCATCTTACATGAATTTGTTACATTGTCTACAAGGCTTTCGCAAAAGTCCTGCTCGCATTTTAGTGGTCTATTTCAGAGACATGTATGATACATCATTTTCGTTCGCTTTAGATGCACTATTGATGCAATTTGCAAAATTGTGATATTCTTTGTCATTGCCGAATTAGAGTTGTACACTTAAAAAATAGCTGTTCGATACATTGAAGCACAAAAGTAACTGGAACGCCAATACAGCTCGTCGAATACTTTGAAAATTAATATCTCAAAACTGGTACAGCCCAGAGAACTCGTTCCAAGTAGATACGCCTTGTGAACTCACGAGCTATATTACATAGATTAAAATATGTGCCGTACAATTTTTAAAGAAAAAGTTAATTGCCGTAACGATGCTAGTTATTCAATTATTTTAATTTCTCGTAGAAGTAATGGGTGTCTCCTGAAGTAATTTAGATCAAGGGCGAGAATTTCACTTTGCGCAAAAGGCTTTTTTTTTTTAATTTGCTGCAGCTAAAAAGAAGGCACCCTGTGTATTGGGGCAGTAGTTCGTACAGCCTTTTATTCGGACCGGAAGACACAGCGCAGCCCACGATGATGATCATCACACACACAGGAGATTAAAAGACACAGGGCTGATGAATTTACAGATAAGCGCATAATAAAAACTTTCTTTTCCGGCGGGGGAGGGAGGTTCTCTCCTCTCTCTCTCTCTCTCTCTCTCTCTCTCTATATATATATATATATATATATATATATATATATATATATATATATATATATATATATATATATATATATATATATATATATATATATATATATATATATATCATCATCATCAGCCTGGTTACGCCCACTGCAGGGCAAAGGCCTCTCCCATACTTCTCCAACAACCCCGGTCATGTACTAATTGTGGCCATGTTGTCCCTGCAAACTTCTTAATCTCATCCGCCCACCTAACTTTCTGCCGCCCTCTGCTACGCTTCCTATATATATAGGAACATACACACATCCTATATATATATATATATATATAGGATGTGCCAGCTAACTTTAGCCAGAGTTTTAAAATATGCGAATGCCATGTAGCTGGACAGAACCAAGGTTTGCCGTCGTTTGGATATGCTCAAATTATTTTTTTCATACCGCCTAATTGGATACTTACTCTTAATTAATCAACTTCTCGAATATTATGAATAGACGGAAAGTGTGAATGAGAAAAGTGCTGAGCGACATGAAAAACTCCTGATACAGCTTTCTGTTGCTCGATACGTGCTACATAGAAGTGTTTTTTCGAGCGTGAAGGCAGTGTAGTATACTAGATTAGGCGTAGTGGGCCGTGGGAAGGCTGCGCTGTGAAGCGGTTTTCCCAGAAACGCACAGGTGGCGCTGTTGCGCCTTTCACCTTATTTCACCTGGGCCCTTCATGTATGCAACGCGTCGGACGTCTCCTCGCCCGGGTGAAAACCGCGTTTCAGTACGCTCCACCGCGTTCTCCATTATGCAGAAGAGACAGAAAGAGGGGACAGAAACCGAGTTGCTTCGTTTTCTTGTTCTTTCTTTTTTTTCTTGCGGAGACACAAGTTCAAAAAGTTTCATTGGTACATGCGAGTCAAAGCATACACTGGTGGCACGACTCGGAAATTGCACTGCATTCCGCAAATTGCATTCAGCGCACACACAGGTTTAGTTCTGCAGAGAGCGCTTTATTTAGACGTAAGAAATGGACTCCCATCCATGCTGCAAACGACAACTAGAACGATTACCCATTGCGACGTAGATTGAAATTATTCACGTGGCGACATTCACATGCGCTTTCCCTAATTATTACGTTTCGATGGCCTGCGACTTGGCTTGCGCCGCTACTTCGTGCGCCTACAAAGAGTGGGCCAGAGAGAAGAGAAATTCGCCGCACCTCATATACACGCTGCTCTTCAGGAGTCCCGATTATACGTGCGTGTCACAACACAAATAAGTTGCTAGGCAGGTTCTTCTTTCACGTACGATAGTGTAGTTACGTCACTCCCTGCTTCGTATGCAACAGTCAAGCTGCCGTCGCCGCGGCAGTTTGCGCAACGGTAATCTATACGGGAAAACGTATGCGGGGAGCGCTATGTGCTTCGCATTGCATGTCTTCGCATTGTCTTCGGATAAGGCGCAGGAGTGCCTTATCATCAATTATACACGTGGTTCGGATGCTTGTTTTGAGCTTGTTCTTTATTGAAACGTATGCTGTTCTGTAGTATGCGTGATTCCAGAGAATGTATGCACTGTTCGCTTCACTCTGGCAAGTGCTTGTAGCCTCTGCCTTACGGAGGTATGAGCCATAGATGATGATAGTTTTCTGTCGACGTTACGCCATGAAGAAATATCGGGATCCTAGCCATAGACAGCTTCGCTGTAAAACAGGACGAGCAGGGTCATGGAGCACCTGTTTCGCCTCTTCCGTGGTATGCGAGAGTGGTTCAGATATTAACGTACGGCAAACACGTCCGGCAGACAACGTCTCGTGTATAGGGTGTCTACCAAGTTGACATCAAGTTCTCCCGAGTCTTCCAGATTTTCCCCGAGTGCCCTTGCAAAATTTCATTTGTCACGCAGAACTTTATGTCAAGCCGTGCAGACACCATGTCGCCCGATGCTGTCACTCTCTAGTAAGCATATTAAAAAATAAAAAAAACGACTTAATCCAGTTTGAATAAGGAGTAAGGACTAATGTTTATTTTATTCAATATAGAAAACTGAATGGAGGGGTAGTCAAATGCACAGCGAATATCTTTGAAAAAAAAATGGCAAAACCCATTGCAAATGGAGTTGAACATTTAAAAATACGAATAAAGAGAGATACATACAGAAGCAAATATTTTCGAAAATGAGTTATTTCTATCAACTCATGGCAAGCTCGTTGGTATTAGGTCCGAACTTTGTCACAAGTGAGATTCTCCCAGCAGCTGGAAAGTCAACTTCAACTGTCCTGACATACATGCACAATGCCTCAGTGTTGCATTTCACTGTTTCAAAGACTTTATATTGGTTTGGATGAGGGTCACCTGCACCTCGGCGTCAGCCAACGCTTTCCTTCTTGAGCTCAAGCTCCTTCAAACAAGAGGCGGCACAGTGCATTTCCCAATCATTCCTCAATGCGACAGTACTTTCTGTTCTCGTCCTCGTTCTGCCGCTCGTTCGCCCCACGGACCATTTGAAGCATCTTCTTGATCTGCTGTACATACACTGGCAACTCCTCCAACCGACGACACGGCGTCAAAGACAACTCGTTACGATCCCCCCCTTATACTAGAGCCAGCATTAGGACGACTGTCGTCCGCTCTCAATAAAATGACAGCTAATTTTCCCTGGCAGAAGCACAAATTCCCCGAGTTTTTCCCGAGTATTTCCAGACTATTCAAGATGCCTGAGAATTCCCGGTTTTCCCGGTTGGAAGATACCCCGAGTGTATTCCGGAGTTCATGAAGACACTCTTTTCGATCATTACAGCGTGAGACTCACTCTTAAAAGAAGCGTCAACATAAGCAACACCACCATAGTTGGGAAATATGTGAGCAGCCCACTGCTCTGTCGGTTGAGGCACATTCCACAAGTCAAATGGCATGTACTTCACGCCGATTGCCGGCCCATCCGTTTGAATCTCATCAACTTGCAAGCAAGGTTTCTTAGACGAGCGACACACTGCAGGTTCTGCGCACACCTTTTTCCTTGGAGGTCTTTCGCGTACTGGCACCTTCGACAGGTACTTAGCAACATTCGGCAGAATGGTCGGTACTGCGAGGGTTTACCACGTGGTATCTGCACTGCCTACAGTTCGAAGAAGTGCAGATACCACGTGGTATCTGCACTGCCTACTTTTCTTCGAACTGTAGCTCACACACAGCGTCAATCAGCTCCAGGGGCTTATCAGCACGGTGAAAGTCCCGAATCCAGACACAGCGCCTTTCGTCGTCCTCGGGGACATTAAACTTCGTTGCGTTCTTCACGTCGCTATAACCCAGTTCTGCAACCGGGAGCGAAGCAGTAGTTCGCCCGACGAGGCTTCGTCATGTCACCTCATCGGTCACACAAAACTGCTCACGGAATAACAAGTGCGCGCATAAAATACAGAACAAGGCAGGCGAGATTGACGGCCAACGCGCGAGCGCGACAGCGGTGGTACAAGTTGTTCTTTATTCTACGGTGGTACGGTGGATCCCATAGGATGGGTGGATAGATGTTATGAGCGTCCCCTTTGGAACGTGGCGGTGGGTTGCGCCACCAAGCTCTTGCTATTATATTGCCTAATGTCCTACCTAGGTTAAACAAGAAAAAAAGAAAAGTAAAACGCTACGAACTCCCACAACCAAATCTTCTTATCTACTATTGCGAACTTTGCTTTTATACGTCACCGTTTTTTTTTTTTGTCGTTTCCCTACTTTTCTTCCACCAATTCTCCGATCGCCTCTTACTAATCCCTATTGCGGACATGTTTACTTTTCCACAGCTCTCGCTGAACCCAAGGGCTTCAAGAAGGCCACGGTGGCGCCTAAATCGACCGCTGGGCAGACGTCTTTACATTCTAATAAAACATGCTCCATAGTTTCCCGAGCTTTACCGCAGCAAGCCCATGCTTCTTCCTTCTTATATCTCACTTTATAGGTGCGTGTTCTAAGGCATCCTGACCTCGCTTCGAAAAGTAATGAGCTTCCCTTTGAGCGATCATAAATTGTTTCTTTCCTGATTTCGTTTTTTTCCTCCTTAGTAGTTACTCATGGCAAGTTTCTTTTCCATTGCCGCCACCCATGAGATTATTTCAGCCTCTCCGACCTTCCGCTTTACGTTCTTTGTTGCTATGTGGCCCACCCTACAGGCCGCATACTTGCTGGTAAGCTTCCTAGTTATTTTCCCCCACTGTGAATCAATGTTTTTCCTGTACAGATACCTCAACACTCTCCCAGCCCATTTACTTTCTTCCATATTCCTCAGTCGTTCTTCATACTCAATTTTACTGCGAGCTTCCCTCACTTCAAAACTAGTCCGACCCATATCACCCTGCACAGCTTCATTTCTAGTCTTCCCGTGAGCGTCCCACTGACCTTTGGTCCCCATCGAGTCCCGATTGTACCCCTGATTTAAAGCAAACAACCGCATTTCCAAAAGTAAGTCCTGGAACCATTACACATTTCCACATACCTCGGAGCACCTCGTACCTATTGTATCCCCATAGCGCTATGTGCTTCAATATGGCTGCATTTCTCTTACCCTTCACTTTTATTGCTTTTTCCTGTGCTTCCATATATCTATTGCCTTCGTTTATCCATATACCAAGGTATTTATATTCTGTTACTATGGGTCCCATAAAGTCCCTTGATAATTTGAAATTACCGCCACTCTTTGAACTCTGCCGCCGCCGTGCGACCTCCTCGCCTGCTTCTGGCACCTTGCGCGTTCCCACGTCCCCACGGCAACCAGTTTTGCCCCCTTTTTTTCTGCACGACGATTGGTCTCCCTGCCGTTGCCCTTGGAAACACATGGATCTTGAGTTTTGCTTGTGTTTTTCTTTTTTGTTTGCGCCATTTTTCTCCTCAGCTGGGCTGGTTCGGCGCATTAGCTCTGCTTAGCGAACGTTGTACCCTGTGTTTCCAGCACTGTTTGCTAGCGCTATGCCATGCTGTTGCGCATGTTACTGCAACAAGAAGCGAGAAGACGGTTATGGCGTTTTTATGATATCACAAGAAAAGCGTGACTGCTTGCGCAGTAACCAGTGGCTGCATAACATTGGCCGAAAGAACTTTGTTCCGAACTTTCTTCCGTTGTTTGCGAGGTGAGGCGTCTTTCTTATTGCTCGTTATCAAAGCATCCCATAACGCTGCATTTTTTTTATTCTTCCGACCTGCTCACCAGCGTTTTTGTTGCGGCAATTTGTACGTTGCATAAAAATGCGGTTGTCCTCAGTATTAATATTCTGCGGCGGCTCCAACACCTCGCACGTCGCCAACTGTTATTCAGTTGGAAACGCAGCACTATAGAATCTGCTTTCCGCTGTGAACAATTATGTGCGAAGACAGCCTCTCGATTGCCCTTTTCGCGATTGTTAGGAACCGTTGCCTCTTTTACTGAAAATTGAAATAGCGGCTTGTTGAGGAGCTATTCTTTCTAGCTTACGTCGATCTGTGCGTCAGTCAGATACAATGAATGCAAGCCCTGAAAAAAATTTGTGGCAAGTATACCCGTGGTACTGCAGGTGATGAGCGCTAGCTAGACCCTTAATTGTAAGGCGAAAGCCTTTAGATCTCTGTTTCAAGGTCGCGTTGCGAGTAGAAAATACCACGTGTCCCAAGGAAGGCCAGCGGCGACCCAAAGCATTTTTCCTAGGTATACTTTGTGGCGCAAAATACATTTTTTGAAAAGGGACAGAAGAAAGGAAGACAGTGATGCGCCTTTTCAAGAAATGTGTTCTGCGCCACAAAGTATACCTAGGAAATCTAAGCACCAACTTGCCCAAGAAGAAGTCTTTTTGGAACATCTTTCTCGTACAATGTCCCTTTTCAAGAAATGTACTTTGCGCCACAAAGTATACCTAGGAAATCTAAGCACCAACTTGCCCAAGAAGTCCTTTTGACCCAAAGCATGTCCACCCCTGTGTAAGAGAATGATTAGTTAGATTCATTAGTGATTGAATTAAGGTGGATTAGAGTGAATTAATGCGTATTACGCTGGACTAGAGTGTATTAAGGTGGATGAATAAGGACTGATGTGAATGAAAGAGGATTAAGGTCTATTAGGGTGCATTAAGGTGGATTAGGGTTATGACTGCAGATTAGGGAGGATAAAACTACGGTGGATTAGGGTTAATGGAGGTAGATTAGGGTGTATCAACCAAGATTAAGGTGCATGGTCAGCATGGATAAGAATTAAGGTATATGAGCAGCATTAAAGGGGATTAGGGTGGATTAATGTGAATTGGGGCTAATGAAAGTGTATTAAGACCGATTAGGGTGGAATAAGGTGCTTGAACAAGTACTGAGGATTAGAGTGAATTAAAGTGTATAAAGGAGGATTAAGGTTGTAAAACCGACTGTATTAAACCTTAATCCATACTAATCCTTCATCCACCTTAATCCTCCTTATCGCACCTTAATTTACCATAATTCTGCTTAATTCACTTAAATCCACCATAACCCTCCGTAATGCACCATAATCTACTTTCGTCGACCCTAATCTTCCTTAATCCACCCTAATCCTTCTTCAGTCACTTTAATCAACCATAATCCTTCCTAATGCTCATTCATACACCCTAATTCACCTTTATCGACTTTAATACACCTTAATCGTCTTAATCCAATCACTAATCAACCATTACTTAACTTCGCTCATCAGTAATCATCTCTTATACACGGCTGATCGTGCTTTGGTTCGCTTCCAATGCGTCCTCCCACAAGTGTAGATTCAGCAGTACTTGAACCATCTAATGCAGCAAAACGGCAGTAGCTCCAAGCATCATTAATCCTTTATTAATGGATGTTGCCTACCAGAATTCTTTCAGAGTTCCGGTATTGAGTAGAGCCTCTGGCTAAATTCCTTCAGCCAACACTGAAATGACAGGCAGCAAGCATCATTTGTTGGTTTGGAGCAGGAACATGGGACGAGGTGGAAGTAGACCGGCACGCGACACGCTAAATTTCTTTTGAAAGCCCAGCCAGAGGAGACAGACCGATGCAAGGTCTCTGGCTGCAGTGGTGTCACACACATGTCAAAGCAAATGAAATGAGCACCTATGGTTCACATGACTAGCGTTGCCTGCACAAATTCGAAACGAAGCTACAGGTGACTTGGGGTGAAGTTCACTTCCACTTTTCTGGCAAAAGATTCCCGCAATTTCTTCTTTTTTTTTGTTATGCGTATTCTCTATGCATTTTGCGTATTTAGATAGGAAGTAAATATTTGTTTGAGGTACTTATATGTGCCATCAATAGAGGGTCAAGTTGGGTACGCATCTTTTATCTTTTCCGCAGCCAGTTAAATTGAGTGTACTAAAAGTCTGTGTGTATAATCTTTCGACAAAATGACACACGGCAACACAACGCACTAAGTATTAGGCAAAACATTTATTTTATACAAACCGGAAATAGGTACACAGAACGACTGTGTTAAGATTTACAAAAGAAAACACGGCATCACAACACAGGTCCAGTAAGGCTCATAACAGAGTTAAATCAAAAATGGCACAAGTGAATAAGTGACCAGAAGAAACAATTAAGAAAATTTGGAATTTGTGACATTTACAATCAAATTATGTACAAGTCTGAGGGAACAGCAAATGCTTGAAGCAGCAGTTTTTCAGCCTGCTCCTAATATAAGTGTTTTTCTACTGCTAGAAGTATCCCCTATTTTACAATTCTCAGCATGCTTATCACTTGATAGATCTGAAACAGTGGAACATTCTAAGGATATCTCACAAGATTAGCACACTCCCAACTAACTGCACTGCTCCTCTATGCAATTAAATAACATGACAGCTGTAATAATATCAGGCTTAACTAAGCAACCACAATAATAAACATAATAATAGGAATATAAGAGGTATCGTTGTAACCATGCTAGTACATTCACCCTTGAATGCAACAGCATGTCACATGTCGCACACTCAACTTGCATGCACACACATGCACACGTAACACACACACACAGGTGCTTCCATAAGGAGCACTAGGCAAGGGAAATGGGAAAAAAGGAACACACAGGAAGAGGGAAACTTCCAGAAACAACTGAGCATTGAACAGAACTGAGAAAACAAACAAGCCCAATTCAATTTGTTCCACAGCATTCTTTTTTTCTTTCCTTTTCCTGGCAGTCTTGAATATAGGCAAACTTGTGCAAACAGCAGGGAAACCACAGACAATGTTGCCATGAAATGCAGATGAAGAAAATGGTGCCAAGTAGATTAAAAAAAAAGACAAAGCAAAATGAAACCAGAAGGGAAGAAATAAAGAGGAATAAAAGACAACTCTCATTTCCACACTCAGGTCACCCAGTTGATAGCGCTGGCGCAATCTTTCAAGACAACCCCCGTAGCGGACAGCTTGTTGGAAGGCCTGCTCAATCCAGAGAGCACACACACCGGCATCAAGCATTGGCCAGCATCGGCCACTGCCCCCATTTCCAAAGAATTTACAGTGCGGCACACAACTGAAAATTTTGCACCTGCTCCTGTCAGGGGGGGGCTTTTGTGACATCTCAGGTAAATTTTACAGAGTGTGAGGGCTAAGGAGGAGGAAGACCCAGTTTCACAACTCCTATGGCACATTGTACAATGTAAGCTCATGTCTTCCTGTTCAGGTGACGTGGCAGCATGAAATTGGACTAAGGAAAAAAAAATGAAAAAAAAAAACGTGAACCCTCACTAAGTGATAAAAAATACTCAACACGAATAATGGTAGTAGTAATACAAGACAAGAAGGACCCTGAGGTTTGCTGGTTGTTACAGTGGTGCTCTACTCCACCATATTTCATTCTTTTGATTTTTTCACACGATTGCTTGCCCCATTTTACAGTTGAAATAAGTTACTTGACAAAAATAAAATAATAAAGACACAAGCATCATCGTGTGGTCTGCAATTCAGCATTTTCAAAATTGCTCCTCTTGCTGTCGCTGTTGCAGTAGTCAAGTGCTGCAAGAAGACAAATAAGGACAGAATAAGTCATGGCACACATTCCAATAAATTTCCTTTCAATTCAGGAACATTATGGATTAAATTTATCAGCACACAAACTTTAGAAAATGAGGCAGGCCACAATCTATGTTCAAGATGAAGGACATTTTTAGAGCCCCTTGGCTGCCCTTTCCTAAG
Organism: Dermacentor andersoni; assembly: GCF_023375885.2. Lineage (NCBI taxonomy): Eukaryota > Metazoa > Arthropoda > Arachnida > Ixodida > Ixodidae > Dermacentor > Dermacentor andersoni. The sequence goes on from NC_092814.1 coordinate 84,899,516, forward strand.
CACCGGCTGTCGCAAAAAGCAAAGAAAAAGAATTAAAAGTGAATATACATGTTTGCTACACTCTGAAGAACCAGAATGTTCTGAACAATACCATCAAATTCTGATACAATTCCAATAATATTAGAAGTTAAACTCAGGCACTGTAAATTTCTGCTGTATAAACCAGTGAAAACACTACATTTCACTTACTAATATTAATTTTTAAAAATATAGCATTGTTAGACACATGATGTCATGCAAATTCCAGCCAGTGTCCACTTACAGGATGTAATTTCTATATCATTACAAACACTAGTCTTTCTGAATAGCGTTCTCTATCGCATTTTGCTGTCGTAGGATGACATGTATGCATGGCAAGATGCAGAGAGAATTGCTGCTTTAAAGGGCCCTTCACCAGGTCTGGCCATTCTGAGCTCACAAGTGCCGTACATACAATGCACGTTAACGATTGTGTCTGCTAACTATTACATCACTACACGTCGTAGAAAGAGCTGGAACTCCAAACCGAACACAGTTTGTACTTCTCATGGGCGTCACGCTCCCAGCCACAATATAACATATATCGCACAAGTGCTCCTACGTACATCGCAGTGTTGTGATGTTACTCATAGTCACATGTTACTTCAAGAATTATTCAAGGCAACATCTGTTATTTGTGTAATCTGTTGCTTCAATAGACAAATTAGAGTTTAGAGAAATAATAAAACACACAAACCGAATGCCCGTGCATTTTTGTTTTACTTCGCACTGCAGCAAGAGAGATGTACTTTCATTTCGTCTACTTGTTCCCACGTCGTGCAGTCACACGCGCAGACAATGAAATTATGTCCTTTTCTTTCCAGCACGCGATCATGCTCTGTGATCCACTTATGTCTGCCTCAGTATTTGCGTAGCACTGACTCGTACGGCTAGTCAGGTGTTCTCGTGCACTGCACGAAATGAGACAAACACAACAGCTCGTGTGCGATGGCATCAGCGAAAGTGTGCTGCGCAGGAAAAAAAGTAAGGAAAAAAAAAAATGAAAGCGGGGCTCATGATGTATGCGTCAGTATGTGAGAAATGAAGGGAAGGAATTTTACTTGCGGAGGCTAGACGGGGGGGGGGGGGGGGAAAGTGGAGAGAGTGTCTCTCTTTGCAATGGCACTCGCCTCCTGAAATCATGGTTTCGCGGCACTGAAATGTTTCTATCTCGGCTATTATTTAATTAACCAATTTAAATAATTATTGCGGCAGAACTCTCCCTAGATGGCACATTACAAGTTAAAGCGTATAACCGAAATTTGCTATGTGGCCTGGTGAGGGGCCTCTTAAAATCAGGCGCAGGCTGCAAAGTCTTCCTCAATTTTTGGGAAGGTGCTTTCTTGGGACCATAGAGACTTCATGAACTTCCGTCTGTTCCCAGCACACAAAAAGGTGTATCTTTTTTGCTGACCTAGAAGGCCACTTTGTGGTCGTCTCTTCTCGCTGCACATGAAAATAACTTCTTTTCCTGTTGCCAGCCCCAGAAGCACTGTTGTGCCGTGGTAGTTTCGGCCCTCTAAATCACTCTATGCTTGCTGCCTCTGTGGAGCTAACATTGAGCAGCTTGACAATGCTGAAATTGGATGATGGTCAGCGTGATCACTGGGGTGGTAATGGTATGCAGGCTTTGGCAAATGTTTTGACACAGCAGGTACAGACATATATGTGGATATCCACTTCCGTTGTAGCACCTGATGACAATGGCTATAGGTGCCTGCTGCTTTGCACCACACTTCAAGACTGAAATCCTGAGGTCCATGACATAATTTGGAAAGTTTTAATACCAGACTATAACATGCAACAGAAATTATGCATGTCAAATTTAGAAAAAGAAAACTGATGCGGATTTTTACGATACAACGACAGTGGGAAAAAGTACATGGTTTTCAATGGAAATAAGATCAGGAAATTTAATATGTTCATTATGTCATAGCTTTCGCTAAATCTAGGTTAAACTATACAGCTAAACGGTGCAAAACAATGGTAATAATAATTTCTTACTCATGCAGTGAGAAGCCCTGGGTGTGCAGTGAGGAGGCGACCTCTTCTCCACAGTGGGATCCTTCTTCTGAATGTGTGGCAAGAGAATCGTTGGACAGCAATGAATCACTGCGTTCTGCTTTACGGTGCCTTCGCGTCATCAGCAATGATGCATCTGCACTGCAGTCCCCAGCGGTGCTGGCATCTGTGCAGAAACCACTCTCTGCAAAGCAAGAGCAGCACAAAGTTCGCTTCAGCCACTCTTTTTTGGCAGTTAAGCAAAGAACAGGTGCTCCTCTGGATGCCTCACACAAGCCCGTCGATACTGCATTGAAGCCTTATCAATTCAGCCCTAGTTAACCTAAAGACCTGGGCAATTCATACACATAGAATGGTCCCGTCAAACTTGAACTTTAGTCAAAAACAGCGTCACCAAATAATGAACACACTTTGCTACAGAAAGATTTACAATATATGCGCCATTTCTACTTGTTTAAGAACTTTTTGTCAACAATGCAGAAAAGGAACTTAGAAATAGATAATTAGGAGGAAAATTACTCTTATGGCGAGTTTCACTAAGCAGTGTTTCCCAAAAGTTTAGAATTGCACACAAATATCAATGTTTGTTACTTGACAAATTGTAGAACTATTGCAGCCAAGCCCATTTATATCAAACTCGCAAAAAAAGGCCCGTGAGTTTCATATAGCATATAATTAGATATAAAAGTTTAATAGAATTTGTCTTCTAACAACAGTGCATAAAAGGCCCCTCACCAGGTCTGGCCATTTTGAGCGGACAAGCACAGTGCATGCAATGAGTGCTAACGATCATGTCTGCTAAGTATTACATCCCTTCACGTCATGGAAAGAGCTTATCATATTTACTCGATTATAACGCACCCTTGATTGTAACGCACACTCGTTTTCCGTGACCCAAACACACCCTCTATTGTAATGTGCACGTTTGCCGTGACCTAAAAAAATAAAGTCCTTTACGGTACCGCGCACCTCATTATTTCATACAGAAATACAACTTTCATTTGGAAAAACAAAGTTTACTCCCAATGCACTAAAGTTGCAAAGAATAAAAAAAGTCGCAGTTTTACCCGAAAGACGAAACATCAATTGCAATAGCGAATTGGCAGACAGCTATATGAAGTAAGGATAGTACTTTTATCGGCCGTATAATCTTGTAAACATTCACTTACTAACTAAATTAAGAAGCATGGTGTCATGCGCGCACAAACACGAACACGTTTCACTCGATGACTGTGGAAACTCACTACCAAAACGCTGGAGTGAGGAATTGCTGTAGCAAGAGCAAGCGAATTGACCTTCGTGCTGCCTCTCGCTTCAACATGAACTAAGCGATGAGAACACACGCCGGCGCACCTAGACGTATAAACCATAGCATAAACTCTGTCTCCATCGCAGATCACTTTCAAAATGGGGGCCGCGTGCGGCCTCGCCATACGCAGCTACTGTCGGAGTGGAACGCTTCTTCTGTTTGTGCCAGTCCAGCATGCAAGGAGTGGGAACTCCGAATGCCCATGATGCGGCCAGATTTCCGTCCCGTCTCCGCACACGTGATCACTCTCCCTTTAATTGTGGCATCATGATGAACAAGACTGTCTTTGCAGTTGGCACTTCCATGCTGATAGAGCAAACGCAGGAAACATGAAGACCAGCATATGGAGGAAGCTATGGCAGCTACGCTCGAAGATGGCTTGAAGCACGTACGAGGGGGTCATTCTGAAATGCCGATGGCGATATGGCAATGCAGATTTAGTGTCGTACTCGATTTTTATGCACACGCAATTTTCGGACCTGTCATATTGGGGAAAAAAGTGCATGTTAGATTTGAGTAAATATGATAAATTTCTAACCAAACATTGTTTACCCTTCTCCTCGCGAATGCCGCACTTCCAGCCATAGAGTCGACATATATCATGCAAGTGCGCCTACATACATGGGAGTGCTGTGACATCACTCACAGTGACACGTGACTTTGAGAATTATTCAAGGCAGCATCAGTTATTTCTTTCATCTGTTGCTTCAATAGATGAATTAAAGTTTAGAAAAAAACTTCACCGTCAATTACGATACTCCCCAATGCAAAATTTGAGCTTAGCTCTATACGTGCTTTCATTTCGCGATATATTGGCTGGCGCGGACAATTTGACTCATGTGGCATGTTGCAAACAGAGCAAAGTGTGGCATGATGGGCCTTGCTAATCTGGAGATTGCGAGAGCCAGCACGTGGGTGACACGTGGGCACGATTTGCAGTTGCCGCCGACAGACCTCCCAGACGATGCGAGACACTCTAGCATCATCTCGTAGCCATTGTCGCCATACTATGCTTCTCACGCTTTCATCATACCGTATCTAGTCGCATAATGATCAAACTCTTTTGTCAATAAAATTGCCGTAAATTCAGGGGTGAATCATTATGCAGGTTAAATTTCCTGCGAAAAGAAATTTTTTTTTTTATTTGGCATTTGCTGTGGGATGACAACAGGTCAACAAACAGGCGGCTGCCGCTGTAACAGTGCGGTACACCAAAACAAAAATGGCGGCTGGCGGAGCTAGCCAAACGTACCAAACGCAATTTTTTTTCTTTTTGTGAGTACATTACACGCATTGAAACAGTTTCTTCCATATCAGTAATGAATAATATTGTTAACATTGGTTAATCTGTGGCACTAACGCAGCCACGTCCACTTTGTGGGGACAGAAACAGAGCTGGGCGTGCTTAGCTGCCAGTGACATAGAAACACATGGCGGGTATGCTGCGGAAACTGCGGTATTTGTCTTCACTACTATCCTAATACGGCACGTTTCCTCTAAGGGTGGGTGAATATCTTAGCTGCATTACAAGCGTCGGCATATGAATAGGGTACACTTCTAATGTATCAATGCAAACGTGGCTACTATTGTTGCCGCTCGCGATTTGTTGTGTGCCCACGAGTGCAGACGAGAAGAATCAAAAGGCGCCTTTTTGGTTGTTGTTGTTGATGACCGCAACCATTATACAGCCTACAAATAATAAAACCAAGGCACATTTGGTTGCAGCTTTTTTTTTTTTTCAGAGAAACGTGGAAAGTAATGAAAGGAATAAAATGGGGCATCTGCTTAAGAATGTTTGGTGCATGCAGACCACTTGGTATGTCTTGAAGAGCCGTTCGCGTAGCATTCGACGGCATTTGACAGATGGTAAGCGTGATCATCATTAGCTAGACTTGGCACACGACATATCGCTGCGGCAAGTTCAGGTTGCGATCATTACACGGGAAAGAAAAAAAAATCATATTTTGACGACAAAATTCAGGGGTGCGATCATTACGCGAGTGCAATCATTATGCAAGTAAATACGGCACCTTCCTCTGCTTTCCGCCACATGATTCCGCTGCACTCTCCTCTCCGCTTTCCTCCTCGCATCTTTCATCCCCACACTGCGCTTCGCATTTGCTTTCATCTTTCGCTGTGCTCGTTCACTCGGTTATACCATCGCCGCTCCTGCCCATGCCGACACTTGCCGCGGGAACAGGCGCCTAAGAGCTGAGCTCCAATAATGAAACCTACAAACCAAACGTCAGCATGTTTTAATTTTACTTCGTATTATAACAAGAGAAATGTACCATTTTGTCTGCTTCTCAAACAGCGAAACTATGTGACTTTCTGCCATGTTCCAGCGCGCAATCATGCTTTGTGATCCGCCTGCCTCTGCCTCAGTGTTCTTGTAGCGCTGAATTATACCGCTAGTCAGGTGTTCTTGTGCACAGCACTCAAAATCTTGCGCTGCGTGAAACAAGACAAATGCAACAGCTCGAGTGCGAGAGCTTCAGTGGAAGTGCACCGCATAGCAAGAAGGCGAGAGAAAAAAAAAACAGGGCCCGTGACGTATGCGCCGCGCAATCCTCAAGCACCAGTATGGAAGAACGCAGGGAAGGAATTTCGCTAGCAGAGGCTTGACGGGGGCAACTGGAGAGAGTGTCTGTGTTTGTTGTGACGCTCGCCTTCTGAAATCATGGGTTCGTGGCACTGAAATATTTCTATCTCAGTTATTAACGAACTAATTCGAAAAATTATTGCAGCAGAACACTCCCTAGAGGGCATGTAACAACTTCCAGCGTACAGTCGAACCCCGCAATAATGACGCCGCCGGGGTAAGAAATTTATTTCGTTCTGACGAGAATTTCGCTGTCGCAAAAACTGACAAATAAGCATGCCTATTACTTTCAAGAACCAAAATTTGATGAAAAAAGTTGCTTGTTTTGCTCTGCTTCACCTTGTTGTGCAGGAGCTTCACGACTTGGGCCTTGCAGCTTGATAAGCTATGCATAGCTTTGTTGTCATTGTGGATGCCTAGGAAAGTTGGGATAACGTCCAAAGCATCAAGCACATTATGCAAGCTCGATAGCCTTTCTTATGTTTGCTTTTCGCCATCCTTGTCGTCACTTTCCTCATGTACTTTGCGCACACTGTCGATAATATCGTCGCCGCGGAACTCCGTGCGCACAATCAAGTCAGCATCCGCACACAAAAAGTCATCCAGTTCGACAGCGTCTGGCACCGTTCAATCCACAAAGCAAAACGCGTCCAATGCTTGAGTTACTCGCAGCAGATTGTCACCGCCAGAAGAAACGCTCGATCCTGGCTCTGGCAAGCTATGGGAACCAGCCGCGAAACCGGTGTGCCTGAAGCAGTTCTGGACAAGGTCGGCTGAAGTAACAGGCCACATCCTGGCAAACATCTCCAGCGCAATGAAAAGATCAATTTCTGTGTGTTGCTTCATTTTGATCCACCGGATGAGTCTCCTCTGGTATGCTGACTTGATGCTTTTAATAACCCCTTGGTCCACAGGTTTGATAACAGTTGTGCAGTTCGGGGGGGAAAAGATCAAGTGGACACTCGTCAGGACGTCTTCGGTATGGTGAGCACTGCAGTTATCTAAAAAAAAGGCTGACGGATCTGCTCTGCTTCCTCATATCCACATCAAAGGCTTCCAGCGAGCTGGAGAATGTCGAGCGCATCATCCAAGCTTTCTAGTTGGCAATAAATTTGACCGGCAGCCTTTGGTTACCTTTAAAGCACTGTGGCTTCTTGCTCCGGCCGATCACGATGAGGCGACGTTGTCGGAGTCATCCATATTAGAGCACAAAAGAATAGTCACCCGCTTTTTGCTTAGCTTGCCACCATGACATTTTTGTCACCACTACATTCAGCAGAAAAACCCAGTTTCATCCGCATTATAAATTTCAGAGGGCTCCGTATTGGTCCAGTATGTTTTCGAAACTTTCCTGCATCCGGGGTGCTGCTGCTTCAGCGTCGACGTTTGCCGACTCCCCTGACAACACCTTGGCGACTATGCAGTGCTGCGCTTTGAATCGGCTTAGACATCTGGCACTCGCCTTAAAGTTGTTGTGCCCCAAAATGCATGCTAAGTCAATAGCCTTCTGCTATAGAAGGCTTCCAGACAAAGGCACCTTGTTCTCTTTCTTGTCGAGGAACCACTGGAAGACAGCTTTGTCGACGTCTTCGTAGGTCGGCACTGCCACCGTCCCGTGCTAGGTGTGGGTGCCATTCTGAAGTGGCACCATGATGCTGTTCTTGGATTTCAGAATTGTAGAAAGTGAGCTGCACGAGATACTGAACTCCTCCACAATATCAGACTTCTTTCTGCCTTTTGCAGCTTCGGCAGTGATCACGGACTTCTCCTGAAGCATCAAAAACTTACCCTATTGAGAGGCAGCATCTTGGCGACATGCCAAACAAAACAAGGCCGTAAGCAAGGAGCAGGCAAACTCAGCATGCACAAGGCGAACGGCAAGATAGCGTGGCAGTGGGCGGCCAGCGGTGTCGTCACATGAAACGTTACGCACCCACGTAGTGACCAACAGATGGGCTAGCAAAACATCATTCTCAGTGGGGAAAAAAAGGAAAAAAAAAAAAAAAAAACCACACACACTGCTATCATCATCATCATAATCATCATCCAACTGAATGTAAACAGCAATGGCCGCACCGAGAAACTTATGTGCCCGACTTGTCAGATGAGTCATTAGTGTGCTACTGCAATTTTCATACTTCTGGATTCCCAACTGGCTCATGTGCCTAACAAATGTTACAGATCACTACCTCAAACTTCCATTAATGCAGAACTGCTTCTTAAAAACTCTTTGCTGTTGAGAGGGTGCAAATGCATTGAACTCTAAGGGCGTTCGCCGGAGCGACCGGATTTCTTCACTGCCGCGAGAATTTCGTTCTTGAGGGCTTTCGTTACTGAGGAGTTCACCTGCATAACCAAAATTTTCAATGTGGTCTGGCGAGGGGCCTTTTAAAATGAGGGATATAACATACATGACACATACAAAGAGAACTGATTGTATTATCCCTTGTGTGAGATTATCATTGCCAAATAGCCTAAATTTCCGCTGTAGAGAAATTTAGCCACTAAAAAGACATTTGAAATGAAAGTTTCCTTCTTCTCTCTCTTTGAAAGGAACTTACTTTACCAGAACAGATGCTGATTGGCTGTTAGGTGAACATTACGACAGTATCAACAAAAGTGTCCATTGGCTATGGACACAGGCCCACACATGCCACACTGGCTGGCATATATTCAAATTTTTTTTTTCTTGAGAAATTTATGCAAGGCTGCCATGAGTGAAATCTATGGAGGCAGGAAATAAACTAGGAGGGAGAATTACATGGTGGAGCCAGCCTTCACAAGCTACCTCTTCGTGAAGCCATTTCTTTCGCTTTTTCTCTCTAAAAAAGCCGGTCCAACACAAGGCCCTGCGCTCGGCGAACCCTGTCCAGTGTGCTTGCTTCTCGGTAGGCATTACATCTTCGATGGAAAATGTGAATGCAGCAACCACGAAGTGCTGTCACAGCTGTTGTCTTTTCGAATGAGCGTGAGCAGGGCACAGCTAGCGCAGTGGTGGATCATACGAAAACTTACCATGACGTGGTCACGCATCAGGCCAACATTTTTGGATTAATTTTATTCCATGATGCTCCCGCCTTGTTCTTTCCTACCTCCATGGGGAAATCCACACAAGGCATGTGCCATGTTGGAAGCAAAAGCTGTTTCAACAGATTTGGCCATTCACAAAATGAGCCTTGATAACTGACTCGCTAAATAAAGACATTTTTCAGTCAATTTCATTTTATTATTGATCAAATGCACTTGCTTGCTTGGCATAATCTAGTTTTGAATTAATCCAGACATGACTGTGTTACGTCACCTCACCAACCTGAAAACAATATTTTCCTATAACAACCATGTCTTACCTGTAGAGCAGTGAGACTGATGGGTCAATGATCGCTGTAGAGGTCGAGGGCTATCACCAGCCTCAAAACCCAGGTTGAGGGCACAGTGGAGAGAGCCTTGGCTTGATGATGATGAGGACGAAGAGCTCACAGAGATGATGGAATGAGGCCGCTTGCTGGCTCCGCCTTCCCGGCCTAACTCCAGGAGACCCAGAGGACTGCGCAGCCGAGGTGCAGCTGCACAAGCAAAAGAGCCAGGCACATTTAGCGCACCACATTGTGGCCAACACAATAAGTCAAAAATAAGTGAAAAGGGGGTACACCACAGGGAAACTGTTTCCATTTCATTCGGCATGCAATATCAATGCAGACAAATGGGAATGGGACAAGCGTTGTCTACCAATTAAACTTTTTTTGGAATGTATACTCCCTTTTTTTTAATGTGAAAGCGTTACATGTCCCATTACGCGAAAATACAGCGTTGTAATCTGCTGTGTGACCGAATGATGGTACCAAAAATGGCCGACGGCGAAGAGTAAAACCACATAAAAGAATACTCGAATCGACGTCAAATTTATCAGGAAGATTCCTGTAAAGAAAGTAAATTGAAAAGAATATTAGGTAAATTTCGGTCTGGGTGGGAAATGAACCCGGGCCACCGGGGTGCGAGACGAGCACGCTCCCCCGACGCCAAGGCAGCTCCACTGTTCTTGTTGACAATGTGTACCTAGTGCGTGCGTCGTTGGGCACATGACAGCACAGCCAATGGGCAGGAGGTGACGCCACATCATGAGTGTATAAAACAAAAAGCACTACTGTCGAATTTAATGCTGCTGAGCAGTCCTTTGAGTCGTGAACTCCTCGCGGGCAAACGAGGGCGTTGAGAAGCTTGGTGCGTCTTATTTGGCCTTGCCAAAGCACAGTTAAAACACAGGTGAGAGTTCGTGCGGACAAGGAATGCGCAGAAAAAAAACATTTCACCAAAGTGACTATAATGCTTTTCGCATTCCCACATGTAAGCAATCTTAAATTTCTCTGCAAATTTTTTCCTGCTTCCTGTAACAGCTGCCCTATTTACGAGTTGATGCCTAGGCCTTACATTTGCCATCTGTTCAAATGTTCAAACAATTACAATAAAAGCCCAGGAGGTAGACAGTAGTTGTCCTGCTCATACTTTTTATCTATTTCCATGACGCACAAGATGAGCAATTTATAACATGCAAATCAACTAGTGCATTTTAAGTCCCAAAACTACATCTGGCAATGAAAGGCGCCATAGAAAAGAGCCCTGAATCACTAGTTTTGACACGAGGCTTGTGAATGTGCACGAAAATTTCAGCAGGTGGCCATTTCAGTGTTCTGTCCCCATTTACATGCAGCTACTGCAGTCAGGAATTACCGTATTTACTCGCACATGCTCGCACTTTCTTTTGCAGAAACTTTATCCAAAGTTGGGGTGTACGATAATTACGCTGGAAAAATATTCAAAGGGAAAGTTCTCGGTGCTAAAGAAAAAAAATTTAAAATGGAGTCTCTGCAAAAGGTGGTTATCATGCCAGCAAATGTAAGCTCAAACGAGATATTACTTCCCAGCAACATTTAACTTTGTAATAAGAGCACAGGTGCTACACTAGCAGGAATTGCAAACGCCTTTTATTTGTAGACAGTGCCTGAACCTTGAGTCACCAATAAATAATGCATTCTCGGCCAACCTATTCAGAGTCAGTGGCAATACTAATGTCGCTATCACTTCCTCATGGCTCATCATGTCGCCACTGTTCACACCGATGTCGGCCTTTAGTATGAAACTAGCCATAAAACTCCCATATCGCCTTATCGCAATGTGACACGACAAACAATGACAGTATTAGCTATCTATGTGCAACTCAAACTTGACAGAATTGTGGAAACCTCGCCACTTGTTGTTTGGATTGGATTGTGGTTGCACATACCAATAGTGTGCTTCGGTTGCTATACACTATCATTATCACTGGGTGGAACCCGCAGACAGTCGCTGCAGCAATTTTTGAGGATGCAATGATTACTCGGGGAAAGACAAAATTATAATTTTTGATGGTCAATGTGAGGGTGCGAGCATTATGCAAGCGCAAGAATAATGCAAGTAAATACAAGTAAATACGGTAAACCCTTGACCTTGTGCTTAGCAGCAGAATCCCACTTTTGCAGTCACATTGGCTGGTGTGGCTAGAGTGTCCCACATCTTTCAAAGGAAGTCAGCTACTCTGAAGAACAAGCAACGGCGAGCCTCCCCTTTTTCACCCTTACTAAATCTACCAAGATGAGAGTCATTGAAACTAACGGCTGATAATACTGGAATGTTCTAGCTACAGTATTTATATAGTAGGAAACAATAAGCAGGAGAGAACCTCCTAGCAATATTAAAATTGCAGACATTTTTTGAGGCACCATTACATCAAGACTAAGTATTAGAACAATATAGATATACCAACACAAGAACACAATAAAACATTAAAAAGCTTCACTATAAGCAATGATCAACACTGAATGAGACTACCCTTGCTAAATATACCTAACACTTCTACACTAGCACCTATAATGTTCAAAAAGCAAGTGTTCCTCAGCATACACACAGCATTTATTATTTTGTTGTACCACGCTACTCTCCACCACCTCTCTCTCTCTTTTACACACACACAGACACAGTGCTCTGTTCTAAGACTAAAAGAGTTAAGTCAGCAGGCTACTGGTTAATGCATTCATGTAAGCCAGTTAGTGAAAATCAGTAAGGATAATGAAAAAGTAACAATTTACAAATAACTAGCACACGACATCAAGGAACATGTACAAAGTAGAAATTCTGTTGCATACTTCGGCTAAGCTGCTGGAAAGTGATGGAGCGGTCGTTGATTTGATCACTGCTGGGGCGAATATCAAGGCAAGGTTTGTTGCCGATACCCATGGACGACATCTCTGCAAGGCGCATCTCTGAAAGTGAAGACCCAAGTGATCAACCACTGTTCGTATGCACAGGTACTCTTAAGCTACAAACCAGAAAATATATTTACAGTGAAATAAACAGTCATCTTTGCTGCAACTCAAAACACTGCAATCAGGCATTGCATGTTCTTTATCCAAGCATCCCCATTGAGAAAAATGACCACATTAAGAAAAATTAAATTCTGGTGTTCCACATGCCAAAAGCATGACCTGATTATAAGGCATGCCATGGTGGGGATTTAAAATTAATTTTGATCACCTAGGGCTCTTTAATGTTAACCTAAGTCTAATACACAAGAGTTCTTGCATTTCATTCCCCTCAAAATGCAACCACCACAGCTGAGATCGAACATGTGACCTCAAGTTCAGCATTGCAATGCCATTGCCACTGTGCTGGTCCACATTAATAATACCGAGCTATAAGAGCATAACGATACCAAACGTATAAGAGCACAACACCAGCAGTGATTTAAGTCCTGCTAGTTGGGAAAGTGCTACCAAATGTAGCCATGTTATGTTTCTTGTTGCTGTAAGCTACTGTAAGTATCGATATGCTATACCCATGTCTCTCGTTGTGTGACTGAGGCGCTGATGCAGGCAGTGTCCAGGTACGTCTATACTGGCCCTGAGAATTTTATAGGAAGTTTTTGTAGAAAATGACATTTGTGAAAAGCAATGTATTTCCCGCAGAAAACAAGTGGTTTTTTAGTGCTTGTTTTGAATGTTAAAAATAACCACGAAATACTGAAATTAAGTAAGCTTAATTAATATTAATATGCATTATTTAATGGCTTCAAACTCTCGTTAATTCGAATATATTTGACCATGCACTGGTTCATTCAAACCACCCTCAGACTGCAGTGAGCACAGTGCAACGCAAAAGATAAAAAGCGGCACTAGTGTCCAACTGAAACAGAGCGCTAGGGTGCGCATCTCCAATGTCATCAACTGAATCTGTAAGGGAACGACAGGAACACTGAAATGCTTAGTGCCCAAAATATGCCTTCATAACCTTTATTCTTGCATGATACCATGTTGGCTGCATGTGCACAGTCAAACACGTTTACAACAAATGCCTCTGCTATGAAATGACCTGTGTAACGAAATATTTATTATGTCTTGAGCTGAATTACTACTATCTTTCATATCTAGTGTGAATGCCTCTACAGCGAAGACCACCACAACGAATTTGCCTGTCCAACTAAGGAATTTAGGCCTCCCCAACAGCTGATCTGTTGATTTACAACGAACGCCTCGTACCGCTGCCACCATTGCAAATACCACTAAGCTATGCTCTGCACTAGCATTAATGGCAGCACTGGCAATGCACTTGACGATCATGCTGACGTCAGCAAGTGTTACAGTCCTGCTGCACTGCTCCAGGAATTGCTCAACTTGTACGCTGCTTGTTGTAACACAGCAGCAGGTGCGACGGCTGACGACTATGTCGCAGTTGATGAGTACGTAACAATATAATTGGAACTGATGACATCTTCAAAAGCCATCCAGGATAGAAAGGATGCGAATGTCAATGAAGGCAACTATAGTCAAACGCTTGTAAACAAACCAAGGATTCTCATGGGAAGGCAGGCGACAGCGGGATTAAGTGATCAGCAGGGCCGCTTTTTGTACACGTTTGAAAAGCAGACATTCGGTTTCGCCTCACTCGATTGTCCAAGCCGCACCGATATCGCAGCCTATGTCAATCTAGGCCAATCCGAACATCGGCTTCCGAACGCGTACAAGATAGCGGCCCAGCTTTACCTTGCATCGCTCCCATTTTTTGCCGTGGAGCATGCAGTGTACCTCAGTGCAATAAGGTCGCTGCAGTCGCACATTCTGTCAGATGAAGTGCGCAAAAAAATTAGCAACTTAGTTGACCAAGTCTCTCTTGAATGTATGTCTGATAAATCTTTTCTCTTGTTTAAAGTGCTCAGCCTGCTCTACTGTGAGCAGTACGGTGCAAGATCTTAACAACATAGTGACCTTCATAACGAAGGGTCTTGGCGGTTCCAAGCACTTCATTATAAAGGCATTTGACTGTAGGCGTCATCCATAATCGTGTCGATGGCAACCACGGTTTCATCCGCAACGGTTGCAGCAAGCAGTAGTTTCGTTTGGGCTCTATGCGTGTTAGCCACATGCTTTCAGAACTGTGTGGTTGCCATCCATGATCGCATCAATAGAGACCATGGTTTCATCTGCAGCGATTGCAGCGAGCATAACTTCATTTTTACTTAGTGTAATGCATGCAACGACACAAACAAGGCGAAAGCTGTCAAGGATGAAGAGTGATTCTACTTCGGCCCGCCTGCTATCATCAAACCCACCGGCTACACTGCGATGGATGGAACAATATGTTGCTGGCCAACTCATTGGTGAAAAAATCATCGGAATGTGCGCACAGTATTGAAAAATATGCCTCAGAGGAAGACACAATTCTTCCACTGTGGCCACAGTGCAAAGAAAGTCACAAGGCCTTCACCATTGCCTGCCAATCCATCATGAGATGACGAGAACTGCAGCTTGTGCACTGCTCTTGTGCAAATTAGAAACAGGATTTGTCAATTCATTCAGTGAATAAATGCATGTTGATGTAGTACGCATTTGTTTATTTTTCTCTTGTTAGTCTCGATATATCAACATTCAGTTCAATTGAATTTTTTTTTTCAATACCATGAAATCGAATTAACGAGGTTTTACGGCAGGCATCTTGAGACAGCAGTACTTTTCAAATGAACTTGTAGAATGTACTAGCATTTGGTCAGTCCATACGTATATATAGAACTACTCATACTTATGACACGTGAAAACTTTCTCTGCAAGTTTTTGCTCTGGATTAACACAGATTTGTTTGTAAAGATTAACCACAATAGGATTCTGAAGCCATTCACAAATAAAATTTTGACAGAAAAGAGCTTTACTAAACATGAAAAGAACCAATCACACAATACTTGTACTGCAAACTTGACAGCTAGCTTGAAAACTCTTCAACTATTAACTAAAACTTTGAGCATGGATTATAGTGTACCTCTGTTTCGCAGCGCCTGCTTCCAAAGGAGCTTGGAGATGTCGTGCACCCAGGCCCGTTTCACTTCAGGATTAGGTGCTTGAAGCAGGTACACATCATTCAACTTGCGCTTGCGAAACCAGATTTCAAACTTTGTTGGGCTCTCACCAATTTGCTCTGTGAGGCCAATGTCTGTTGTCTGGAAAATAAAATATTAATTGCCGAAGTGAAATATGAAACTAAAAACAATAACTTTTTATTCAACAAGAAAACAGAAAGCTACCACCATTACCATTACCACCACTACCAGCCAGTGCTACCACCGCCTTAAGCGAACTGTCTTAAGGACCTCTACTTTTATAGTTCCACTGAAAGCTCATCATGTACATTGTCCTACTTGTAGCCGTTCTTTTTGAAAAATATAGGAAAAAAATTTTTCAACAAAATTTTTAGATCTGCGAAGTGTACAGACATCAGCGGGTGTGCGAATACAGTCTAACCTCGTTCATACATTTAAAAAAAAAAAAAATGCGAGAGAAAACGTACTAACCGAGAAAACGTACGAAAAAATTTCAGACTCAACTATTGTTGACATCTACGTAATGCGAAGCGTTGCACGCAGCACAAGACGCGGACGTGCCGCCTATGTTGTTTTCCTATTGCCTGTTGTTTTAAGAGGGTGACTGGAAACCAAAACGAAATGGAGCCGCCGGCGAAACGTGATGCCCACATCGCGCCGCCTGCAGCAGGGAAGGGCGGCGCGTTTGGATTATCGCCGCTACGCACCACGCGCTGTAAAAGAGATAGGTGAAGATGCTTATCGCATTAGGATTGGCGGTGATAGCTGTGAATGCCGTGTACCACGGCCCGGGCGGAGATTTGCTGGTACCGGAATAAGAAACTGTGCGCGCCGGCGTTTTCACGCAAGACTGGCGGCTACATATACTGTTCTAGAACCCGCGCGCCTGGCGCCTTTTCTTGTTCACGTGGGATCTAGCGGCCGGGAAACGTATACGATCGCAGTCTGCAGCAAGGAATGGCGGCGCGTTTCGGTTATCGCCTATTAACAGCGTGGGCTACGCTTCCAAGGGCGCCATGCGCTGTGAAACAGAGGCGAAGATGCTTATCGCAGTAGGTTTGGCGGCGATAGCTGTGAATGCCGCATGCGACGACTCAGGAGCAGATCTGGTACCGAAACATATGAGCGAAATGAGAAACTGAGTGCGAAATGAGAAACTGAGTGCGCGCAGGCGTTTTCACACAAGACGGGCGGGCGAGTATTGCTGTGAAGCTGCCACGGCGTGCAGCCATATACCGTTGTCGCTCGCGCGCGCTTAGCGCATCTTCTTGTTTATATGGGATCTAGTGGCCGTAAAACGCATCATACTGAACTGAACGTTGGTGCCGCAAAATCGTGTCTTCCTGTTCCGGGAATGTATTAACCGGTCAAAAATGAGCGTAACTCTATTGGGTCATGTTTTTTGGGTTTTAATTGCGAACGTTGGTGCCGAGAAAATGTACATAGCGGGAAGTGATCTATGAGGTTCTACTGCATTCGAAACATTTGGATAACGAATCGAATAGTGTCCTATTCCATTCGGTCTTCGAATCGAATAGTCACTATTAATTTGTAAATGCAAATATCTTGGGAATACTTTTTAAATAATATTAAAACATCAAACTGCTCCCAAATAAACATAGAACTGGAGTAAAATTATGATACATTTTCACCCTCGCAGTCGTCGTATAGATATAAAACATGAAAACTTGCGTAGTGGAGCAGGCTACATCACTTAGGTAGCCATACTTTACAGGTTGTACAGCAATCATTTGCGCTCTCTGAAGAGCCCTGTGCATGCGAATAAACTATCTGTTTGCTCCAAACGCTCCATTTCTACTTTTATTAACACCACTTCATAACGTAGTATGTAATCACAGAAACTTGCTAACCTTAAGAATACTGGGATTTGAACATTATTTTATATTAATTGTGATAATGGCAATTTATTATTCGAAAACTATTCAAAAGTATTCAATATTCGATTCGATCCGCTTCCGGCACTATTCGATCTGTATTCTATACAGTCTCAAAAATCGCTATTCACACACCTTAGTCAGCTAAATTAATAACTGCAAACAATAGCAATAGTGTATTGCAAAAATTGAATTCAGGCCAAGTGCAGCTTTAAGAACAAGAAAAAAAAAATTTTGTTTACTTTGAGATTTAAAATATTTAAGAATGCCCACAAATCATGACATTGCTCAGCAGAAGTTATATTCAATATGAAGACATGCTTTTTTTTCTTTCTTCTTTGTCAGACATTCAAATGCAATTCCACTACTTGTACAATTTTGAGAGCGATAGCAGGCATGCTTGGTAGAAGCAGAACTGCCACAAGGCATTATGAGAAAATTGCAAACACAAGATAACGGGCAAGATAACGGGAACGCATACGACACTTTTACAAAGGGAGGCAGAAAGGGTAAAGAAGGAGAAGCATACAAGAAATATGCGAGCTGAAGTGCAAGGTAGACAACAAAGGGCAAAAGGCAGATTGTAGTAGGCGATGTGACACAACAATATATGATGAAAAGGCAGCACCAATTTTCAGTTGGCCAAATTAAAGGAAGGAATGAAAAGAGAAGGCGCAACACATCCAACGTGAGCAAAAAAACAACTTTTAATGAGAAACAGAGTGCACCTGGTAGCAGCTAAGACAGATATACATGGGGAGATACTTGTAAAAAATAAGACGTCACGAAATAAAAATTATGAAAAGAACATATATATGCACCTATTTCGCCTGCCATATTAAGAAAGCCAAGCTTGGAGAGCATGGTTATCTTTCAAAGTAATATTGAACTTTATTTATTGATGCAGATATTTTCCTACTCAGTAGTATTTAACAAAAGTGTTTTGATACGATCATGACACACTGGCTTAAAAATCAGCAGCACACAAAGAAGTTTCCCGACAAAAATTTGCAAGGAAGTCTGCATGGCATGGGTGTCTATGACATTGTAGTTGGTTTTTTTAAATGCTTGAATTATAGTTACACATCCCATAATTTCGTACCTGCCTCTTTTCAGGATCATATGTCAGAAAAAAGTACAACACTGATTCTAAGCACACTGCCACAGTCCAACCACAGTCCATTAAATTCTGGGGTATTACGAGCCAAAACCAAGATTTGATTATGAGGCACGCTGTAGTGAGGTGCTCTGGATTAATTTTAAACCACCAAGGGATCTTTAACGTGCCCCTAAGGCACGGGACATGGCCGTTTTTGCATTTCGCCCCCCTTACTTCATAAACCTCTGAGAGGGTTGAGCACATTCATTGCCTCACGTGGCACATCGCATCATGGCAGAAGTATTGAACTTTAATTGAATTGTGGGGCTGTACGCGCCAAAACCATAATCAGATTATCAGGCACACCGTAGGAGGGGACTACGGAATAATTTTGACGCCATGGTGTTCTTTAATGTGTCCCTAAATCAAAGTGCACAAGTGTTTTTCATTTCACCCCCGTTGAAATGTGGCTGCCATGGTTGGGATCAAACCCGCGACTTCAAGCAATGCCATAGCCGCAAAGCTGCTGCGGCGGGCACACAAGTATTGATTTGATGTGTGACCGCTTCCATAATGTCGCCTAGACCCTACAGTGCACTTTGATGTGGCTCTGCTTCTATAAGGCGCGAGTCAGTTGTCCGGTTGCCAAATTTGCATGGTGTTTATTTTTCAGAAGTAGCAGAAACGTACCCTACCATACCTTGAACTTAAATTTATCCCGTCTGCCCGCAAATGCTGTCGTGTCTATAGTAGCAGCGTTTCCTTGCCTTAAGTCACCTTTTCCTGATCCTGCCACCCCCCCCCCCCCCCCTGGTATGGGAACTGAGTTAACAGTGGCAAGGCTGTTATTCACTCGTTTCACGACTGCGTTGGTTCTACCCATTCTCTGCCTCCTCTCACCCTTCCTCTCTACCATTCTATCTGGCTTCCCTCTTGACTTGCACATTAGTAGAAAGGTAAGCGCTGCAATTTCTGCAGTGCTTTTGCAGGGGTTCAGGGATAATTACAGCTGTCAAGAGCCTAATTTGGCAACACCCATGAAGCTCCAGAGGGCAATATGCACATTCGACGTGGTGCAAAGTACAAGTGAGCTTTTCGCATCGCCTTTCCCCTCTGCTGCGCTCCTGTAATGTATACGCACACACTGACCCACTCTCTGATGCGCTGTGCCAGACAGCAGCAGCAGCAGCAGCAGCAGCAGTGAAAAAGCCAAAGGAAGAGGCAAAGAAAGCTTCACTTTAAAAAAAAGAGGGAGCGGGAAGGTGCAGGGGGAGGGAGCCTTCAAGTTTTGCATTTATACAGCAATTATATCCTTGCAACAGAGCTTTTCAATGAGTTGCCATTCAGTTTCATTATAC
This sequence comes from Dermacentor andersoni, assembly GCF_023375885.2. NCBI lineage: Eukaryota > Metazoa > Arthropoda > Arachnida > Ixodida > Ixodidae > Dermacentor > Dermacentor andersoni. The sequence continues at coordinate 84,919,213 of NC_092814.1, forward strand.
GATACGAGTTCCAACTGTAGAAGGAAGCACATACAGTCGTGGTTATTTGACCCTCAAACATATTTGTTGAACCTGGTACATTCGTACAAATTACAGTGGACACCAGTTAAGGCAACCATGAAGGGACCTTAAAGGTCTGTTGATCTTGAGAGAACTTCAGCTTAACAAAAGTACTGAATCTGTGAGAAACTAAACAAAGATCCCCAAACTGCTCAGCTTGACAAAGAGTAATGACAGGTAGTAATCAAGGCAGCTTTCCTTTAAGTGGCCTTGCTTGTTATACACCTCAACAAGAACACTGCAGCAAGAGCTGGCACAATGCGTAACAATCAACTCAATCACACATACTGATGAAAGTACACTCAGTTTTCACACCTTGCCAAAACAGACAAAAACAGATGTAGCAACACACCTTTATGCTGTGTTTGTACTGGTAAATGTCATGGCCTTTGTGCTCAGGATCTCTGCGAACTTTGCTAAAGAGAATGAGGTCTTCAAAGAGAAACACGTGCCGCAGAGACTTGCGAGAACGCCCTTGCCAGACAAGAAACTCATCCTGACGAAGTAGCCGTCCCTGCTCCTTCACATTCACCTGTAAACAAAACACAATGATACGATTACACTACTACAGCTACGATAGCAAAAAGTAGAAGCAACAAATTTGCCAGAAAGTTATGTACAACAAGCTTCGAGGTTTTCAAGCACTGCTACTGACGTAGTGCTAGATATGTTCTTTTATATTGTTTATTGGCACAAGCGACAGGTCACTGCTACACATGTACTTGGTCAACCTCACAAAAAGTTAGAGCACGAAGTGTGAAAGCCATTGACAAAAGAAAAGCAGGCACAGAAAACATCATGAGCCCTATTTAGAGCTCATGATGTTCACTCTTTTCTGTTCCTTAATGAACATAAGAAACCAAACATTTACAGATTATTTTAAGAGAATTGCCCACGCACATGACTTTGGGAGAGCAATATAGATATGTTAGCCAGCTTTATTAGGCTTGCCATTAAAAAATTCTATGCAGTTAAGGTGCCGATTTTATAAGTTCATGATACTATCTTTCAAGTTTAGAAGCAAAAGACTAACTTACATCACATTCACGAAGCGCATCCATTCCAAGCAAGTCATTGCCATGGCGTAGCTGAAAGCGAACCATCTCCTCTGCAGCCTGTGGACAACGACAATAGTAACACATCCTAAGTACAAGTATGCTACCTTGACCAACATAACAACATAGGCCTCTGTATAACTATCTGAGAAACGGCTCTTCAGGAGGTTAAAGATAGCTTAGTGCTAAGCTTAGATAACTAAGCTTACAAGTATATAGCACTGAATCTTGTGATAAGGCATTTCCAGAATTTCGGCCATTTAAATCATTAGCAAAATGAATGCAACAGCACATTTATGACCATTCAGTCCTTTCAATAAGACCTAACATATATTAAATGAGTCCTCAATCAGCCCTCGGGCTTAGTGAAGAAACATAGTCTGCAGATAGCATACACTGCTGTGGACACTTTGGCCAAGTTTTGAAGTCGTGCGCAGTGCATGGAGCTCTCCTTTCTCGCAAATTCTTTGTTTTGAACAGAAGCCTGCTCTTCATTCTTTTCTGGACGCTTTATTTCGTAATATAGCAGATTCCCATACGCAGCTGCTATTGGCCATAGCCGACATCAATCAAGAAAGGTGTTTGGATCAGCACGCTTCTTTCTACGTTTACAGTGTATATTCATTGACGAATTTTAATGAACAGGGTCAAGTAAACGAAAATCTGATTTCGAATTTCTATAGTTACGTACTTCCAGAAGAAGTGTTCACACTCAGCCGCGGCCACCTGCATAGCAATTAAATGTTGGCCACCCTGCTTATCTGCGTCATAGCCATTGTGTCCTGCTAATTTCAACTAGTTTTGAACACTCAAATAGCCTCGTACCACGAAAAACTTAAGGTCGCACCACAGGCACGCTCGCCAGACTTTGCTTCGTATTGAGCTATTGATAGCACTTCAAAATGAGCAAGTGAAATGTGGCTACTATCCGACAGTCAAGCTGGTGCAGGACAAAGCCGGTTCGCACCACATAGCATAGCCAAACTGGAGCATACAAGTGCGAGCATGCGCTCGAGCCTTGTCGTGCACCAAGCAAATGATGCACATACACACTACAGTTGCATGTAGCTGCTGCTTGCTATGTAGCATAGATATCATGGCTGCTGGCAGGGTGCCACGTTGAGTCTGCTGGCTGAGCAGATTACGTCTGGCTTACATTTGGCACGTCGTAGATGCCAAAAGCAGAAGTGGTGGCCTCTATGTGAGCTTCCAAAGTAAAATTTGAACTGTGTGCCACAGTGACATCCACAAGGCGGAGCGTCGTGGGCACACTGTGCTCTGCCGTAGCCTTCACAGTACAAGGTATTGAAGGAGAAGCAGAAGCACAGCAAAGGTGGTGTATGATTCCCAATAACTCCGCTTCTGCTGAATGTATCGAAGTACTTTTTGCGGCAAAGTATTTCTGAAACAGTCTATTTCAACTTCAAGCGGGTGTCTCCACTTGAATAAAAAGTGGTCCAGGACCTTTTTAAGAACAAGGCCCGATAGTCCAGTAACAAAGAAAGGGCTCTGACAAAATGCCTTCCCTTTATGGGGGAATAAAATACAGGGTGTTTCAGCAAACACTTCCAAACATTTTTCAATATTGCCTGTGGCAGACAGCACAATTCTAGTCCATGTGCTGGTATACTTGAAGAGGCAGACATTACATGCACAAAAATTGAAATGCATAATTGACTAATTGACAAAAAGGCACCAATTCAGGTTTTAACTAATTACCTTATGGCACATACTGCAATTTACAAATTCTAGTGGGTGAGACTGGAAGGCATATCCACTTGAAAAGAATTGTGGGGATGACGCCATTTACAAGATATGTGACGTCAAACTTATGGTAAAAATGCAGTCATTCCGTTTACTTTCATAAGAACATGTCATTTTATGCATTGAAGCACAAAAGTAACTGGAACACCAATGCATTTCTCCGCAAATTTGTGGAATTCATATCTCAAAACTGGTGTCATCCTGAGAATTCATGCCAAGTGGAGCTGCCTTGCAAACTTCCTGGCTAGAATTTGTGAATTGCAATACGTGACATAAGGTAATGAGTTAAAAACTTAACTGATTTCGTGTTAATTAGCCGATAATGGATTTCAATTTTTTTTTTAAGTAATGTCCACCTCTTCGAGTAGACCAGCCCAAGAAATATAATTGTGCTATCTCCCACATGCAATATTTTTTTAACCCTTTCAGGGTCAATGACGTAAATATACTGCGCCACGAACAAGCCCAAAATGGTCAATGCCGTATATTTACGGCGCCGTCTGTACGTTTAAGAAGCGCACCTATTTTGTAACTTCGTTGCTTTTACAGCTAGTTTGCTCCGGCGCGACTATATACTACCACTCGCGCGTTGGCACGCGGGCGGGCGGGCGACGGTGTTGGTTTTGTTCCGTGGGCGGTTTCGGCTTCTTGTGCTCGCAAAACTGATGGCTATCTCGTTACTAATCGCTCAAAGGGCGGCTGCCTGTTTCTCAATCGTTTACTGCTCACAAGGGTGCGCATTGCAAGGATGCTGCCATGCATGCGGTTCATTTTCTTTTCTTTCTTTCTTTTTTTTGGAGACGCGCCATAACTAATTGTCTCTGGTTGGCGATAAGATGAAGATTAGCAGAAGTTTGTCACACGTTCTGCTTTCTGACGGGCACACAACCACACAGTTTTCTCGAGTGCGCTCACCTACGCAGTTCGACTACGCTATGGAAGTAAATATTAGTTTAAGAACAGGAACATTTGAGAGTTACGAAATATTGTCATGTGCACATTTTCTAAACCTTGAACTGTGTATAACAATGCATCAAATTTTTAATTCTTCCAAGTTTATTTTATTTCTTTATTGTTGTTATTCATGAATAAACAGTACATATATAGCAACACAAAATATTTTTTTCTCATTTTACAGTCACCCTAAAAAAAATTAGAGTAATCTTTTTTTTAAGATAGGTCCCTCAGAAGAATTGGAATCTGCAATAAAAAAAAAATCTACCCTGCGTGGTCGCATATGCCAAACAAGATCGACCCTGAAGGGATTAAATTGAAAGTCTTCACTGAAACACCCGGTGTGTGTGTGCGTGTGTGTGGGTGCATGTGTGTGTGCGCACGCGCGTGCGTGCGTACAGACATCATCTTATTAGTCATATCATGAGAAGCCAACAAGCACTGCACCAAGGACAACATAGGGGAAATTACTTGTGCTTAATAAATGAAATAAAGCAACGATAAATTAATGGAAATGAAAGTGGATGAAAAACAACTTGCCACAAGTGGGGAATGATCCCACAACCTTCGCGTTACGTTCCCCACCTGCGGCAAGTTGTTTTTTAATCCACTTTCATTGCCATTAATTTATCGTTTCATTGTTTCACTTGTGTACCATTCAGATTTGTGTTTGTAACAGTGTTTCACAATCCTAGCAACTAACTAGCCTGTCTAACAGCATTAGTTGTAATATCAGTATTACAGGGTTGTATGATTTAATTGACTTGGCCCATCCAATATATAAAAGTGCCCAAACGATTCACTATGCCAGTAACCATTAAAAAGCTATGATGGTCATGAGGTAATGAATAATGCTGGCAAGTGTCACAAAAACAAGGACAAAACTAATATCAGATGCATAAAACCAGTTTAGTAATGTAAGAGAAACAAATTACTGTGGGCACCTTTAAATCCGCATGCTCAGGCTCCCTTTCTGGGCATTCCTTCAGGATTTGCTTCAACAAGAGGGCATATTTGCCCATCCTTTGTACTGGCTTCAGCAAGTAGCTGGCAAGATCCATCTTGTCTCCAAGCTCCAGCTGCTTTTGCTGCATTGGGGAATAAAGGGAAGAAATTGTTCAAGAACCAAATGGAAGTTTTGTGTAAAGTTGCAAAAGAAATGGCAACTCACACTGACAAACATTTCATAAGTGTAAAAGAAAAATTTTGGCAAAGAGGTCAATTTCAATCAGCAGGGACGTGTGCTGCAAAGTACCTGCTAGGCTACAATGGCCTATCGCTTCAAATATGACCGAATACACAGTAAAGTTTCATGTTGCAGCCTACTGGCTAACTTACAATAAACTTTTTGCCAGAAGTGGTGTTGCAGTGTGATTTTGTAGGATCTCAAGAACATTTGACTCACTATTCAAAGTCAATTCCAATGATTTCAATGATACTGAAGGCCAAAATCCAAGGAGGGAGAAACAAACCTTATTCATGCTTATAAACTGAAAAATTGTGATAGCTCCTTCTCAGTAGCAATTTCTTGCAGTTAAGCAGCTGCCGAGTTCGACACACACTTCATGCTCGTCAGATAGCTTTTCTAAGCTGATTTTCGTATTGTAATTACGTCTATCGCCTTCTGGCATGATGATTAGCAGTGTCTGAAGATGCTACAGCCAAATATACTCGGCGTGTTAAAGCCAAACGGCCCCTGAAACTTACCATATTTACCCAATTCTAACGCACCGCCGAATCTTAAAGCACACCCAAATTGCGCATGCTTTAACAGTAAGGAAGTAAAAGTGCAGCTGAATGCAAGATGCACCTGAAATGTCACACATGCCCAATTTATAAAATAAAAGGACAACATCTCCCCACAGTCGCAATCAGAAAAAATGTGATGTGCAGAATTTACCTTCAGACAAGGGAAACTATATTGCTTTCTTAGTGAACTTTCATAATGAAAGCGGCGCATTGTCGTCACCATTTGCACTTCATTGACCACAGGCAGCAACCAAGCATACAGGGACGGTATACTCAAGCAATCACTTTTAGAGATGCTACTACCACTTTCATGAGGCTCTGCATCGAACTTGTCAAAGTAGGCTTCCGACAGTGTCTGGCATTGTGCACAGACAGCGAGCTTGGCACAGCGCCAGAAACACTGGCAACCGATTACACCGGCACAGTCAGTGCGGAGTCGCACAATATCTCGTGTAAGCAATAGTATCTTAAGAAGTTATTCGTCGAAAATACAGCTCAAGATTGTAGTCGAGCACACAATGAACCGACAGCAACTGGCACAAAATCGTGCTTCCTCGCCAGTTTGTGATGGCGATGATGCTACATCTGATGACTCTGACGATAGGCTGTTGCCAATGCTGTGAACCATTTTGGTTTCCTATCTGGTTGCAACATGCAAGCAAAGGTGCATATTAGATTCAGGTAAATATGATACTTTCTGCCAGGCATTCTTAGAGCCGATGGCTTGACCAAGGAGCCATGATGGCTCCAGTGTGAACAAACTAGCAAAACAACGAAATGGTGACATGGCTTGGTCGCTTGATCTGGCCTTGTCTAGCTCCACGATGACAACAGTAATTTAAACAAGCTCGTTGTCACACAAGATTAGAAAGAAAAAAATGCATATGCAGGCAAAATGGCGATGTTATCTGCACAGCACTTTTGTGGCAGCCCAAGATGCCTTATGCCAGAAGTGCACTTGCTTCAAACAAAATTTTTCAGTGTAGCTGCAAAAGTCACTCTGATCTAAAAACAATGTGTTGCCTGTCAGTCTTTGCTGTCTCAAGTGTTCTGCTGTTTGTTTGCTTTGGCAAAACGTACATCACTGTTAATGAAAGTGCGTGAGTATCCTAAAGAAGGTACGTATTCACAGGACAACATTTAAAAGGTGCCTGTAATTCCGTCTACACTGTACACTACATACTGTATAAAGGTATTTGCTTTTCTATTTAGGCTTCAAGAACGTCACAAGGCAGAGAACCAGCTTGGTGCACTTAAAAGTGTTCTTCTGCAGTATTCACTAATGATAAGCATGCAGACGTACAAGAATAGAACTAGAAAGGCAACAATGTTCAAACAAAAACAAGCTTATCGCAAGAACAGAACAATAGAAGAAACTGAAACTTACCTTAAAGAATGCATTGCCATATTCAGACATAAGAGAATCAGACTTTGGCTTATTTTTGTTGTACAGCGCATAAAGGTAAAACTGAGGCTCCTGAAAAGTACACCATACAAAGAGCAATTAAAAATGTACTAAGAAAAAGAAGACCCATAATTACATATACTACGATTAGAACAAAAATTTCGGGGCAGTACACAAGGCTGGGTATGGTAACTTGTACTGACCTGACCCCTTCATAGAAAAACGACATCTACACTTCTATTAGCTGCATGTAGAGCAAGCTAACAAACACAAACTTCTTTAGAATCCGTGAATGGTTGAAAGGGTTAAAAGTATTCATATTAGGAAAGCAATAAAAAGTCAAATCAGCAGGCAAAGGGGCTTGAATGTTTCTGCATGCACAAAAGAAATCCATACTTCATGAAACAAATGAGTTTATAAAAAAGCATCAAAGGGAAGTAGCTTGGCCATCTACAAAACAATATAAATGACACACAAACACCCACAGAAAACAATAAAAATGACATACAAACTATCTAGACAGTATGTTTTTCTGTAGTACTCCAAGGGGATCTATTCTGTGACGATCACTTTTGGTGACACTATCGCCTTGGCCTCGCCGTTGCCATTGACGCGTGCAGATTGGCTGTTTTAGCAAGGCCAGAAAATGAATAGTGCCTTCTACAGTTCCAGTCTACGCCAATTTTACGTTGCAGTATTGTTGAGTGCTCCCGACATATTTTGAATCAGCAAACACATCGTTTCAGGGTCAGTTGGCGGTGAAGTGTAGCAGACACAAGAGAGGTAAGTGGTAGCTTATAGTAGTGCTTGATGGCGGTTTGCATGCAGGCTTCGCTGTAGTTTTGCCATCCTTTCCATTATCTAGCTGGACGTGGTCAAAACATTGTAGGCATCTATTTTTAAAAGAAAATGCAGACAACAAACTTGCACAAGCACTGTGGCGCTTGCTTTTGTAATGTTTACCTGCTGCCCCTCTGACGGTGCACGATGGCAGACACACAGATGCAGAAACAAAGTGTATCAGTTTACAATATCATCTCCATTGTACTTCACAACCATGTGAGTTGTAACACAATTTATTAATTAATATAACACATTTCACACTCTTTTCCAATTTATTTTACCTAAAATGGCCATAGCCAACTGTAGTCAGCGTGCAGAACCCGTACTATGGCCATTACACTCGAAAACGACACACCTCAGCTGCTCTGCACTCGCATGGTGCACTCTCTCGCATGTTGTGAAGCATTCAAGACGAGTGTTGCTAGTGCATGCCACCGTCATGGGTAAGCAGCCGGCTGATTTATTGAGCGTGACAAACGCCAAGGCAATAGTATCGCCGAAAGTGGTTGTCGCAGAATACTCGATATGATTTGACCAGAATGAGTTGGCTATTTATATCCATGTTATAAGTACTGTAAACCCTTGTTATCTCGATCTCTGATGTCTCAAAATTATCGGTCAAGTCAAAATTTTTTTCCTGGCCATGGTTTCAAACCATGTGTTTTTCACCGCTTATATCTCGAAAAGTTTTTGCGCTGGGCTCTGCATACCTTGAAATCTCGACTTCAAAAATACCAGGGAAAAGGCAATGAGGCAGTATCAGCAGCGTTGGTTGCACTCACTATTTACCCAGTGGTAGCTCACTAACATTTGCTCACTGTGTGTTTGCCGCTCTTCAATGAACATCTTTCACACCAACTTGGGTCACTGGGTATGCGCGCTGCTTTTCATAAACAAAAGAAATACTATTCAAGAAAATTTTTCGGGTGCTCAGAAGAATCAAACCCGCATTATATTCAGCAAACCTAATCTGAATTCACACAAGTACTACAGGTGGAGCTTGCGGCAGCACCGCTAGATGGCACTAGATGGTTCAGAGAGAAGCACAAGATTCACACCTCGTACATGACGCACTTCGGCAGTGGCAATATGGTGTGCCATTACATTGCTTGAATACTAATCGCACTAACGATGTCCACATTTATCGTGAGATGGGTACTGCCGTAATTTTTTCATTATTACTTTCTTTTGGTTGCCTGCAAACCACCTTCTTAACTCTAGCAGGCTAGCAAAACTTTATTTTTCTATATTGCATTTCTGAGGGAAGCTGAACAGTAAAGTGCACAAAAAAAGTGACAAAGGCAAAAGAGTGGCATTGCCCACTTGACAAAAAATCATTAACAGAAATGCCTTGAGAGCCCAATGTCCTGTGACATTCAAGTCATTAGCACAGCCTCTCACTTAGACAGGAAGTTATTAGTGTGTTGGGGTTAAATTTACTGTACAATTCAAGGCATTCTAATCAAAGGCTAGACAACATTAGAGTATGACAAAGAAAACAGGTTTTTCTGATGATCTTACATATTGCAAGAAGCACTGTCCGACCATGAAGGGACATGATTCACACTGTTCCAACTGTTGGAGAAAATAGAGACTATGAAACTCGTAAATCTTCTCTATGTTCCCAAAAACAACATTGCGTTGGCCCCGCAAGGCTTGGGGTATGTCTTCTCTCATCAACTCCGGAATGTAGTTCTGCAGCGAAACCAAACATAAAAAATACATTGTTAATAAACATAACTTTACAGCAAATAAAGTTATTTTTGAAGCCTTACATTCACAGACTGCAACAGATACAGACATAAAATCACCAGCCATCAAGCACAAAGTTCTTTTGCTTAGCAACTTTGCACTAAAGAAAAGAAAATTTAAAGAAAATTTAAAGAAAAGAAAGAAGAAAAACTAAAGAAAATTACTACTTGTATCATAAATTATATGACATTTTAATATCTATGCACAACACCTATCCAACTGCTATTCTTACATGCTAGGAAACATATACATGGTGCAGCCATGCCTACAGCAGCAGAAGGGTGCCAATTTACTTGATTACAACAATGTGTAGGTACCCAACTGGTGCAATTTCAATACTAGATAACAAAAAAATCCACCAATTATTTCATAACAAGCTATGTTCCAGATGCAGTTTCCACTGCTTGCGATTTCTGCACAGTTGTGGAAAATGGGCTCACAGCCATGATCATAGTGCACAGCAAGCCACTCACACAAAGATATATTGGAAAGGCAGCAACCCACACAAATTAAGTGAAGAATAAAATGAAGAGTCTGCTTGCTATGCACTGCAAGGACTGGGGTTGCGAGCTCACGTTCCACAGCTGTGCGGAAATCGCAAGAAGCAGAATTCACTTACTACGCAAGATTATATTAAGCCACAAAACATAAAACTGAACTTGGAGCACAGGCGCATCATCAGCGCTGCATCAATTTACTTGTCAGTTAAAGAATTATCATTTCGAGCAGTATGCCAAGTTGGGTTAGTTGGTTGAACTTAGTTGGGCGCAATGCACAGAAAGTGAAAATATTCAGACAAACACAGTGTGCTACTGTGCAGTCTATTCCACTCATTCATTGAAAAATGGCATTTCTTGATGAAACCTGACTTTTCTGGCCTGTACATGGTTGCCTAGAAGTGAGTGTGTACTTACAGGGCTGTTTTTCCCTCATATGCAAAACTGCTATTATGCTCATATGCAAAACTGCTAAATGCTAGCACGAAAGGCTAGCATTTAGATTTGATTTTTTTGGCTTCTTGATCTTTTCAGGTATAATCTACCAACTTCTGCCTTCTTTGTTGCAGTTGCCACAATGATCATGGCTTGTACAGCATAGACCATTAAGCAACGAGACTGAACAGCTTTGCAAGGCTGTTTAGTTACTGATGCACTTAGCACTACCTTAGCGTGTACACTCATTTTCATCCTTCAGTGTTTTTGTAGCTTCCGTGTTTTTGTAGCATTGATCAATGTCGCAGTTGTGGCACCATGCTAATGGCACTCAATCCTAAGACAATTCACCAGAAAAATCTCTAACAAAAATGTGTACATGCTCCGAGAGTTCACAACATGCTTCAAGGATAGCTATGATATTATTCCAAGCAGAAAAAATAAAAAAAAGAAGAAAAAGCAAATGCATGCACCTCTTGTCGAGCTAAAAAGCCAGCTTCCTGCTGCATACTCTGCCTTACCTCAATAATGTATGCCAATGACTTGACATAGTCTCGTTCTGTTTGTACCATTTCACGCATAACGAGTAGCAGAGTTCTGGAATAAAAAGTGAGCAGGTTTATGTCATACAGTATGGCCATTTATCAGGTAAACATTATTCAAAACAAACTTATACATATCTCAAGTTGAACTGTATATCAGTACTGCCTTTTCCTCCAATAAGCATTTTGCAAAAACAACATTCTAAACCTGCTAGAATTCACTAAAAAGTGCTGTGAACCTGCTAAAAATTCACTACGTAGAATTTCAGCAACAAACTACCACAGACAGTCATTTTTATCAGCTAAGAAAAATAAATTAAATGAACAATTAGGTAATATATACTAAGAAGGCATTTTTATGTAGTGCAAGTATCAAATATTACGTAAGAGGTGCCACAAATTCTACATGTAGAGCTTCTGCACTTGTGGGCTTAACTTCCAAGAAACCTACTAGTATACATCTGCCTCGTAGCCTCGCCTTTCCACACCAAGTTTGTGGTATGCACTGCATTGCAGCAGCTTGTCAGCATGCCGATTTTAGAATTTCACCTGCATTGCAAATGCAGTGTAAGCACTGTCACACATGTTCCACTTTGTACATTTACAAAGACCATCAGAACAGTAGTACTTCTACCAATTCAGTGGCAGACACAGAGGGCTAATGATACGGAACATAAGGACCAAATGGCCTCATTTGTCTTTACATTAGTCTGTTCAAAATAAGAAATTAAACATATTCCTGCAGTTAGGAGATAATGGCAGGTATTTAGGACTAATGTGCCACTTACTCCTGTTTTACCCCATATTTTTCTCACTGTAGAAACGCACAAAGCCTCGAAGTTCGGAATAGTGGAATTATGGCATGCTCGCAGCCCAGCATTTCAATGAGGATGCTGGCCAACAAGTGGTAACGACTCATGCAACCATGCTTTCATCACTGCACCCTTTGCAGCATAAAAATTTGCCTTCTCAACTAACGTTTAGTGGACACAGACTTCTGTGGAGATTACGGGGAGGGGATGTTACACAGACTTACTGCTTCAGCTATAAATGCCCGAGGGGTCTACTTATGAAAGCTGTATTAGAGTACCCATGCCGCTCCCACCATAAGAGCATTTACGTTTCACTTAAACTGCTTTATCTGCTACAAATCAGTCGAAATCTGGTGAAAATTCACTAAGATTATTTACATTCCACTGTCAGCAGCATTACACACATAATATTGCATTTGTGCCAATAAGCAGGCGTGAAATCTGCTAGATCTAATGAGTCTGCTAAAATGACAACACAATGTCTGTAAGTGGGCTCCAATAGATATGAGGTGTAAAAGCCGCAACTAAGTAAATCAACTATGTTAGCATTCTTTGTTTTTTCTAATCGAATGAATAAAATAACATACTAACAGAAATGTTACAAACTGGTTCAAAATCAGTATGTTAGGCCATGCCAAGCAGTAACACTCCCCATACTTATCAGAAAACAGATGTCCAGTGTGAAGAGTGAGCAAGCAGCAATTAATGACTCATTAACAAGTAGATGATGGAGAAGCCTGTTATGGCAGAACAAGCAACCAAGCAGAAAAGAGGAGGTTGGACAGCCAAGGCAACACACAATTGGAAGGAGAATCATTCTAGCCAATACTTGGTGAAAAAGGACAACACGAGGCACAGGCCCGTGGAGGACTCATGTAGCGTGTCAAAACAAAAAGGAGCACAAGAGCAAGAAAGAAGGGTGTCACATCTGCACAAGAACACTGACTTTCTGTTTCTCAGCTGTTCCTCGCTGAAATTGGCATCACTAATGGCCGAGTCAGCTAGCTGCAGAGCAGATGCTCGGGTCAAGAGATGACTGTTGACTGGGACAGGAACTCTGCTGCCTCGACCAAGGTCAGATGACTGCCCTTCACTCTTGGCTTGCTCAGAATCCAGTGAGGTCAGCTCCTCAGACTCGGGAGAGCTTATGGAACTTTAAAGTGGGAATAGGGAAGATCGTGCAAAAAGAGAGGGGAAAAAAATTTTTTTTTGTCTTATACGACACATTAACATGGACTAGCTTACTTCATTTCACAATATCAATTTGACAGCAGTAACCCTTATCCAAAGTAAGCTCACAAGCAGCGAACACATTTAGTAGCTTGTAAAATTCCCGATAACTAACATTAAGGAAAAATAAAATGCTTCAGAAACCAATGCAAGCTTGTCTTTATGCCAAGTATAATCGTCTTTTTGACTATGAGCATCACATGTTACAGATAGTTTAAACTTGAGAGATTACAATTACACACAGTTAAACACAAGTGGCTATTCAGACACTTCAGAGCAGATCTCAGGTAAATTTTGTGACATAGCAATTCTTTAATTCTCAACAGATCTCGGAGCTCTGTAGTAATAAAAAATCTAAGCAGTACTCATTATCACTATTAGAACATCTGAAAACATATCATATATATACAGCAACAGAGTAACTACAGAAATGTATTCAGTTCACATTTACATTGTGTAAATACCCCTTCAGTCCTGTAGAAATTAACTCAACCTACATTTGGCATGAAGAGGATTCATTGGACACTTAATGCCCGATTCCTAGGCAAAATATGCACTTTTTATCTTGACCTTTCTTTAGCAGTCTACTATACAGCTCTGAAATTATACAGAGCGTACCTTATCAAATTTTCTCCTTCACTACTACTGATGGTACCAGAAAGCAGGGTCCCATCGAAAGAGGGCGAAATCAAAGATACTGTAAATCAGATTGGAATCTGAAGGCGCATTATCCAGGCTGTTTGCTCTACCTTGCAAGTCCATCACTCCCTTCAAGGTCTGCCATGGCCGTGCGGTCGGACACCAACCGTTCATTTTGCGCTCGAACCCTGTCACTCGCTCGACTCAATGCTTCCTCGCAAAGCTGCCATGTATAGCTGCGCCTCATCAGCTTGCGTTGCGGACGGCACTGGTGGCCTTCCTTGTGCAAAGAGTTGCGCACTTTTTCACGCAATGCGCTCAGTCCCGCAGATCGGGGACAGCCATCCTTGCTCCGAGATTCCAGGAAGCTCCGCGAAATGGATGTAACAGGACCTCTGCAAACAGCCACACCGAACAGTGTTGCATCAAACAATTTGTACAAGTATACGTGGATATTACATCAACTGCTCTGCAAGCCATTTCCTAGATCAAGGTTTCAAAGCAATATGCCCAGAATTTTCTGCACTATGTTAACCCTTTGAAGGTCAATGACGTAAATATACGGCGCCGCAACCAAGACCAAAAATGGTCGATGCCATATATTTACCGTGCCGTCTGTACGTTTAAAAAGCACTCCAATTTCCTAACTTTTTCTTTTTTGTCATGTGCTGCCACTATGTGGCAATACAGGGAATTTTTTTCGCGTGCCTCCCTCTCTCGGTTTCCGTTGCATGGTTTGTTTTAGCGCTAGTTCGCTGCCACGCGTCTATACACTACCGTTCGTGCATTGGCGCGCACGCGAGCGGGCGACGCTTTGGGTTTTGTTCCGCGGGCGGTTTCGGCTTCTTTCGCTTGCGAAACTGATGGTATCTCGTTACTAATCGCTTAAAGGGCGACCGCCTGTCTCTCGCTCGTTTAGTGCACACAGGGGTGCGCATAGGTAGGATGCCACTGTGCATGCGTTTCCGATGCTTTTCTTTTTTGGAGACGCGCAAAAACTAATTGCCTCTGGTTGGCGATAAAATGAAGATTAGCAGAAGTTTGTCACACATTTTTCTTTTTTGACGGGCACACAACCACACAGTTTTCTTGAGTGCACGCACCTATGCAGTTCAATTACACTATGGATGTACATATTAGTGTAAGAGCAGGAACATTTGAGTCTTGCGAAATATTCTCGTGTGCGCATTTTCAAAGCCTTGAACTATAACAATGCATCAAATTTTTAATTCTTATAAGTGTATTTTCTTTTTTATAGTTGTTATTCATAAAGGAAGAGTACATATATACCAACGCGAAATATTTTTTTCTCGCTTTTTGGTCACCCTAGAAAAATTATGGTAATTTTTTTTCGAAATAAATCCCTAAGAAGAATTGGAATCTGCAATAAAAAAAATCGACCCTGGGCGGTCGCATATGGCGAAAAATATCGACCCTCAAAGGGCTAAAGAGTGCAAGCCACTTGCAGCTTAGCATGTAAAATAACTTATTGTTTGAATATGCTTTTGTAATCAATTAAAGTGGTGTGTCGATGTGATGCTATGTGAAATCTTGTCGCCATCCATGGTTGCTATCTTTTATCTTTTGATAGCAATGGTGATGATGATGGCTAGACTGGCTATGACAGTAGGCTGTTGTGTATTATGCCAATGCGGTTTTGATTTTACTTCCATATCAGATTGCATCATGCAGGCAATTGGACATTCTTGGAAATAAAGGCGCACAATAGAATCAGATAAACACCATATTAATTCATTGTGAGCTATCATTTTCACTTTAATATCCTCCTGGGGCTGGCCGAAAATAAGTGTTTTCAATGGAAGGTGATGTGTGTTTGATGCACTGACCGTACCCTAAGCGCCGCCAAGACAGGCACTACCACTATTGGAGGGTACCATCTGGCATTACCACTAGGGTCATGCAGGCACATGCTGACCAGCCTAGTCCGAATTACCCGGCTAAGGACAATTTCAGGATCAAAATAACAAAAGTTTGGACCCATAGAAGTGTGACGGCCCCTGCTGGAACCTTCGGTCAGGATCGAATTAACTGAAAAATTGAATTAACCCCTGAGTCAAATTAAAGTTGTCTGCTGTATTTACTACTCCTGTGACATAATAATATGTAGATTGCACAGTCATCTTTTTTTATTGTGGTAAAAGCCCAACACAATGCTTTACAAGAATTAACTATCAACAGAGAAGTAGCATCCTTTATAGCATAACCATGCCAGCGAAATTAATCCACACGGAACTTGCTAACAAAACAGGCCACTCCATGTGCAAATGTGAAGCTGAGGAAAATATACGTCAAAAGTACTATGTACAGTGCTCACGGAATGAAACGTGACATGGAGCATTTAGTAGAACCCTGCATACGTGCAAAGTACGCGAGAGCACTATGTCATGTCACAGGGAATGTGGTCACCAGAGGTGATGAGGACTCTGATGTAAGTGTACACGTCAAAATTATGTCGATGTGACACGAACTGCAGCCGGTGGAAACGAAAGTATGCGCATTACTTAGTCCTAAATTGACGCGTTTCATTCCGTGAGCACTGTACATAGCCATCATTTTGGCATCACTGTTTGTGCAACCAACTGCTTATGATCTGCCACACACTCACAATAAAACAAGATACACTCACTGGGCCTGAACCACACACGCTCGTGATGTGTACCTGCTTAAATCTAGTGCCACAGATCACTACAAGTGTTCAAGCAATTTCTTTGATAATTCATGTCTACAGCTGTGACCAAACATTTTCCTACAACGATGGCGCTTGCATGTAATTGAAGGTGATAAAAAAAATCAGAAACTGCTTTGTTGTGTGTTTAACAATTTCTGTGAATCCCTGCACTGTGAACAAGTCCCATTTCCTGCGTAGTACATTAACAAAGTCTCCAATATTTGCATTTGTGTTCCTTATTAGGTGAACCCGCAGACGTACCTTCGCGTCAGGTCATCGGTAATGAGGCCCTGGCTAAGAAGCTGCTCCTCCTTCTCCTGGATGTACTGATCAAGGGCAAAGGAGTCTTGCACCACTGATGTGCCTCCAGATGCTGGGAATGCTGTGTAAGAGTTCATGGGAGGAGGAGTTGAGTACAGGTGGGGTTGAGTTGTGGCAATAGAGCGGCGCCGCACAAATGAGCAGTACGGCGTACTGGTCGAGCCAGGGGTCCAGCTGTTTTGAGGAAAGAGGCTGCACCCATCCATGGCTGACGAACGAAAGCTGGTAGCTAGGGACGGCGATTTGCGGCCTTCTAGCTCCAGCTGCTGGCGAGCTCGTAGTAACGTTGCATGGCGCGCTTCCATCAACTCGGCTGTTTCACGACACCTGGCTTGGGCCGTCTGCATCAGAAAGAAAATATGTTATCCATGCTGCCTAACAGATAAATACCATATTTACTCGCATAATGATCGCACTCGCGTAATGATCGCACCCCTGAATTTTTCGTCAAATTAGATTTTTTTAATTTCCTATGTAATGATCGCACCCCGAACTTGCCGAAGCGATATGTCGTGTGCCAAGTCTAGCTAATAATGATCGTGCTTACCATCTGTCGAATGCTACTCGAACGACTCTTCAAGACAAACCAAGCGGTCTGCGCACACCAGACATTCTTAAGCAGATGCCCCATTTCATTCCTTTCATCACTTTCCGCACTTCCATGACAAAAAAAAAAGCTACAATCAAACTTGCCTTTATTATGTGTAGGCTTTATAATGGTTGTAGTCAACAACAACAAAAAAGGCGCCTTTCGATTCTTCTCGTCTGCACTTGTGGGCACGCAACAAATCGCGAGCAGCAACGATAGCAGCCACGTCTACACTAATACGTTAGAAGTGTACCCCATTCATATGCCGATGCTTGCAACACAGCTAAAATATTCGCCCATCCTTAGCGGAAACCTGCCGTATTAGGATAGTAGTGAAGACAAATGCTGCAATTTCCGCAGCATGCCCACCATGTGTTCCTATGTCACTGGCAGCTAAGCACGCCCATCTGTTTGTGTGCCCTCAAAGTGGACATGGCTATGTTATTGCCTCAAACTTGCCGATATTAACGATATTATTCATTACTGATACGGAAGAAACTGTTTCAATGCACATAATGTACTCACAAGAAGAAAGAAAATCGCGTTTGGCTTGCTCCACTGGCCGCCATTTTTGTTTTGGTGTCCCGCACGACATACAGCGGCAGCCGCCTATTTGTTGACCTATTGTCATCTCGCAGGAAACGCTGGATAAAAAAAATTTTTTTTTTCTTTTTGCGGGAAATTGAACTCGCGTAATGATCACACCCCTGAATTTGCGTCAATTTTTTTACTACAAAAAAGTGCGATCATTATGCGAGTAAATACGGTAAATTGCTTATTTTCCAAATATGCCCACCAATGGGGATAGGACAATTTTGCTGTTAGGACCTGCAGACAGCATTGCCTATCTTATTCCCCAAGTCAGTTTTTGGCACTGTTCATCTCCATGTCAGTTAAGCACTGTGCTGATTAGACACCAGGTTGAGATTATAGTAAATAGCCTTTTCTTTACAACTACAGTAAAATCTCACACATAATATAGACCTGCATACAGTACTACGCGAGATTCGAAAATACTGAAAAGTGAAAAAAAAAGTTTCGTCCACATATAATAGGAGTGTGGCAAACTCAGCAAAACCATTTATTTACATCGGACTTCACACTTCAGTCATCGCCGTCCTTGGTTATGCTGTCACTGGGAAGTTCCTTGTCCGAGAACTCTTTCCAGAAATAGTCATCATCTATGTCGTCAAGCATGTTCTAAATGTTGTACTTGTTAAAAGTGCGACACACACTTCAGCGCATTATGGCAGTCAAACGCATGCCGTCTCTTGGTGCCACAATGAACATGATGGTAGCCATGCAGCAATAACGAACTATAACTTAAATTTTTTGTTGAAACTTTGGCTTGAATCATTATATAGTACCAGGCGGAAACTTGCAACGTTAGTAATTGGAAACCATACTCATATTAATGCGGCTTTTATGGTACATGGCATATATTACAGCCAATGAACGACACTGCATGAATATCTTTATTAAGACAAGTAATTTGCTTTTCTCACAAATATTAGTTTATTTTACAAACTTCTATGTGCCAACTGGAAGAAATTAATTTTTGCTCTAGTATGTGCAAATGTCGGAAAATTTGAAGCATTTCAGACATCTTCGTGTTTTTGGCCAAATAGCATGACCTGCCATACTTTTATTACTCTTCACGAGTTTGTTCTAACATTTTATTGAAACAAAGTTATTCGGTATATTTCAAATAAAATGACTACCTCCAATTAGGGCATATAAGAAACGCATTGCAGAAGTGAGGACAGCTAGGCGAGTTGGTGTAAGAAAATTATGAAATGGCACAAAAGACAACAATGAGAAGCAAACAAGACTGAGCACTTTAGTTTAGGGACACAGTTTCATCTTGACATTTGTTTCCCTTAGTCTGTCTTTCCCATTGTTTCATCACATCATGATACGAGGAACGGTTTTCACAGTTATGAATGCTGGGTACAAATATTTTAATTATCACAATAACCGAGAACTCCTGGGTTTACAGCCTTAATATAAATTTCAATGAAGCTTTTATAACAGTCTTGAACAGATTCTGGACAGAAGTAATCCATGGCACAAGCAAAGAACTTAAGTGCTTTCATGCTTTGTAGGCATTTAAACATATCAGCTAAGTTTAGGAAAGTCAGTTTCTTTGCTGAAGGCCATCAGCCATTTCACGCTGAACACCACTTTTTGCCTGATCACAATAGCTAAACTGCACTGGGCTCAGTGAATGCTTGGAAGGAAGACTAGCTGGAAATGTCAACTCATGATGAGAGCTCCCCTTCTACTACAGAATAGTTTAGATATACATGCTAGCTTCAGCACAACATAAATGTAAGGACAACTGTTTTTAAGCGCACTGTGTTGTTGTCTGCGTTCACCTATGTTGCGCCGAAGCTGCATTAAAAACTCCCATCAACTCACCCAAAAATGTCTACTACTAGATATCTACCTAAAGCAATACAGCTGCATGTTTGCCAGTGAGAAGTTCTATACCTCTCTCATCCTCAGCAAGCACTATTATTTACTTTGGGAAGATGTTGCCACATGAAAGGGAGGTTGATCCCGCTATCTAACCTTCTGAGAATCCTATCAGCAAGGCAGAAAAAATCGTTATTAAAGTTTGGCAGCAGTTGAGAGTGCCTACTTATTATATCAACACAGTTGTTTTCACTAACATCAAAGTGATGACATCTAGTAGTGGCCTTCATTTGTCAACACAACAAAGCCGAAAGAAGTATGCACAGTCTAAAACTTGAGTGACTCAGTATAGCTACTGCTTATACAGTAGCACAAAAAAAGAGTCAGGCTGTTTAGGAACAAACCTTGCACTGCTCCACAAGCTTGGGGTTATCCAGCTTAGAAGCCAAGTCCAGCATCTCACTGAAGTTCTGCTCCGAAGGTGCAGGATGCTCTTCTTGATACTCTTGCAGAAGCCTCATGAGTTGTGTCATGCTTTCAGGTGTGGCAGCACTATCCATTTTCATGCTTGACACAAATTTCATGGCATCCAAAGCCCATTCATAACTCTAAGGATGGAAAAAAAGAAACTGTTATTCCACTTGTATGCCTTCGGAAAACTGTCATCATATACTTTCAGAGGAATTACAAGACCATATTGTTCTGCAAGGAAAAACTAGCTTATTGAGGACAGAAATACCAAGCATTGTCCTCGCAGTAACTGGCTTGAACATTAAAGGGAACTTACTATCACTGTAACAGAACAGCCTCAGCAGTTAAGTACCATACTTAATCTGATGGCCCTGCATTGAATGCTGCAGCAGTCAAAGCACACTGTCTACACCTTTTTCCAAAGGCTAGCATTTCGTAAAGTGCAGATCGCAGCATCCAAGGTGGTTCCAACAGATTATAAGAAGTGGAGCTAGCAAGGAGTGGCTTAGAAACCTGATGAAGCAAAGGGCAAATGATTGCCTTTAATCATTCTCTGCTTACTGTTTTGAATCCAAATAAAATGTGATAACAGAACCTCAGTATACTTTGAAAACATAAAAACATGCTAATGCTTCAGAACATGACACACCCACAATAAAACTTTCTGTAGTGCCCTTTCATACCACCTCGCATGTCAGCTACACAATGTGGATATGGCACCTATCGAGATGTTTCCCGTTCAGCTGACTCCTGGCTACATAAACAGTCAAATAAAATTTCTATTTTCTGCATTATTGCCCAGGCCATGAAATTAAAAAGCCTAGAGCATTTCAAGGACCAAGAGGGAGAATGACAAATGGAGGATTCAGTAGACCAAATACTTCCTACAGTCAAGAGTAGAGGGAGCATATGTGAATATCTTAGCAAATATATATAAAGATTCCGGAGTTACCATAACTCTTCACAAGTAGAAAAATACACACTGACACAATGCCTCCAACGCTATGCTAGAAGAAATATTCAAGCAATTAGACTGAGAAAGATTAAGCGAGAGAATCGACAGAGAACATCTCGGGGACCTGCAGTTCGCGGATGACATTGTCCTATTCATCTACGATGGAAATGACTTGCAACTGGCTGAGGACCTCAGCCATTGACAAAGCATAAGGAAAGGTTTGAGATCAATATGTAAGCAGAAGACAAAGGCAATATTTGGTAGTCTAGCAAGAGAACAAAAATTCATTATTGGTAGTCAGCTCTCGAACATCTGCAAGAGTACCCTTACTCAGGCAAATTTAGCCACAGTGCACCTGGATCATGAGAATAGAATCTACAGAAGAATAAAAATGGGCTGGAGAGAGCACATACACTCAGTAGGCATAAACAAGCCAAGGCAGGCCACTTACTACTATGTTTGAAATAAAAAGTATACAATCACTGCATTCTACCAGTACTAACACATGGGGCTCAGGAGGACACACGCACCACGCAACGAGTGCCGTAAGAAAAAATTATAGGCATAACGTTAAGAGACAAAAAGACAGCGGCATGGATTACCGAGCAAAAGGGGGTAGCCGATATTCTAGTCGATATTAAGAGGACAAAATTTAGTTGGGCAGGCCATGTAAAGAGGTTTGCAGAATGAGTGCCAAGGGAAGTGAAAGTAGAGATAATCTTTTCTACTTTGTACAGGTCAAAGTAGAGCAGAGTCTGGGAAGCACTGATGTAGATAGACTGTTTCTTGTCCACTCCAAGAAATAGACAAGTCTGGATGAGAGTTTGCTTGACTAGGTGACATTACAACGTTGGTTATGAATTCAGTTCCCGACTGATTATATTCAGACACCAATAATTCAGACATGCTCGATTATTCAGGCAAGCTTCTCAGCCCTGCCATTCACCCCACGGACAATATACAAAGACAACTAAAATTTTGAATGCCTTACAGCACACCATTAAATAATTCTGACTGTTCCAGCATGATAGCATGCTAATTCAGCCACCGAGACAAGCAGAAAGAGCAAGGCTTTTGTTCCGATACATTGCCAGCACCTCCTTGAAACCGAAAGTAGCAAAGCCTAGTCAATCCAGTAGTCACCAACTGCCCTCAAACAACGAACAAGCCAAGATAAGTCCCCGAGTTGTAGAGGCTGCATTTGTGCATTAGTCATGCATTTGTTCTTTTACGAATTAAATAGAATTGTGATTTTGGGCGACTTCGTTCTCTGCTAATAGGAATTTTCAATGCTCAGATTCATCAAACTGCTTCAAAAAGTGCTACATAGATGCCAATGAGAGGAGCGATAAAGCAACAGAAGTGCCTGACAATGAGTGTTGCGAAAAAAAAAAACAGTAATCATTAGACTGTTAGAGCACAGTTGACATCTGTTCAAGTCACCAGGGGATAAAGATCTGACATATCTGGCATAGTTTTATCTATCTGTAGCAACAGCATGCCACTGGCCAGAATGTCGACTTACCAAGTTGTACGAAGCATATGTGCATGCAGCAATGAATTCAACAAACTTTTCCAACCACTTACAGAACAAAGACGCTTCTTTTCTGGCAAGTCCGTTATTTCTAACTTCCTATTTTCTTTTCTTTTAGCCTGTCCCCACCAAATCCAAATTTTCAGTTGCCATTTGTATATGATCTTGATGTAAATAAGAATAAGATGAGCAGAGAGATTGTACCACTGTAATCACGCCCATTTAACCACAGAGATAAAGTGGACTTTAAGTAAATGAAACTACATATGCAACTTTTGGTTTGTTTTGAATGCTTGCCTTCATTCTTTAGTAATGAAAACAGATTATTCATTGCATCAATTATATAGTACTAAAACAAATGTCCCTGACTCATGCTCATGGGCCCATCAGTCACTCATAACAGCATAATTAGCACTTGTGCCAATCATGTGGGATTTTTCATACACATGTTCTGAACTTCAATTTCGAGAGAGAAATAAAAAAAAATGTTCCTCTGTTACATCACTCAACAGCAACAAGTTTCAGTGTGTCTGTCATTAAAGTGCGTAAACAAGGGAAGACTCAAGTAGGCCTCCCCTTCTCCTCCACACAATTCTCTCAGTGTTTAATTCTCACCCTTGAGAATAGTTGGCCTTGAAGTAAGCTAGAACCTGTACTATGGTAATGGTGATAGTTTCTTTTTCTTTCTTTGTATGTTTCTGTACTGCTATAAGTCAGCACTCCCAGCTCACTCTTTCTCGGTGGAAATATTGTAACAGTATCTATTATGTTCTATCAATGGTGTCACATTTCTGTATTATGCTGATATGAGCACAGACACCATAAAACCAGCTTCCCTTATGACCCTTAGAATGTTTGGCACTGTGAACAGTAATGTAAAAAATACATCAGACAACAGACCTCAGAGTGGTATCCTTGCCCATGCACCAGCATTCTGTGCACGGATATGCATGCAAAATATCTGTAAACACAGTTACCTTTTTGACTAGAGCCAGGAATTGTGCTTGTGCTCATGCTACCTTATTAGAATTTCTGATGAGGCAGGAAACAATGCAACTTTGACTATACTCACTTGGCAGCACAGGAGCTCTAATACTAGCTCACAAATGCATTACAGTGTCGACTATATCGGATAAATCCAGGCCACAGGAGGATATTGGTTATGCAGAGTCACTCATGACAAACAGCGGTTTTTCAGCAGCAGAGGTGACAGCGTCAATCATGATTTTACTTGGCAGTGATTAAGGGGGCCAGCACTGCTGGGTCAGTGCCCTCCATGGTGTTAGATACGACTGTGATGACAAAGTTTTTCACAGCATTGTCCAAAGACCGCGCACACCACGCGCTTAGAATTCGAGAGCATGCACACAAGTTGCGGCGCTCTCTTCAGTCTTTGAATTCTTTATTTCAACATTTTCCTTTCTTTTTTTACATTTTTGGCTGCGAAATTGGGAGTGAAGCTCTTGCACAAGTGTAGCCCTTAATCGAGCATATACGATAATGCAAAACTATTCATTCACAATGTAGCTTACTTAATAAAGTCTGTTTGCTGCCAGCTTCACTGCCCTCAAAAACACGCACACATATCAGAAACCCTTAACACTGTGAGCATTACCCATGTATAGTGGCCACAGTTCACTTCTTTGTGCAATGAATTTCTTCGAGGATCTGTATAGTATAGTAGCCTTGTAATAAATTGATTATCCCCTCAAAAGCTGCCTTTTAAGGCATTGCTTATTTTATTTAAAGGTATCAAAGCATTTAAAACATCTGTACAAACATTGGAGAAGGGAATAAACTTGACAAGTATAGCTTTTTTTATCGCTCCAATTGAT
Organism: Dermacentor andersoni; assembly: GCF_023375885.2. Lineage (NCBI taxonomy): Eukaryota > Metazoa > Arthropoda > Arachnida > Ixodida > Ixodidae > Dermacentor > Dermacentor andersoni. The sequence continues at coordinate 84,943,762 of NC_092814.1, forward strand.
GGAGTGGCAACAAAAGCAGTTAAAACTCACATGGTCCAGAAGGAGGTAGCACCGCGATGTGTCCTCCAGTTTTTCCCGAGTGTCCTCCAGCTTCTCTGTAAAACACTCCAGGTGATGCTTGAGTGATACTGCAAGCTCCTGAGTGCTCTTGGCTGAGCCTGTGACTGAAGATGTCATGGCCACCTCTTCGAGAAGGTCATTGCCCTTTTCAATCTGCCTCTGGAAAAACAATACCAAATGCTTCAGACACCGGTGCTGCAAGATGGTGAAAACATGTCGCCCCATAAGATCAATTTGGACAGCAGCATGAGGAAAACCAGGATCAACAAATAAAAAACACACTGCTTACTACTAAATTTACTTCCCTGTCAAGCATTTCAACTGTCATGTGCAGAATAGTTCAATGAACTAAGTACAGCAATTGAGTTCCTATAAGAGTGGCTGAAGTGGCACGCGATTATGTTATTTACCCACTTAGTTGGTACCGCTGAGCTTGTATGCCCATGGTGAAGTTTTAAATTCATTTTCAATGAGCTGAAATGATGGAAGAAATCTGTGTGGCCACAGGTACTCATCGCATGCTTCAAAAAGCTACGCGTTTGTTCAGCCACAAACGCCGGAAAAACGACAAGTAGAGAACGCCTACGCCAGGCAGTATTGCGTGATTACATAATATATATATATATATATATATATATATATATATATATATATATATATATATATTATCGTCAGCATCCCTCGGAACTAGCGCGGCAGGCAGTGCAGTGGCTAGGCGCTGTGGCCTTGCAAGAGGAAGGACCGAGATCGCCGACAGGCACCAATTATGCCTTTAGCGGAATAGCGTGGGCACAACGGCGCGCGCGGTGTCAGTGAATGCGATTACCCGATACTCGCCCACCAGTCACCGGCGCCGGCCCCACGCACCGCGGACGCCGCTCACGCTCTGCGCTGAGGCGTCAATGAACGCCGCCGGCCAAGGGAAGTCGACGCCGTTACGGGTACAACTCGGCGCATTCAACTCAGCAAAAGCTGAACTACATACACCAACTGGAAACTGGCGTTAAACTATGTTCAAACAGTACCGCGCTATCCGAGTCGCCAGGCCAGGCGAAGCCAGGCGCCCAGCAGGCAAAGCCAAATGGCTATAGCCACTGTCTCCGGGCAGCGCTGCGCTCAAAGAAAACAAACAAGAAAATGCTAGTATACATTATAATAAGATATTCTAAGTACGCGCTAACACGCTAGTGTTCCTTAATATATACAGAAAGGTCTGCCACTAGGGTGCCCAATAGCAGCGCACAGACGCGGAACGATTGCTAATGAGCGCCAGTCAACAGCGCCCTCCAATGCGCGTTTATCGGTATGAGTGGCAAAAGGGGTAAAAAAAAATGTAGGAAGGAAAAGACGAGCCCATACAGGAACACGAGAAAGAACTATCTATCCCCATCTGGATCTGTCAGTGAATGCGAGTTCATTCGCTTTGCTGGAAAATTTAAAGGGACACTAAAGCAAAACACTAAATCAGTTTAGACGGATAAAGCGTTCTTTGAAAACTCTGTTGTCGTTAATTTCGAAATAATAGGTGATTATTAGAAGAGAAAATGCAGGTCAAAGTATCAGTTTTTGAATTTCGCGCCGATCCCCAAGACCGGTACATCACTGTGACGTCACGGATTTCAAAGCATATTTTCGTACTTAGGCCGCGTTGGCTCAGTAATGGTTGCCGAAACTCGCCACGTTCAGTATTTGGTTCCTTTAGAACACAGTGTAGTCGATTTTTAACGCTGAAGAATTAACTAGGCCCTGGAGGACGCTGTCAAAATCCACGAAGTCACAGCGAGCTGGTGCAGGAACTTCCAAGAAGGCGTCGCCACCAATCTTTTGTTATTGCGCTTTTTACTGGCTCGCCAAGCGTCTTATCGTGGTACGAGAGTGGTGTTTTTGATATTGTAGAAAGGTAATTTACTGATACAGAAGAAATCCTTTTTCTCCTTAGCGTCCGTTTAATGACAACATATGACAAAATCAGCGGCTATCGTTTACACTCTGACTGACCGTCTATCCGACCGGCTCTGGTACGCGTTGACGCTAGCTGCTGCCATAAGGTCGACCACAAGCGTGCTTCTAAGGGTAAATACAAAATTCTCGGCGGAAATCGCACGACTCGCTGCAGCTTGCGGTTCCGTGCGGTAAGACTGTGTAATCTACACTATATTTTCATTCATTCACGATTTCAGGCCACGAGTCGGGTTGGTTGTAGGATTTTGACAATTTCGTTATCTTTAGTGCAATAAAACTAGACTGACTGGAGTGGCTCAGTTTTTAGCGGCTACGTATATCGCATTTTTAACGATGGAGTTATACGACGAACGTAAATGTCACAAAAGACCAGTGCTTACAAGTGCTTTAAAAACGATAAGCTATGAGATATCGGAATGAGAAGCTCATAAAAGGGGGGCGATAAACGGAAGTACTAAATCACACAATAACTGCAGATTACTGTTTCAAAACCATATGCATTCTATCGCAGAAACACAATTACCAACAGAGAAAATTAAAGCTAAGCGTTCCCTTTTGAATTTTGCGCGAAACCAAATCACCACGACGTCAAGGATTACACGTAATTCTGGCTTATATTTGTCAATCACGAGCAGTAAAAGTACGCAAGAGGTAGCAGGTTTAGCCTTCCTTTTATTTTCTATGCCAAGGAATCTAAAACAATTAGCTAGACTCTGCCTGGACTTTCAAAAATTTTACTTTATTCGAAACAATGCCCAGAAATGCGTTTTTACGCCGTTTACGGCACATTCAAAGTTACGTTCACCATACTGCGACAATTATTTGAAATTCTGGCAATGTAATTTACCAACCTAGCTTCACGTATTTAATATTTGTCTGTATGCCCTTTTACCAGAAGAAAAAAACACAATTGTGCGGAAACCATCAACGATGATTGTCAATGTAAGCGAATAGCCGAACGCTTCAAGACAATTATTCGCTCTTTATTGAAGGAATGGTGTACTTGACCACTTAGTTGTTGCAGTGAGGCTACTTAGGTAGCCTTTGCTGTCGCACTGCGCAATTCCATAGAGAGCACAGATCAGCAAATATACAGCGGTGGTAAAGGCGGACAGCACGTGCGTCTCAAAGAGCTACGGCAGTTCGGCAAGGAACGCGCCCCGCAACGCAACGTGTCCCTCGCGTCGGCGCCATTGTTCCTATTCCGACCAGCGACTCCCAACCACAGCCAGCCGCAGACCACAAAACAGGCGAAAGCCAAAGAAAGATATTCGCTTTGAAACAGGCTAATAGTGAACGATATCATGGAGGGACAGGCGCATAAGCGTATTACGGGAGGCAGGGGTGAACAGTTAGTCCGGCTTCCACACGAACCCGATGTTGCCCGCTCATACCACGTGTAATGTAAGTACGCACACAAGACAACCGATGCAGCAATGCAAGGTCTGCCCGTGTTAAGTTTGTTTCTTGTTCAGCCCACGAAGCAGTCTTGTACAGGCCAATTAACAAAAAAGGACAGAACACAAATCCCGGCATTCACTTCAGTTGACGTCACTACAGATATATAAGTGCATATGGGAGAGGTACTACAACTACAACGTAGTTTACGCTTCGTTGCTTTAATGTCGGTTGCGAATGAGGTTAATGAGTAACAGGCTTCCTTGAGGAACACTGGCTAGTCAAGTCTATGAGCGAGTTAAGCACCCGTACTACACAACGAGCGAAATGGTCACAAAGGGCCTAGTCGCGCAAGGTGTTTGCTCAGTGGCGCGGTTCATCATGCCATTATGGGAGCTACGCATCGCAGCGAAACAGAAGCGGCAGTTTCTTTCCTTAAAGCTACACGCCCGAAGGTGTTCACCCCATAATACTAGCGTCGAAGGGTAAAGACAATCTCAACCGCACAAAGCGGCAGTCCATTCACCTTTCGCCCACAGACGCGTCTGAATGATGGGCTATTCCGGTCTGCCGTTATGACGCAAGCAGCGGCACAGAGCCTGGAGCCATTATCTATATAATTGCAGGCCACACGAACATGCATGGAGTGCCACGGATAGATAGGTGCTTAGTGTTTAAGATAACGTTTAGCTCGAAAGCACAAAGAACGGTCCTTTCGGCCGCCCGTGAGTAGGTCAGACGCTAGGAGTCGTTCTTGTTTGCGATTTTAGTGTTGTTTTCCTTGCCATTGTTCGGCGTTTTAGAACAGGAATCCATCACTGCTGGTGGTCACTACATGACCCTCCATACGATACAATCTCAGTGGTTTCACTGTACAAACTTCACGTCGCCCGAAGAAAGAAGCAAGCGCAAGAGAAGTAAGCGAAAGGGGCCTCGCGGTATAGGTGGCAAAGCCCATTTACAGCAGCGCTTTTCAAGGACACCGCTGTGGCCTTGCGGCCGCTAACAATTCAGCGTGCGAAAATTAAACGGTTCTCGTGTCTTTTGCGCTTCATTTGCAACTAGTGCTCAGTACAAAGGAAAAGTAAAACTGCTCTCAAGTCGACAAAATGCCGGCGGCGGAATGTGCTTACTCGGGCATAAGCACACCATTTAGCAGCAGACAATGAAGTGACAAAAGTGGTCGAAAAGCCAGCACCCGCACTCTCAGCCTTATATCAAAACCAAAACCCAATTATCTCAATACGGCGAAGCATTGTCCTTAGCTTTCCGGTCAACCCCGTCGTTGTCGTGCTGAACGCGGTGCAACAAGCGGCTCCCGAACGATCTCGCGCGGCGTCGGTAGGTGAAAACGAACGCTGCACACAGCTGAGTCGCTGCATGTGCTCCCCGAAAATACAAAGGGACGCACGTAGTCTCCAAACGGTCCGGAAACCAATTGCAAGGCGCTGCACCATGCTGCGCCGCCGTTTGCACAAGCAGTTGGCGCCGGCAGGGCAAGAAGTCAGACGTCCGTGCGCAGCGCGAAAGAGCAGTAGACAATTTATACAGAAAACATTCTTTCTTCACGAGGGACGTTCTGAAAGTAGGTTTCGTCATTTTTTTTGGAAGATGGTACACCAGGTGAAACAATCGCCATAGGAATGCATGCCCGTTGCTGGTTCAATGGTTGAACGACGGAAGGAGCGTCATCGGAGGAATGACGCATGCGCAGAGCGCCGAAGAAGCGAGAGTAGCAGCTGACCGGCGTGCCCTAGGTTACAGTGTACTCGTGGTGCACTGCACCGCGGTTATTCGCGCACAAATCCCGATGGCAGACAGACCTGTGCTGACAACTTGGTCGCCAATGGAAGTGCGTGCTGTTATCCGGTATTAATGGGCACCTGGGGATAGTGTGTCCATGATTCAAACGCCTACAGATCGCGTGTGGTGAAGAGGTCACGTCTCAGGCCTTCCATCGCAGGGCACCAAGTTTTACCAAATTGGTTTCTTCAAACTGATTGCACGCTACGACGAATGTCTGAATGTTGATGGCGACTGTGAGGAAAAATAGTGCAAAGTGTATAGTTTATGATACTATGGTGTTTTTTTTTTTTTGCAATAAAGTTTTCATATGAAAATAAATGACAAAACGTACTTTCGGAACGTCCCTCATATAATCGCAAAAAGAAGGAAAAAACGCGCTTACTGCTGCTGTTCTTGCTGAAATTTCATAGCATGGTATTTTATGGGCCGAATATTTCAATATAACACTTTACACTGTTACTTGCCTGGTTTCTCAACTCTCTCTCTCTCTCTCTCTCTCAAGAAAAAAAACTGCGAATTTGCCTTGGTCTGCGCCTCTAGGGTGCACCTCCGAGCGACTAATTGAAACCAATTTCGAAGGTCATGCTTTGTCGTACTGCAGACCCCATGTTCCAAACATCACTCGCTGCGATGGGCGCAGACAAAGGGGAATGCGCAGTTCTTTCTTAACGAAAGGCAAATTTATAAAATATGCTAAGTATTATAATGAACAAGCCAGATCATAAAATGCGATCTTTCTGCAAAACTTTTGCTACTACATAGCAGCGCTAGGTGGTTTTTTTTTTTTTTTTTTTTTTTTTTTTTACCAGGTTGCTCCTAGCACGTGTTTGTACAAGAAGCAACTTTTAAAAACGTTGTTCGCGTTACACAGCCCGTATTGTATCACAACATATGTCACAGAATTGCAATTCTCGATCCGACGTTCCGCCTAAGCAGGAAAATAGTAGGAAAAGAGAGCGCGAGGGCATGTCTGTATAGTGGAACGGCGAATGCATGAAGGCAACGCTACAACGACACCATTCTGAGAAAAACAGCTGCGAGGCGCAATCGACGTGGGTCTGCACGCAACCGACGGTGCAGGACGGATTCCCTCCATGCTATAGCGCGGTGGTAACTGTAGAGTCCGTTTTCCTCTTTTTGCATTAGCGACACCAAAATCGCGTGCGTCATGGAAGCCTATACAGCGAACTGCCAACAGCGGTCTGAAACGTTGCCTGCGACGCTGAAAGTGTACACGCATAATTTTATACACGCGTCTGCATAGTGTACATGTACGCATGCGCGCACGTATACTACAGCTTTTGGAAGAGCCAGAGCGTTCCAAGCGTGAGACCACTATGAATAATTTTCAGACGCTGGTTTTACTTTCGCTGGGAACCGCTCCGACTCGCTGAACGGGCGCTATATGTGCCCATCGGCTATGCTGAACGAACAGGAACCCTCGCATTCACGCGACCGAAATGACGACCCACAAAACCAAGTCTCCGGCGGAAACATTTGCGTGTTAAACGCGAAATGCCTTTATTGAGAACTGACGGTGTTGCGAGAGAAATTTACGACCTTCTACCTGTATACACATTTTCACGAGCTCACAAACCAAAGAGAAAAAGTGCCAACTTTTCAAACGACACTGTAGCATCTCAACAGCCCTCGACCGGTTAACATTCAAAAAAAAAAAAAAAAAAAAGACGGCGAACGTTATGGTATATGTCTTTACTGACGTTTCGGCCGGAGGACCGGCCTTCGTCGGAGTGAAGATACACTCCGACGAAGGCCGGTCCTCCGGCCGGAACGTCAATAAAGACGTTATAACGATATTGTCAGCCTTTGGTCATGCATCTGAAGTTTTTCCATAAATTTTCCTACACATAATCTAGTAATTAGTGTCCGTAAGCCGGCATGTGATTGGGCTAAAGCCGGACCTCTTTCTCAAATCGTTTTTTAAAAGGACATCGAAAAAAAAAGTAAACTGAGCTTAGACAAAGTATACTTGTAAAACGCTAATTTTCGTTAATTTCGCGGTAACGGATTGATTGTTGAAGAAAAAATGAGGCCCAAAGTTGTTTTCTTATTTTTAACTTCGCAACGATTGCTCCGCGCCTGTACGTCGGTGTGAAGTCACGGATATCGATGTATTTTCTCGTATTTGTGCCGTGTGCTTCGTAATAATTATCGAAGCTTGCCAAGTTCAATCTTTGGCTCCTTTGAAATACAATGTAGTCCATCATTACCAATAAAAAGTTAACTCGGCCAGCGTAGACACCGTCAAAATCCACGTCGTCACAGGTAACTGGTGCGGGAAGCTCAAGGCGGCGTCAACACCATACTTTCGCTATTCGCATCTTCTCTGACCTACCAAGCGTAATGTCATGGTAAGGGAGGGTTTTTCGTATTGCATAAGGGTACTTTATCGATACAGCTCGAACCAGTTTTCCCTTCAATGTCCCTTTAACTACTCCTGTATTGGTTTCTACCATTGTGAGGAATTAATTATAAATTAATGTGAAATCAAGTACACCATGAATATAGCCCTGCACAGCGATTCCTCGGAAGGGAGACACCGTCGCAACCGGAAGCATGGGGCGCACCAGGCGCGTGTCTTTATAAGTTCAACGGCCCCGCCCAACCGTTTCCTAAACACCGGCGCTGCCGAACTGGTCGGAGAAAGCGCATCTGTGGGATGGGTGCCTAGACGCGCACAGGAAGAACTGCAGTCAGGAAGGGAGTTGACTTCGCCACTCATCTCTCCTTCCAAGGAGGAGAAAAGCGAGGACTCGCGGAATTTTGGCACCGATTATTTCGCACTTGAACTCGCACAGCGTGCCTGAAAGGGTGGGCCAGTTTCGTCGCATCGCTGCTAGGACGAGTCGCGGAAAGTCAAGCAAGACGGCCCAACAGTGGGCACCGTCTCCAAGTGCAGCGACAGGGACAGCGGCAGCTGCCTTGGTCCTTGCCTGCCAAGTACTGCGCGACGGGCACGTATATCCAGAACATTACACGAAAATGCGCTCGACGTTCAGGCGAAACCACAGCGCAGTACGCTAGCAACGATATAACACGCTCGGCTAATCGTGTACTATAATGAATACGGTTAGAATTTACAAGTGAACGTTTTTTTGCAAACGTCTAAACCGCGCTTTTTAACACCCGTTAACCGGTCGTAAGCTAACATTATGAAAGGTGTTTTTACAAAATCGCCATAATTCCGGAGCCAAACCAGGAACCGACAGCGAGCAGAGTGCAAACACGCGCAGACGCTTGCCAGCGGCAAGACGACGGCCAGTATCGAATGACGGCTCCAGACATGTGCGAAGTAGCGGGCGGGCCAGAAGTGATTCTGCTCACGCGCGCGCCTCCGCAGGCGAAAAGAGCACTCCCGGAGCATGTTTCAGGAGCACTGTGTACACCGTACACGCTTTACGACTGAGACCTCGAATCGATGCGCCACCGATACATACGACATCGGCGGTAGGCGTTGAAGCGCGGGACCTCAGCCGCCCGTGTTTCGTGTGTTCCAGGACTGGGCCAAGAGCCCAGAAGACGCTCGCCGCGCGCATCCCCTCCCTACCCTTCTGTCGACCGAGTTTGCCGCCGGCCCCTGACCTTTCCTCGGCGCCGACGCTCGTGTGGTGCGGAGGTGTAGGCGTCAAGTGCTCGAGAAAGTGGCACGACACCTGTTCAGGCGCTGCCGCAGATTGTACAGCCCCGGAGCGTGCCGCACGCGCGGCCGGAAAAGCAAGCAGGGAAAAATCCGAAAGTCACGCGGAAATCAAACTTTTATATCGCGTTATAACCCGGCGCAGGTTACGTAAGGCGTAGTAGCGTCATCTTTTATCGCTGCCTACTCTGGCCGCCTCTCGAAATATGCTGGAGTATTTAGCGGCAGAAAAAAAAAAATTACGCGCGATAAACGTTTCAGCTATATAGGCATACGCTCAGCGGGACAATTTGTCAGCTGCCTTCAGCATACGCTATTGGTACCTTCTAATGACCTGCTCGGAGCGATCCGGCAGCGCTATATGTCGTATTATAGGCATCAGTCTATATATAATACGGCCATATGTAAGCTTGCTTATTATGTTGAATTGGCTCGAGTATGGATAAAATGAAACCTTTATCACTGATAGAGCTCGTCTATCCTCGATTACGCGGCTCGAATGCTGGCGTTCACACCTTTAATAGAGAGTCAAAAAGCGTGCAACCAATGCAGGTCGAGGCTATCCAAAAATGTTCTGTCGCTAAAGGTTTCGCACACTGCCCAGCTTGCATAGGAAGCTTATCGGGCTCTTCTGGACAGGCCACACGCTTGATAAACAACTTAGCGATTGGGTCAAATGTCACGACACTGCACTTCGCCGAGCACAAAGTGAACAAACGATCATTTGTCCGGAACTAATGCGGCCCGACACTCGTTCAAATCTCGCATCGTCATCTGATGCGTCAAGTCACTAGGTCGCATAAGATTTCAATAGACGCTTTACCGATACAAATGGCGGACCAAGTTCCTGATAAGGAAGTAATAACAAAAACTGGTATAAGATCTTCGCTCGTCGACTACCTCCAATATAGAAAATGGAATCCAACAGATCGATCGCAGTTCATATATAAGGCGTGAGTGATGTATATGGCGCTATGATCAGAATTTGCTACTAACCCCGAAATAAGGTACGAGCGGGGATAAAGGGCCAAAATATAGTTCGCCCAGGAAGAGGGAGATGCCAGATGTTCTTCCCTATCCCTGAGGTCCCTATCTTAGCACGTGTGGAAGTACAGCTGCTTTCTTGATACTCTGCAAGTGACTCTCTGGCAATTGCCTATTGAAAAAGCAGAACTTCATCGCGAAGAAGAGAACACGAGACGCGGGCCGTGTCGTCCTCCGAGCATATTGGGGTGAAAACTCGGCTGTTTTAAAGCCAGCAGGCCAGACGGTATACGTGTATCATTTATGAACACGTAATGTGTTCATAAGAAGAAAAATCTCAATGGGTCCAAAAGCAGAAAACAACGTAAGCGCGCTATACGTAGATACTCGAGCCATTGTGAACAGCTAAACGGCGAGTGTAGCCCTGGTCTTGCTATGAGCTGAATTGCCAAGGCGAGTTCTGAATTAAGTTCAGCTAAGCGCGCGCGAAGACAGTGTGAGAATTCCTGGCATAAGAGGAAATTACGGTGTAGACGCCGCAGTCCAAATCGCAACTTCAGTCCGTGGAGAATGCCCGAGTTGGCTGCAAATGAATGGGTTTTAGGCCCAATAAAAATGACCACGCGCCCATTCGCTCTCCGATTAGAGCGGCAGAGTAACGTCGCATGGCGACGCCGACGGCCGAAATGCGCCTGGAGTGTCGATATAATTGCTATGGCAATAATATAGTCGCTTTATTTCCCACGGCTACGCTTTTAGAATAGAAGCGATCTAGTTACGACCGTGAATGCTTATACAGCGCATAGGCTTCAGCAGACTGTCGGTCACGGCTTTATTCTGCAGTCTCAGATTAGTAACCGGCACTACTCTCTGGCTACACCACTTGGTTGAGAGTAGACGCCTAAGACAACATGACGCCAGAAGCAAGTCAAGTCGGCGCGAACCGATGGCGCCCAAGTTCAGCCTGCACCGACCGAAGAGCATATAAACTGTCCTTACCAAAAAGTAAGTTCTGCGCACGCATGTCGTACCGGAACAGGATATCTCTATCTTAGTTATCACGGCACAGCCGCCGCTAAGCAGGGTCCAAAAACCTTTCGCGTCAGTTTAACAAGCACCCACGTCATTATCAGGTACTGTAAGCGGAAACAGATTTTATTTTGGTCATTGTTGAAGCTTAGCCGGAAAGCAGAATACGAAAAATAGAATAAGCAGAGATAACACTAGCTAAAGCTATACAGGATGCGGAATGGAGAAATACAGGAAACTGCAGCCAACGAAAATGGGCAAACATGTGAGGGGAACGGTCTCCAATGAAGGGAAAACACATTTTCTCTCAAAAGCAGGATGAAGTTGTTGGCCTGGCTTAGCCTCACTTTTCTGCCTTCAGTAAGACGGTACTGGGGCGCTCACAACACAAAGGCTGCAGAAAGAATGGGAAGCAAACACAACCACAGCGGTAAAACCTAGCAAGCTATCGCATTTTGGGCTTCGCCCAAGTTGAAGCACTGGTGACGACGCATTCCATGCGGTCTTATGATTGTTATCAACGACCCTTCGGAATGCGCTCGTTCGGCGAACACCCTCCCCGGGACGATGTAAATAAAAACGTAAGAGCGCCGAGCATCGCCTGGAAAGAATTTAGCATGTGAGCTCAGCTGCAGGAAAGCGCTCGCAGCAGCCGCGTCGGGAAAACGGCGCTAATCCTGACCGATTCCTCGAAACGTGACTCGATGCCGGCAACCGTGCAGGTGTAAAGAAAGCGAAGCCGTAGCAGCAGCGGCGAGCGAGGGACCGCCCCGAAGGAGATGCGTTCGGTTAAACAGTCGAAAACAAAAAAATACAGAGGGCCGGACGGGGCGCGAAACAAGGGAGCCTATAGCTGACCCCCACCGGACACATGAAAAGACAGACAGGGGTGCGCGACACAATGGGTCCATTTTTCACTTTCAGGCACCGGCTAGTCGGCCACCCGGAGGGACCAACGAGCGTCCCCTTGTTCTGCCACAGCGAAGCAAACAGCCGATGGGTTTTCGCCGACCGTTACCCAACGAGCGTGAGCACTTGAGCTGGACCGAGTCGACAGTTATGCACCTTTTTCAGTAACGAGGCTGGAAGGATTTGGGTTACCCAGAACAGCTCTGTGGATTCTTGGAAAAGTTTGCAAGCGTGGTGGCAGCACAGAAACCATGTTCACATGCCCTCAAGAGGGGAAAAAAAAAAAGAAAGCCTATCGCTTCCTGAAAACGCCTCTCTGGTACCGTAGTCGACACCTTCCACGGTACGCCAAGGCGACGCGTTTAGGGGACGCATCGCTGGACCGGTGATCCGAGATCGATAGAGTTACCGTATATGCTCCCAGGAAGCGTATAAAGTTTGCTCTAGCGCCAGTGGAACAGGCGGAAGGAAGAATTTTCGGGGCAAACGAAGCGTGTGTAAATTCAGCCTCGACTCAGATCTTGTAAGCAAAATTAACACGACAACAAATGGCTATCTCGACGGGAACGCGCTGCGAAAAGTGATCCGCACTGATCCGCCGCCACAGCCTCACGGTGCACTGTTCTGCTGCAGCTAGGATCCTGAGGCAACGCCGGCAGGGTCACTACACATGCTTGTCACCAAATGATCCCCGTGGCGATCAATCAACAAGGAGGCACACATTACGTGAGCGGCAGCACGGTATACAGCGAGCCGGCCCGGGAGAGCAACTCACGGCGACGGGCAGGCAGGCAACACCGAACTTGCGGACCATCTTGGTGGAGCCCCGAGGCAGAAAGGCGGGATACTTGAAGTTGCACATGGACAGGGCGACCATGCCGAACATCCGGAAGCCCTGCACGCCATGCCGGAGCACAGAGGCGACGCGGACCAGCTGACCACTTTCGCTGCCGGAGAGCGCAACGGGCGCACGGGGATGATGGTCGGTTTCCTTCATTGTGAAGGGGCGCACCACGCACCAGCAGGGTCGCCAGCTTGCAGCGCTTGCACGGACAGCTTGCTTATCAAAAATACTTCGTGGAGTGAGCCAAGCACAGCCAGTGGACGCCTCCGCGCTGGGAAAGAGCGTCTGGTGCAAGGACGAACGGCTTCGGCGAGAAAACGCACACACCTATAAAACGATAAACTGCGGAGGAAGGGCCGTCGTAAAAGCGATAAAGCGTGGGCGAGCGGTCGGGGCCGAGATAATGGAGTAACTAGGACCACTCGCGTAACCTTGTCCTCGTTGGGCAGGGCAGGAACGTCCACGCTGGACAGCGGAGCGCGCACTACAGCTGCCTCGGAGCGCGTGTCAAGTTCACAGCCAGCTGCCAGCGACCGCGCGACGATGCCTGCTGTGCGCTCAGCTGGATTCGCGTGCCGCCCGACCGAGACTCCCCTGTCGCCTCGTCGCCCACGAGATGGAGCCACAAGTCATCACGCGCCGTCCGCCTAAGGCCTCGTCAGACACTAAGTGCCATCTTTCGCATGTGTGGCCAACTGCCAAGAGTCTGGTCGCGGGGGCAGAGCCCCGCGGACGACAAGCCAGAGGGAGGGAGGGGAAAGAAGTGGGGCGCACTCCTACCGGAAAGAACGGGCTGGCGCCGAGAAAACTGGGTTGCCGTTGCGTGCATCACCGCCGCAGACGTCGCCAAGGTTTCTCCAGCCAACTATTTAGGGACGCCTCCAATATGTTAGTCAGTGAGACAACGGCGCCGAGTCGCGGCCACCAGACGACCCGCCCCGTGCCAAAACACACACTCGCGCGCCAAGCGTCGCTCGCGCGCACGAGCCACCGCCGGATTCGGGCCGCGAAGCCGACTCGGCATGTATGTGCTGGAGACAGCTATTTATAATGCGGCTTCGACATCTTGGGATGGCGACAGGCTTCAACTGCCACAACTACACCGCGTTCCAGGCAGATGCGAACTGTGTGTACGATCATACGAGCTTCGGTTTTTCTGGAAGGCATGCAATACGGGCCGGCGAATCGCGTATTTTCTGATACCCGCGCTATTTGACTGATGAGCATTCACACCGCAGCCTCAGGACACAATGAATTCATGAGTACGCTGCCACCTAAGTGCACAAATTGAAGAAATTACTCAAATTTGCATTTCAAGCGCTGGAACTGAATTATCCACTGGCTTGTTCCGCTTGGTCATATTTATATCGCGCTCGCAGCCGCAGTGGGCCAGAAAAAAAAATCACAATTGCGGTAGGCGACAGATATCGCTCAGATAAAACGATGAAATATAGTATGCGCCAGGTAAAAAAATATAAACAAATAAAACCCTTGGATTGGGCACACCCCCAAGCACGAAAACATAAGCACGGTGTTTAGAATCCTCGAGCACCGATCCATGCCGCCAGCAACACCCACAATGTTCAAACATCTCGCCCCTAAAAAACATATCTTGGAAAGCGAACCGCTTTACAGTTACAACGTAACTGCTACGATAAGAAATATATGATACGCGACAAGCTGAGCCGGCGTGCTATAGCGCTTTGATGTGGGCAAGATGACGGTATATAGTTGCGCACAACGCACCCTCTCCGCCGAAGCCACATGAGCAGCCCAATGTATGTACACAAACAAAGGGTCCACCACATCGGGCCCGACGCGCGCTGGCAGAGAAGCCGCATGTGCGCCGGGGGGCTCGGCGCCCTGTCCTATCTTTAGGTCGCGACGCGCACCCTCCTCACCCAAGGACGGGCGGGGACGACGCGCCTCGCGGGTATGGTTTTCAAACTCTCCACGCCAGCCGGCCGGAAGTGAGCTGGGCCAAGTTGAAGGCCGTCACACGGGGTTCCGCACTGGGGTCACGCTGTCCCGGTCCAGACTCCAGCCATATGCAGCCCCGGCTGCAGGCTCTCAAAGCCAGAAATGACCGCAGTACGGACAGCCGCTTCGCACGGCAGACTCGCGGCATGCAGCACGGCAGCGAAATCAAGCTGACAAGCAATTAGAGGAAATTCTCAGGATGCACGAACCACAGCCTACAAGCGCCAATTTTCTGTTAACCGTATGTATATGTTAGGCTACAGCATACGAATCCGCACATCTCTTGTCGAAACTGATCACTGGAGGCAAGGGAGCCGCGGAAGATTAAAGCTACAAACATTGTTTCAACCCAGCGCCCTGGTTTAATCATCATAATTTGCATATTTATCATCCAGTGGATGCCACTAACGTAATTAGGGCAGAGCCTGGATGAAGCAGGCATCCAAGATGCCATCCATCCAGTCATTCCAGGTCTGAGCCGCCGTTCATTTCTATATTACTGACGTTGCACAGTATACAGTGGATCGACGCAAGGCTTGAAAAGTTGAAATGGAAACTTAACGTGGTGCATATCTATATTTCTTTCCTTGTTTAAGTGGAAAAAAAGGGCAGAGACGCGCGCCCACATTTTTGAGGCCGGGCAAGATGCTTGATCCCAAACATACTCATCCCTCACCCTTAGATAGTTACCAACGAGCTGCACTTGTATAACGAACCCCCTCCCTTTTTTTTTTCTTTACAGCGAAGCTGTATAACTCTACCGTCCAAGGAAATTTTCGTGTTTATTATTAAATCATTATTAAATTATGGGGTTTTACGTGCCAAAACCACTTTCTGATTATGAGGCACGCCGTAGTGGAGGACTCCGGAAATTTCGACCACCTGGGGTTCTTTAACGTGCACCTAAATCTAAGTACACGGGTGTTCTCGCATTTCGCCCCCATCGAAATGCGACCGCCGTGGCCGGGATTCGATCCCGCGACCTCGTGCTCAGCAAAATTTTCGTGTCGTTGGCGTGGTAAGCAAAAAACTTCCCATATGTGGGCCGATCTCGGACATAGTGCAATGCCGGGCCGACCCGCGGCGGAGGTGCAGTTCGCCATTAAGAGGTCCACATACACAGCTTCGCTGGTCACCATTCTTCACAGAGTGGAAGGGCACTGAGTTTTTCTACACGCCCAGACATGTAAACAACCCATTTACAAGAGGCTATCTTTAAACTTTAATTTACAGCTCTGCTTACTGCGACAAGCATTCAAGCGCCATTACATGCATCATGGCCGCATTTCACTTTTATCACAATATAGCCTGCTCTTGTATTAAAATGTTAATACATAGTTGACGTGGGGCTTTCAACACTTGGAGATACGCTTGTCCGGTTCTTCCTTCACCCCAGAACCCCCATATGCCGAGTATACAAGGAAGAGGGCACTCAAGAAGTTGAACGCAACCCAGCAGTCATCTGCGCGGAGTGTCCTCGGTGGAGGTCATTGGGATGAAAGCCAAGAAGTCTTCTTAGAACTAAGACGCATAATGAGCTCATTAAACTCGTCACCAGAAACAGTCCAACAACTGCAGACATCCTAATGAAGCCATACTTGCACGCACCTCACAGGCAGAAGTGGCACAGAGACCTTGACCGATGTTCCCATGAAAAAAAACAAGGGAAAAAAAAGGAAAAGCAGACACACAGGAGTGCACGTTTGTGGCGCACTGGTGGCCTCTGTTAAAAAAAGTGGAACAGTGTGGTATACGATGATATCCGTGTGACACAACACGACAGCCGCAGGCGGCAAGAAAACTTCGATAGAGTTTACAAAACGTGACGCACTTATACGCTTCAAGTTTCTCACGCTGGACGCAGTAAGATGGCACTCATGTTCTACCAAGGATTCGGAGACGCAATTACGAGTAACGCAATTACGAGTAACGCAATTACGAGTAACGCAATTACGAGTTGCGCATGGCTGTCCGCGATGTTGAGCGTATACGCTTCCCACGAGCCCTACCTTGGAGTTACATAATCTGCGGCAGGTGCAAAGTGTAAGGGCGAGCCAAGATAGCTGGTGGATTCACGTGCGCTGTGTTCCCTCGCGCTCAGTGTTGGAAGTGGCGTAATCTCAACTTCACGAGATGCGGTGAAGCGAGCGGTAGCAAGGAACATTCGCTTCCCGCTGCCGGCGCTCTTCATCACGCCAGCATTATGACAGCGAGTGTATGTGGTCAACGAGCGAGATGTGTTCATGTTCCTGTGAGGGCGTGACATTCATTTAATTATTAAGTCAATGTTTATTGCAATTTATCACATTATGCAATGTGACATTGCAATTTATTTGCAAAGTCACAAAACTGTTTGAAGCCAGAAGGACAAAGTTTAGGCAAATCTATGTATTGACCATCATTTCCACGCTCGCTGAAATACCGTGTTTGCAGCGCCCATAGACGCTAGAGCCAAAGTTCCTTCTAGTAATTTTTTGTTGGAAACTCCATGCAGTAGAAAACTCCATACGCCTACATATTTCGCTGAATGCATAGCTGCATGTCTTATATGGACAACTGGGCGATATGAGACAGCTGTTGCACTGCATACGTCGCGCACGCAATGGTGCTGCGCGCGCGTGACTGCGAGAGCTACCTTATGCACAGTGCGCATGCGCAGAACGCAACAAGAACGGAACATCATGCCTGCAGGCCAGTGTACGCACGAATCCAATTCTTGCGCGCCTACGTATAGGGGGGTAACATGGGTCCTCATGAAACGCTTTCCTCGTTATCTTCCAGGTGACGCAACAGCTTTACGCACGTGGCCACTACCGTGTATCCCTCTAGCGCGCAACGAGCCGTCGCGTTCCGTGAAGGACTTGTGTGCAACCTAACCGGCGTCGTGAATGCAGTATACGACAACTCTCTATTGACAGCACACGGAAACGTTACAGTGATAGATGCGGCATCAGTAGTCGACAACAATTGCTCACAATCAAGCACGTGGAGACATCATGGATGAGGTCGCTCTCTCTCATGACGTGCCATTTCTTGCACTAAGATTTTATCACTCAGTTGTGACACAGCCAATTCGGCTATCAAGAAATAAGGAAAAGGCACGGAAGCAGTGTGTATAAATTACAGTGACATTTCGAGGACCAGCGATCGGTGTCACTTCCCAGGTGGGTTTGTTTCGAATGCTAGTCTGTACCGCGATAGAGTCGCTACATGCATACGCTTGAGCATGCATAGTGTCATACAGCGTCCTTGGTGCCCATCGTGAGAGCACAATGTCAAGCCATTGAGGATCTCACAATAAGATGTCTAGATTCTACACGACATCAAAGTCCCCGGCACTTGTGACGAATAATGACGCAAGCGCAATACACATTTTTTCATGCATGATGGCCGCGTTAGGAGCGCCGTGCATTTTAGAGTGATACACGATCATTTTCGAATTCGGCTACCACAAGTAGGCTTTCCTCACCTAAATTCAGACACCTCAGTACTGATACCTAATCCTCAAATTAATTACACAAAGTTTAATTACACCTGTAGACGGGAATCTGTTCACCGTTCACTGACGCATGGCGAAGCGAACAGGCAAATGCGATGAAATTTTGTGTGCACCGCCACCAACGGCGTCTCTATATAGATAAATATTTCTTCGTGCGAGTGTAAGACGTTTGGTGCGCTTCTTTCAATAAGTAAGATAAAGTCGCCTTCACGTTTTCATGGTACCTTCACACATTCTTCCTATATACAGTCTGTAAAAGGACAGTAATTGCGCAAGTGGGCTTTCCCCCACAATGCCCCTTATTGTGGTGAAGCCAGCTTTAACAAATCCTTAGGCTACACATTTGTGGATACTGTGAGAACTGCTTCGGTACTCGCGCACGCGTAGGCTATCCTATATGTAAAATCAAATCACGGGGTTTCCCAGTTTCAAAGCAGTATCTCATCATTATATGTTTATTACGTTACGTACAGACAATGTGACAACAATGAAACCAAAACGAGATAAAAATTGGGCCTTCTACGAAGTCACTCACAGGATTGAAATTTATTTTATAAGGCAGCGTTCTTCTGTACTACTACAGCCTACGCAACCTACTATGAACAAAAATGTTATGCTCTTTTATGTCCTCGTGATGCCACTAAAAAGCGTGCAATTTCATTGCTGACAAATAGGTGCCCTTCCATTTCGCCGTGAGAAAGAAAATGATAGCGTGAACAAACGTAACATAAAGAGGAAAGGATGAACGTCACGCGATGTCAAATCCTTCCTCGCCTTCGCACGTCTATTTTTTCATCATACAACGCTACAAACTGTTGCGCACATGACCAGTTTTCACACTTTCAACCAACTTTCAACGGAATTCAATAAGTGAGCATAACCAATCCCTTCTATTTATTTTCTGAGCGCTTTCACCACCAATCTAAGCTAAACACATGGAATCACAATAAATCGCCGATAAAAAAATATATATGGGGCTTTACGCGCCAAAACCACGATCTCATTATGAGGCACGCCGTATTGGGGGTCTCCGGAAATTTGGACCACCTGGAGTTCTTTAACGTGCGCCTAAATCTAAGTACACGGGTGTTTTCGCATTTCGCCCCCATCGAAATGCGGCCGCTGTGGCCGGGATGCGATCCCGCAACCTCGTGCTTATAAATCGTCGACAAGAGACGTCTATAGGAAAGAAAAAAAAAAAGCTACTAAACAGGGCTTAGAACACTATCGCCAGTCGCAAATCGCAGTGCTCTTATTAGTCCTCGCCAGCAACGTCTCTGAGGAAAGCAAGTTTAATAACTCGGCGAATTGAGTGACTGTGATGCGAGAGCGTTTTGAAAGCTTGAATGACCAAAGTCGTCGCAGAGATTGGACTCATGAAAGCTGCGCAGCAACGTCAAACAACAATGGCATCAGGGCGTCAGCTGCGGTCGCGACTGACAACCACAGAGCGGTACGTACGGAGGCCGTCGAGTCTTCATCGATCTGCTCGCTGTCTTCCGCATCGCCGCTGGACTCGACCGCGGTGCTAGACGGCGTTAATTGAGTGGCAGCAGGCACGCAGCAGACATCAGCGTCGGCACTGTCTTGCGGCGACTCCTCTTGCCTATTAGAGCAGCCCAGAACATCGCAGCACCGAGATACTCCCCTCCTCTTGAGCGCCGCTACAACCGGTGTCGGCTGCACCGCACAGCGCGGCAATACTATGTATTAGCCCGAATCATACAACTAGAAGCACAAGATCGAAACCGCAGCTACTCCTGGAGCCGACGTGATTAAAGTGATGTTAATGTGCCAGTGGCGACTACTTTCAAGTTGTTTCTTTGTGAAGACGTTTCGGCAGACAGCTGAAAGTGAAAGTCGCAATGCATGCACTACCCAAAGTGGCATCGCTTGTATGCACTGGTTTCTGCAGTTAAACGGAAATTGGCAAAGGGCTCAAAACATTCTGTCGCAGGTCTAGTAGTACAAGGCGCCGATGACAACAGTCTTATACTTCATTATTTCTTCGCTCCCTAAGTGTTAGTCAAGTCTGACTTGGATTTGAAAAGTGGTTCTGAGGGCACGAAGGGACGTTTAATTTGGAGTTTTTCACGCGGGGACATAGAATGAAAAAGAAGAAATAGAAAGCCGAACTAAGAACGCTATACACACAACAATCGGGACGTCAAATGTAGTACAAGATCCAAGTTCACTATGCGGCTGCTACGCGACGCTGGGCCTCCTCCTCATTGCGGCAGGGCGGGTAGGGTGAGGGGTGCGCCCAAATGCCCAGCCGGCCAGGTGGAGCGGCGCGCCAGACACCGCGGCATCGATCCATGGCTTCCCATCGACCGGGCACTGTCCGCGGCTCTGGGCGAAGGTCACTGCAGCCACGGGCTGACTCATCCGTGACAAAAGGACGTCGCACAGCCTTCTCCCTCAACCAGGCAGACAGACCTGCCGAACGCGCCCCCGCTGCGCAAAGCTACGTGCCACGCCCAATAGGGGACACGGTTCAGGCACGGAATGGACCCGGTTGGGAGGAAATGTCTGCCCCCTTGTCCTCTCTCTATCTCTTTACGTCGCTCTACACCTCGCATAGATGGCCTGTGCTCAATATCCTGAAATGACTGACGATAACGTTCATTTGCTTCCTTCCGTCATTCATTCCTTCTTTTTGACAAGTTACGTCAACAGAAATAGCAAAAGCGATGTGTTAAATAAGCACTGAAGCCAACAAGGGTGGTTAGAAACTGCCACTCATCTAGGAAGCGGTCCGGATAGTCGGCTACAACAATAATGAAGCATCGCGAAGTTAAGCCTTCATACTGGAATCTTGTTTAAATAGTCAGCTTCTGTGGAGAAAAAGGCAGAAACGTATTTTACAAGTGCGTCTTACTGCCTTCACTAAGCCGAAAATCGTTGAGACACAAACGCGTACGTCGGCACAAAAGATATGCTGATGTGTATTTTCTATAGTTGGACGAGCAACCGATGTCTTTGGTATATTTTTTGCTATTTAATAATGAATCGGAACCATCTCGTAATGAAATCCAGCGTGTCCCTTACAAAGCCGCGTACATATAGCTTGAGCAAATAAGCCGCAATAAGGAACCAAGACGGGGAAACGCGTCTTATTCGCTAACTTGTTCGGGCAAAACCGATTTGAAAACCCGTACCACGTTGTCACTTTATGGTAAAACGTGAGCCGGCGGAAAGTAGCGAAAATAAGCGCAATATTTCATGCTTTTTCCCCAACCTTGCATCAAAGTTTACTGCGCAGTGCCTTCACTGGTTTAACAGGAAACATACCAACTGCACTTTCGAACATCCATCGCCCCTAATAGAGAGATGAATGACACGAAATATTTCCTCTATAGTCTCATGTTTACAGTGACAAAGCATGTACATTCAAATCAACCAAGCAGCGAGCGCGCCACTTAAAAATCCCAGCAAAGCAAAACAGGCTCATTCTAGATTTACAGGTTAATCCGCAGGGACACCGCGCAATATATTTAGAGTTGAGTACACATGGCATAGATTACAACGAAGGATCAGTAGAGTGGGCTGCTAAGCCGTAGTAGTAACGAATGACGTTGCTAGTGTTGGTGCAGCTCGTCCGATAGAAAGGCAGGTGCAAACCGCTTGTTACGACGCAACGCACCCGAACATATAAGCTGCGGCCGTCATCCCGAGGGGCGGCGTGCGTAGCAGCTGCGTGGGGTAACCGCCGTCGCGCGCCGTCAACAATGGCGTTCGCTTGTGCGCGCGCGCGCCGCCGCCGCCGTACTCCCCCTGAGGTTTGGGCCGAGCATACCCTGCCCCCTCACCCAGCCAGCTGCCGCCATGGAGTGCCGCGCTCCCGACCCTGTGGGACACCATCTGTCCAACAGCACGAACAAAGTGGCGCGAACCTCCTATCAACGCCGCGGCACGTCTACACTGAAGCCAATTACCATTGAGATAGGAGCAACAACGCTATTCTCGTTGCTGAGATCAGCGCCAAGAAACAACAGGGAGACAACGTCGGCTTCCATAATTACATAGCTTCATAAATGTTCACTGCCAAATCCAAACACGTTTAAAACTTCTCTCACTGGCAATCTCGAATGGAAGCGCAGGTCAGACGATGACCAAGTTGATGAAAGAGAACACTGTCGTCCATCCGAATGTAGCATGAAGATACACACCGCGCGGATTTCTGAGAAAGAAGCGCGTCCATAGTCTTGGTGCTAGTGAGTGGATGACAACTTTGCTTTCATGAATCCTCCTTCACTTTGCGGTGTTCCGTAGAACTGCTTTGCCAGATGAGAAAGCCAGTTAGGGCTGCTCACTACAACTAACCCATAGCATTTTAAACAAAATTCCCAACTCTAATTAACCTCCCAGCGAAGGCGCATCACCTAGTGGCAACGCTTTCTGGCATTCTGGTCAGCTTTTTCGACTGAAAATGAGTGGTCAAACTGTAGAGGAAGGCTACACATCTGGAAGCTGCACATAACGAAAACGTTGTAACAGCCCTTGCTTCACATCTTATTTGTTGTGTTGAGCTTGAGACTTCCATAACACACTACGATGTACTACTGAGTTTTGTAGGAACGGGGACACAGGTGCGTGCTGCGACCGGATTCGAGTGTGCGTAATCCCGTTCTTGTTTTTCCAAACGCAATAACACAACGTTGAGAAGTCGGAACTGGTAGGAAGACGGTTCAAAAAATCATTCATAAGCAGAACTGAATGCATAGCTGTAACTAGGAAACCCGACGCAACATTGACAAAAGAAGAGAGTCGAAGAAAAAAAAAAGCAGGACACACGGGACAGAAAGAAAAATAAAACGATTCGTTTTACTTATTTCCAGTGCCGAGACGTTGTGAAAGGCCAGCCAGCACCATCTTGCGGCGGCGGTCTCGTACAGATGCTTTTATAAAACTTTAAGCCCAAACATAGGCAACAAACACACTACACGTTTATGAATGAAAATACGACGCCGCACCAGCAGCTCGATTCGTCGAAAAGCAACGCGAATACGTTTATGGCCCATAGCATAGCCGTATCGGTACACAGTGGCAGCAGAACGCACGAAAAAGCTACGCACGCTTCTGACTCTGATGGTGAAAAGATGGCAAACAAAAAGAGTGATTGGTAGCGCGGGATGTGAACGGGGCATTTAAAGAAAAGCGAAGGAAGATGGGCGCTTGGCAGGCGGTATATTTTTAGCAGGAAGACGCGACGACGGCGGCGACGAAGTGCCGTCACGAGCGCTGCCGGAAAAGCCTGGGAGCAACCCGCGACACGGCGTCACATCCGGTTCCAGAGAGACCAACTCCGTTCTCGGAATTCAGATGAAGGCGACAGGAAGCACAGCTGCGGCGGGACCAACTCACGGCGAAGGGCAGGCAGCAGCAGGTCCAGCGGAGCATGAAACACCGGCACGCGGCTGCTCGGTCCGGGCGGGGCTGCCGACTCGGTCTGCGGGGGCGCGCGCTCGGGTGCCGCCCTTTGGCCCTAAGTCATGCCGAGGCGGCGGGGAGTCTCCTCCGCCGGCGCGCTTTCCCCGAACAGAGCCGGGCCGAAGGCGCCCAAGGCCGCAACTTACGCGGCTGCGACGGTGCCCCGGACGACCGGCAGGACCGACCGCTGCATGGCCCGCACGAGGAGTCGCCGCGGTCTCGCACACACACACACACACGCACGCACGCACACCTACGCGCGCAAGGACCCCCCCCAACTGCCGTTACACTGAACGAAGGCTCATTTTCCTAGGCACATTTTCGAGGCGAGTACGCACTGGGCAAGCATTCTTTTTTCCAAAGTGATGCCTGAAGAAAGCATCGCGGCACTGGACGCGTTAAAAGAACAAAAAAAGAAACTAGTGAAAAGTCACGATAACGTCCATGGAGCCGCAGCAGTAAATACCCAAATGGAGAAATTATTGTTCGCGGTCGTCGTGACCAAATTGACATTGACTGGTCTAGGCTCGCCGTTTGTGATAACAATCATAGCTACCAAGTGCCAACCCGCGTCCGCTGAGAGTGGATGAATAACGCACTGGACCTGCAGCTACAGGAGCGACACAATCAATTCGTGAGCAGAGTTCATACGTTGCTAATGCCGTGCAAACACAACCATAAAAAAATACCCCCCCCCCCCCCCCATACACCCTCTTAGATTTTTTTTTTCCTTAAGAACAAAGGGCGTCATGCTTAAGAGCATAATCTTAAGTACCTCTCTCTCTCTCTCTTTCACCAAACCAGATGTCCCGAGTCTCAGATAAAGTATACGTGTACGGTGTGCGTGACTTCTTTAGGCATCTTTATATATCCAGCTCCCAATTTAGCAGTGTCAAAAAATTTGCAATATCCGCGAATGTACTAAATGAAATGCGTTATGCGAAGCTGCTGCCTATTTAATTTTTCGTTATTTAATTGTGTGAACCGACTTAGATGCAAACGCAGCTGCTGCCCACTCCAAGGGGCCTGGACATAGCGACCTCCCGCATCCAATGCAATGTGTCGACATTTCAGGGTCCGTGGCAAACCGCGCGCACATCGCGTTCGCCCGGTTCGCGTACCTCGCCGCCGCGTATGGAGCGCACTCCCCTCGAAGAGTCGGCCGGCTCGGGTGAGCCACGGCGGGTCATGAATGCAGCCCGCGGGGTCAGGCCCACGAGCCCCGCGGGCAGATCGGACAGAAACTGGCGCTGCTCCGCCGCCGATGCATACCCAGCGGGGCTCTCGCCACCGAGTAATTGCTATTCCGGAGCCAATACGAATGGCCCACTACCCGCGCATAAAGAGGATTCCAGGGGCGCAGACTGCCCCAGACCGCTTTCACTGGGCGGCCAGCCCTCGAGACGGGCATCAATCTCGCCCGTCTCTCAGCGGGCCGCCGCCAGCGATCGACGGTGCCGGAGGCGAAGAAACACCAACGCGCCGAAGGAGAAGCCGGCCAATCAGGTTCGCCGTCACAGAGGTCAATGGCGGCCCCGCCGATCACGAAGCGCCGCTACCGACGCTATGCCAGCGGCTTCGACGCGTGCTTTTTTCCCATGTTTACGGCCGCCGGAGACGAAAAGGCGAGCTCTTGTTTCTCCGCGATCCTCACGTAAACTTGCGCCCACGTGAAAGCACTCACCCCCCCCCTCCTTCAGTACTCACAAGGTGTTTCACATAACTTGAACCAAGGAGGAGGAGATTTTAATAAAGAGAAAGGAGGAGAGGTCGGCCTGGAGAGCGTGTCTCTAGCCTGCTATATACTTATCACTGGGGAAAGGGGAAGTGGGAAATACAGGGAAAGGTGGGCGGCTGGCAATTATGCTATGGTACAATGAGCTACTATATACATGTTCAATATGCGGATGCGCACTGTAGACGCAATACACGCAAGAGTAATCTTGTGCACGCAAAAAAGTTATCGCACTTTTACACTGTCTGCACGTTTCACAGGATCTAGAGGCGATCATCTAAACCACTCTCACGTAGAAAGTTCAAGAGTGACTTTACGGCACGTTCGGCATTGTCAACTCTTCTCCACACGCCTAAAATCTTCAGAAAAGGGGCGGGAGTCCAGGCAGCCAACACTAGACTTAAGTGTTCTTCGCTCGGCCGCATATTGCGGGCACACGCAAAGTACGTGAGCTATTGTCTCGGTAGTGTGACAGACGCTTAAGTTAGGGTCCCGTGCTTGCCCAATCTTGTAGAGGTATCGGTGAGTGCACGCCACACCGAGCCGTAATCGATGTATGAGGGTTTCCTGGCCTCTCCGCAACCGAAGTGGAAGCCGGAATCGCAAACCAGCGTCAAGTCAATGTAGGCGCTCTTGCTGATGTTCGGGATTGTCCCATTGTCGCGCCATAGAGGTTTTGATAGAGTTGAGGAGCAAGGCGTTGATGTCATACCGGGGAAAATGAATTTGCATAATGTTCCCGTCAGTGTGCGCCTTTCTTGCTTCCGCGTCAGCCTGTTCATTTCCAGCCATACCACAACGGCTAGGAATCCACTGCAGCACGATGGTATGCCCGGATTGAGACACCTCAGCAAGCAGAGGCATGATATCATAAACCAGATGACTATATGCGGTTCTGTGATTCATATAATTGCTGATGAGTTGCAGTGCTGGTTTTCAGTCACAGAACACTGTCCATTTCTCGAGGCTTTGTTGCAGTATGCAGCGGATTGCTTCTCGAACTCTGGTCAACTCAGCTGCTGTAGACGACGTTCTGTGTCCTATCTTGAACCGTTGTGCGATTCCCATTCCAGGTATCGTGTAAGCTGCTGCGGAAGAGGTCTGTGTTACAGAACCATCTGCAAAAAAATGTTCGGTATATCCATACATGTAAGCAATGTAGGATAAGGTGAAATGCTTGAGCCCGGCTAGCGGCATTTTCGACTTCTTCGTTATTCCGGGGATTGAGAGTCTCACCGTTGGCTTTGCCATCGTCCAGGGTGGAACTTCTAGTATGTGATGCGGTTCGAAATCCGACAATAAGTCTTGCTGCGACTGCACGGCATCTGAGTAGGCGGCGACAGGCCGTTTGCTTCTGACTTTCGTCAGTGGATGATTCCTGTGTATAGTCAGTAGCCTTAGATCCACTCGCAATGGCTCATGTTGAAGATAAACTCGAGCTGGACACGCGCGTGCCTCTGCAATAGTGCCCCAAGTAGACGCACATCGTGGTAGTCCTAGGCAAATTCTCAGTGCGCGAGTCTGAGCACTTTCAACTGTGCATAGCAGTTGCACAACGTGACTACGCTCATGCGCTGTCGTATTGTAGCGCTCTCAACCGCGCTTCGTGAAAAAGAACCGTGCGCGCAGACTGTGGCGAAATGAGCGGCCGCGACTCTATAGGCAACGGCTTCACAGTGTGTCAGCATCTTTAGCAGTGGCAGACGGAAAGGAAGCGCCATCGTCCCAGATAAGCGATAGGCTCGACGCACGGTTGAGAGCGCTGCAATACGACAGCGCACGAGCGCAGTCACGTGGTTTTATTTCATATTTCGCGGGCTTTGGTTAAACGCCGAAAAAAATCACCACGCAGCACATACAGGCGCGGCCACTGCTAGAGGGAACACGGGAGCCCGTGGCATGCTACTCGGAGTGCGCCACCACCGGCGCCTCATAAAGTCTTGCGACACAGCCGCAATCAAACTGATTGGCGAAAAGCCCGGCGAGTCGTCTGCTTGCCGAGTCGCTTGCCAAGACTTCACGAGGCGCCGGTAGTGCTGCCACAGGTTCCCGTGTTCCCGCTAGCAGTGATCGCGCGCATGTACGTTCCCACAAACAATTGGATCGGTCGTTTCTGAATCCCATCTACAATGCAACGAAACGCACTTGGCCCTAAAGTGAATATTAAAGATTTTGCGCAATTCATCTTAGCAAATTCAGCGGAATATAAAAAGAATACCTCTAAGGAGCGCCACATGACGGCAAACCATATGTATGCCTTTGGTTTCATTCAGCTGCGGTTAACAACTTTTTAAAATCCTTGGTTCAAGTTACATGAAACACCCTGTATACCATTACGCGCAACTAACCGGCGCCACTGCCCAGACCGCCGTTGTGTGCACACTGAGCGCGAAATGTGTCCGAGTGCTGCCGAAAGAACACAGTTCACCAAAACGAACTACTTCTAAACAAAAGTGCTGACGGTATAAACGTCGTTTCTTATAGCTCGCGTCGAAGAAGCTATCTGGGGCTAGACAATTCGCCTGGCAATTTAGAAGAAAAAAAAAAAGAACTGAGCTGTAGGACGCAAAACCAAAAGACGAAGGATAAACAGTGCGTGAGGACAACGCGCCACAATATTATTGTTATTATTTTAATGTCGTTGTCATTGCAGCTGCTCTTGCTCGTAAATGCACTTTCCTTTTTCACAAGCACGTAATCCCTTTCAAAATTGCAGCTTGTGGCCCCATGCTGCTGAGCACCGTGTGAACGCGGACTCGACTTACTGCAGGCACTACAGCCATGGCCCGATGGGCGGAATGCAAAAATTACCGTGTACTGATATGTCGATGCAGTAAAGAAATAACAGCAATGGGAAAGTCAACGGCCACGTATAGAGCTTTGTAGCTTTCATAGCCTCAGTATAGTTCTATTCTCGCGTTATATCAGCACAACAAGCACACAGTGCAGTCTCAATCGCTGCTTCCGTCGTCATTGCCGCATCTCAAGCTTGCCTCATAATTATCAAATCCAAAACCACTCGTGTGCCACAATTTGGGCGCTCGTTAAAGAAACCCAGGTGATCAAAACTATTCCGGAGTTTGTTTGTCCGAAACACCCTCCCCTGCCTCCACTTAGGTGTCCCTCGGAGCCCAATGTGCTGCTCCTTGACATTAAACACTCCAATTTAACTTTGACGGTCACTGAGTGAAAGACCTGAGCCTGGCACACGGCTGTCAGGTAACGTGCATCTTAAATCTCAATGACAGCGCACAAGATTTTTCTTGCCAGAAACCACGTGAAACTTGCCAGAAATGCAAACAGAGTCCACCTAAACCTTTCAGTGCAGGTTAACTCAGTGTATGCTGACATTTCAAGCATTTTAACTATGCAATAGCGTAACGCTTACTCTTTTTAACAGCGCAGCGACCCCCTTCCATTCGAGAAATCCAGTGACGAACGTCAACGGCTAATGCAGGTGGAATACTGTATTCAATCTGCGTTAAACACCACATCGTAGTCGTAAGCGAGTAGGCCATCTTGGCCTGTGTCAAATGCAAGTGGCCTCCAGGAGACTGATATTACAGTGCGAAATATGTAACGTTCTTTTTATTTCGCTCTTCTTGAGAGCAAACACGGCGCAGCAGTGTACGCCATGTGCACTGAAGAGCCAAACGAGAGGAATTTTCTTTTATTCGACGAAGGCTGCCAAGGAAGACTCGCAAGACACGTACACTGCCTCCCCAGGCATTGGCATCAGCGGTAGAGGCACAGACGTCTGGCAGCCGAACGATCTCGGCGATGCGCGACGAGCGTCTACGAGGAAGCCCCGCCCGCGCATTACCATGGCTGCGGGGCGATTACGAGAGCGTGGCATAATGCAGCCAGCGTCATCCTTGAGGAGACACGCGCGTCATTTTTCTTCCCTAGCGCAGCGCGTTTTACGCGAGCCTCTTCGAAAGAAAAGGGGGAAAAGATATCGCGTGCTCGCTGAGAATGGACGTTGACATGCAATTAAAAACACGGCATCGAGCTGCCCTCCCCCGTTGTTAATTACGCCGGACCACACCTCGCGATGCAGCGTTTGCGCAAGCGAAAACCGTGACAGACGCCGTGTTTCGCCCGAGCTCCTTTCGACGTCTACATTATATTCTCCACCGTGGCTGCAGATACGCTTCTCTTGTTTCTGCCTGGTAAGGTAAGGTCATTGCATAATGCAAGCAACGTGCGAAGCGCACCGACCAGAGCGCCGGTCGCGACGCCGCGCACGGGGAGTCGCCGAACGCATCTCGGGGCCCGCAAAAAGCGAGCGGTACCATAATAACAGCAACGGCCCCAGGAATGGAGGAGGAGGAGGAGCGAAGCGCGCGCCGCCGGAGGCGCACGTTCTACCCGTGCCGCAGAGACGAGCTGAGAGATTACGCATTCGAGCTGTTTTGGAATTGGTCCAGGGTTGAGAAAACTCCCGCAGAGACCCCCCGCTCGCAGCGCGGCATGGATGTCCGCGGGCCTCGTGACAAGCATAACGGCGGCCATGTTGGAGAAGAGTTTCAAATTAAGGAAGCGTCCGTGCAACGCTCGCGCTTTGGATGCGCGCAGTGCCCTTGGCACGGCAGCTGTCACACACAGGCCGGCTGGCCGCCGGCGCGGCGAGCGCACTTTTGTTTTGAGTTTATATCCCGTGCCATCAAAAAGGCACGCCAGGGCCCCGGAATGCCTCGGCAGTTTCTTTTTTCTTCTCTCTCTTCCCGCGCGCGTGTCACGACCCGGTTATCCGGCGGACAACGCGCTCAACTGTCCAGAACGTTCGGAGAGATCAAAGCGGCCTCGAATGCATCAACAGCCGTTCAACGTCGTATAAAAAGAAAAAACGAAGACGAAGTTGCGCGGGAGGAGTCAAACATTATCAGCGCTCGCCGCACAAGACGTGCAACCGTGCCCCCACAGCGCGCGTGAAGACGCGCACC
This sequence comes from Dermacentor andersoni, assembly GCF_023375885.2. NCBI lineage: Eukaryota > Metazoa > Arthropoda > Arachnida > Ixodida > Ixodidae > Dermacentor > Dermacentor andersoni. The sequence goes on from NC_092814.1 coordinate 84,974,005, forward strand.
AGAGGTCACTGAGAGCTGCAAAGGGATTTACTTGAAATGACACTTTTCTCAACAAAATGACGTCACTGTTACGAGTGGCGACAACCATTATGAAAGCGTCGCTGGCAACTTCTTGTCGTCAGTTCTCGGCTCGATGAGGAAGGAACGCGCGATAGCCAAAAGGCATGAGCTCCACAGCGCAGTTTACATGGTGGCGAAAGCTCTTGCGACAATTAGGTGACGCAAAAGCAACTACGGAGAAAAAGGAAGTACTGACAATGACGGACAAAACGGTACTGTGCTGGCCATCCGGCATGGCAACAGTCGCGTGCTGTTCCCTCGGAGAGACGCGTCCCACGACAATAATCGCGGCAGAGACGTTACAGCGACAAGCCCCAGGGCATACGCTTGTAAGCTAGTCCTTGCACAATAGCTCTGCCAGATAAACCAAATGACGCGCATTTTCCTACCGAAGCGCATGAAATGTGCTGATGTAATCACCGGCCTTCCCATGTCGCTCGATGCGTTATAGAAAAAATGCCGACAGGATACAGGTCATTTATCGAAACAAAAGTATGCCTTGAGTGCCATTCGTGTCTCGTTCAACACATATCGTAACCAATGGTCAACGCCAGTGCAACAGATGGTGAACACAACAAGCGAACTTTTCTTTTAAGACCTAGCAAAACGTCGCTGTACAAGGAAAAAATTTCTGCCAGGAGTTTCCACTGCAGTGGCATCAGCAATGATTTGCAATAAATCAAGAACAGGGCCCCCGAATGTATAGCGGCTAAAGACAGGAGTGAAGTACCGAAGAAAACGATTCCGTGCAGCGGCTATACATTTGGCACAGACGACGTATGGCCGAATGTGTCGCATGCTGCTGGCAGCTATACATATAAATCAAAAGCAACACGCGATGCAATTTCTGTTAAGTTTCGCCACGCTGCTCGCAACATACAAATAACGAACAAATAAAAACTAAAAATAGTGAAAGAAAGAACGCTAGCCGTCTTCCATTTTCCCCCCTCTTTTTTCTCCGCTGGCCAACATAGGATACAAAGCTTTCAACCGTTCAAAAAACGAAGCGTCCAGACATTTCATCCGCGATGAGATGTAATTGCGGGGCCCTGCCTTTACATCTCGGCCTGGATCGCTGTGTCTGGTTTGTTTAGTATTCTTTAAGGATAAACTAAACGGAATATCGAAGGCTCCAGCTCAAGAAACACGACCTTGACCGCGTGCCTAGAATAGACCAATAGCGGTACACACTAGCCTAACGAGGTCTGTGGTCTGGGGAGAAGGTCCAGCCCCGTCGTAGTCTAAAACCGGAAACGAGCGAGCATCTGCATTATTTATAATCGATACATACGTCGGCTAAAGCGCAGGGATATCCGTAACCCCTGACGAAAGTGATGGGCATTACAGAAGTTACCGCAATGCAGTAGTCAACTCTTATCTCCCACCCCGTGTGCGTGTCGAGGAAAGAGGTAGAAAAATCTAATGTAAGAGGGAAGAACTGAGCCTGTGGAGGAATAAACATCCTCCATGGCTGCGGTGCTTTAGCTATAGCGTGGGAACTATGGGAGTGCCGAGTAGGTCTCCATCCGGCTCAGGGAAGCAAGACATCCTGAAGACGCGAGTGGCGACTGCAGTTTTGCGACTGTCGAAACGGTTAAACCTGCATCAAAAAGTGAGCGCAAGATGCTATTTTCTTACGTTACTACAACCAGTATTCTAGCATACCGGCGTATTCGCGCTACTGTTTATAGCTACCTACGATGACACTAACACAGGCCGGTCGCTTATATATTTAAGCAAGACGAGAAGGAGATAAGATACTCGCTCTGCATCTGTTAACTTATTTGTTTCGATGGTGCGTTCCTCTTTTTACATTTTACATTACAAGGAAATGTCGTTTGCTCAGCCATGGCTCAGCTATGACCCTCGTTGTAAAGCAAACTGATAGTGTCACATGCGGGTACCAGGACTTTCGCAATGGCTACGAAGGGAGCCGCATGCACTTCGCTCAAGGAAATAGTAAGGAACTCTGTATTTTGGTTATCATTAAAAGCAATGGAGGTCGGACGTTCGCCGAAGATGGATGTCCGCGAAGTTTTAGACGCGAACGCGCGTACCGAACGGAATCGTCCTCCCAATATGAAGGCTGAAACAGCAAAAAACAGCGCAGGCATCAGCGCCGACACGCGACGCCATGTGTACATTCGTCCCTGCGTAAGAAATGACAAAGTGTAGTGAACTATAAATTCGCAACAGCCAAATAAATAAATAAATACAGCCATAACATAACTATACGTACGTCACAGTCAATGACTGATTTCCTAGTTCACTTGTTTTCGTCAGCACAAAGTTGCGCAAGCGATGTTAGGAACCGTTTGTGAACCAGCAGGCAATTTTAGAGTACAGTATGTCTTTCACCATTCCATCTATGTGAATTCTTGAAATGGCTAAATATTTTTCTCCAGCTTCAATATGTGAGGAATTAATCTGCCTTGCTAAGTCAAAATCATTTGTGCAAGAACAATATTTGGTAACGCTGGCAACGGAATTCACGATAAACGCAGTTCGCTATAATGCTTTCTTTTACAAATGAAAATAAGGAATATCTGCTTAATTATCGTAGTATCGATCACGAGAGCGACGGTCGGCCAGCTTTAGCGGGCGTAGTAATAATCACAAAATATGATCGAGATCCCAAAAGATAATACCAACTACTCTGGGAGGTATGTAGGAACAGTAGAGTTGCAGTCAAGGACGAGAAGAACAGGAATATATAAAGGAGCAAACCGAGTGACACAAACACCAAGTACTGGCTTCTGCCTGTTTGTGATTTGTTTGTTTGCAGAAGAGAACCCTTCAGTAACCATACTTTCAACTGGGCATCTGAAGTACAATTACTGCACGCTAAACGCTAAGCTTTAAATAAAAGGGTGATAAATCTGGTCTGTTACCATGTTTTACCTCCAGCAGTTATATTTGATAGCTGTAAAATTTTTTGTCACATTGATTTTGGTATTCAAAGCTTGGACCAACGCATGCACATGCCAATTCTCGACGGTGCAATTGCTCCCGCATTTTAATATCGCAAGAATAAAATGACGTACGATTCATTTTCTCTCTTAATGACACTGATGTGGACCACTCAATTACACTTTACGCAAGAAATCCGATACAACGACGAGAACGTAAGGAAACAACAACGCAAGACGCCTATCGCGTCTTTCAGGGCCTATCGCCAGCCATCGTAATTGCTTAAGTACACCATTGAAACACCACTGGCCGCGTTATATTCTTTTTTCCAGACTAAGGAAATAACATCATAACGAAACTTGAGAATCTCAACTAATCAGAACAAGTATAGCTGTTGGCAAAGGCAAATGACACCTGTGGAAATGCCAAATACTTTTCATGACCGCTCCGTAATGTTCAATAAAATAAGCCGGACTCGAAGCAATAAAAAACAAAGGTGTCTCAAACGCGGGCAACCAAACGTAATGGTGGGCACGGACGGCGATCAGAAAAGTTCCAAGTGAGGATGCCACTTATCAACAGCAAATGGTCGTGATGACTAGGTGACGTTGGACGAACAAGCAGCAACAAACGCTGTTAGACAACGCTTGCTGCTACTATACAACGTCTCACGAAGGCCTTACGCAAGTCAAAAAAGAAGCGCTCACCGTCGGGCTCGCCGGTGCCTCATCGTCGGATGACGTCTCGGAAGACATTTTGAGAATGGCGCTCTGCAGAATCGGTGCTATCCGCTTGGAGCTTGGAGGTTGAACGCAAGCAAGCCACCTTGGAAGGCACAACGTTGTTTGGGTACTCGCAATGCAAACAAACGATGAAGCGCACGCCGCGGCTATCACAGTGTAACGGACAGGACTCCATTCATTGCAAGCGGTAAGTGCAGGCAGGAGCCGCAGGACGAAACGACCGCGCCGACCACTGAAACCCTCGCGCGAGAGGGAAAGTACCGCGAGACGCAAGATGCGACAGTACGCGACGCTCTCGCCATCTGGTGGTAGGTTGCACAACTACAGCAACTGCGTCGCTGTTTGGGCGGCTCGGGCAGGTTCGGGTCTTTTGAAACTGTTGGCGCCGTTCCAAAGCTAACTGACAGACTCTCCGGATAAGTGCAGTTTTATGAAATAAGTTTCCTCAACTTGCGACCTTGGAATGGCAGCACAAAGCCTTGAATAGTAGTGAATGATGTGCATTTGTGCCGGCACACGATTCGGTGAGCCTGCACATTTCGGCGTTAGACGCGAAGTTTGTATGGTGCTCTGATGACCACCAATGTAAACGTCAAGATATTTCTTAACTACCGCACGGATGTGCCGCCGCTGTGATAAAAGATATCGCCATATTCAACACAGCTTACCAGAATCACTTAGAAAAAAAAAATGTGAGCGAGAACAAAGTGTGAAAAAAAAAGGAAAACGGGGGGGGCAGCCTGCAGTTATCTACACTTATCTATAACTTACCTACACCATAAAAGTACTAAGTAAAACGTTCTGGTGACTCTAAGACAAAGCAATGACCGATAAGCATTTTGTGAACCTGAACGCGCTGCGATTGGACCTGTCAAGTAAATGATGTTAGCATGAAGAAGGCAATAGGTAAATAAGCACTACGTGCGCTTGTGTAATACTTATAAACGGCAGGCCGTCATTAAGGAGAATGAATGAATAATAAGGGGAATATCGTTAATAACTTATCTCTGGCTCTGCAAAGAAAGACAAATAGTCGCGAGCTATCATTAGATTTCATAATACAAAAACATCGCAAAGGACGGGGCAAGAGAGGAGGGACAGGACAAGGCGGTGATCTATCCTTGTCCCGACCTTTCCGCTGTCTTCACGTTATGAAGTCGTGTCAACAAGTTCATACGTTGTTGCCATCAGAAGATGTTAACAGAAAAGTGAAGTAAATTTGTTGCGTCAAAGTGATAAGCACTCCATATGAATGGTCACGCTGCGAAAATGCCTCCGGGATCGAATCCTGTGTATTTTGCACCTTGTGTCTGCCCGACTGCTTTTACATCGACATCTGGATCTTAACACGGACTGCAATAACTCAGTGCAGGCGCAGGTCATCGTGACCACCACCAAACTCAAAGGAACATCATTCACTACACGCACTTGACAGTCCAAAGACAGCAAACATATACTCAATGAAAACGAATGAAAAGCAGAGAGAAGAGGGGGAAAAAAGATAATTAAATTGGCAGTGCGCGAATTAACAAGTTACAAGAGCGAATCGGGGTTGAGAGAAAGGAAAGCCTGTACCGAGTTTTAATATAACTCGAGCTATAAATGCACGTGTAAACCGGCGGTGAGCTTCTCTATGCGTTACAGAATGTTTGCCCAATGGTACTATATCGCCAAGGTGAGCTGAATGTGCACGCCATCACTTAGCGAGCATAGTTAACCTGCGCCCCTGTTCATATATTACTCTATAAATATATGTAGACAGTAGACGTTATAATGATGGTGTCATTACGATTACTAATAAGTGACCCGCCGTGCAGTTCCTGAGTGATAAAGTTGGTCTTAACTGAATGAAATGCTTGGATGAGAACAGGTCAATTGTTTCGCATGCAAATGATTCTCTACAAAAAATGTTCAATGTCTAAGTAACGGACGCTTGCACGCGTGGGTCCAAGCCTATTCTTTAGTTGGCGATAACGAAATACCATCAGAGTGGCGTTATTTATTATCAAATACAGTCAGTGCTCGTAAGCAACCGATAGGGTGCAGTAATTCTCAATATTTGGCGGCGCACATAAATCTTCCAAGTGATTATCACCACTGCATGGCGAGCCGCTGTTTATACCGCAGAATGTAACGCTTCGCCTAGGATCACCACAAAAACACAAAAAAATCCCGACAGTTTTCTTCCCCGTTTCTTCAGCGCGCTCATCGCTGATTTCATCGACAGCCACCTCGCCATTTAAGACGGGCACCAAGCGCACGTCGGCCTCTGTTGTGCACTCAAAGGAGCACGCGCAGGTGAGGACATTGAGACACAAAGAGGTGAACGGCTCTTGGTGCGCCGCGCGAAGAGCCAGTAACATTCCCAATGGCATGGCGGCACACACGCGAGGACGCTGAACACAGCGATCAGATCATTCGCGGCCCGACAGACGCGCGAAGCGAAAATGATAGAAAGCCGGATGCCGCTACAGCTATCGCCAAGTTAGTGCAACGGATCGGTTTATCATACCGCTAGTTTCATCTCTACTGCTGTATGCACAGCGAGTGCCTGTAAGGGCTCGTAATGGTTACGGTGGGGCGGTAGCGATAAGCTCAAGCTTCCCGATGCGGACGACCGCAGTGGCATTAAGAACGATTGGCTTGCGAAGCCACTTATGGCCTCGACCCGCACAAATGCGCCCCCGCCGCTAACGCACTGCCTAGGCTTCTGCACTAACAGTCTGTAGTTTAAGGCCGTTTAATTCCCAAAGCTCGTGGAATTGACAAAAAGCGTCTTTCGGTATAGGTGAGCACGCGAATGCATACACAGGTCGGAGAAACCTTCACGGGAGACGAGGTGCGTGCGCGCATTACACGAAACTGCGAAATTAGGGGTCACGCTTTTAGTGACGCCCGCAATGCGTTAAGTATTGAGGACTTCTAACTAAGAAGTCTCACGAATGTTTACAAATGCTACCGAGATGTTGGCTTAACAAGGAGTTGCGTGCAAGACTAAAAATTTCAACCTTTTGCAAACAGCCGAGCGAAACGCGATCGCTATACGCGGCATGCGGCAGCTTTCATAGCATTCATTGTAGTGGTACATACGCGACTCGGTAATGAGACATAGGCACGTAAACTGCGGCTGACTCGCGTCTTGCAGCCACGGCAGCTCGCAACGCCATCTTAACCGCACACCATCGGGCGCCTAAAGATCGTTGAAGATAACGCGCCTGGTCGTTTGTAGTTCATTGTAGGATAATTATACACATCTAACGCCGCAATGCTCGTCAACGCGATAAAGAACAACCCATACAAGGCCACTCGCGAGAACTGCCTCGGCGCGTGTTTACCCCAGTTGGAATTTTCGAAAAGGCCGAACCGATGAACGCGGCGCCCGTTGCGTTAAGTGAATCACCCGATTCCCACGAAGCCTTGGGTAATAAGGCATTGGCGCCTGCCTGTGCGAGCATTGGAAACGATTTCCTTGAGATTGCCGGATCCGCAGTTAATACGGTGGGCAGTACACTGCTTAAAAAACTGAAGGAAAAAAAAAGTACTGTAATCGCTTTTGTCCTCCTTTCCCTTTATGTACTCCTCGTTCAAGAGCAGTGGAAGTGAGGTTTGCGGCATGCTTATGGGATACAGCGGTAGTGTGGAGCTGTACCTACCGTGACCGTGATGTCTTTGGACAGTGATAACGAGGCCCCGTAGAAACGAAAATCAGATGACTAGTGACACGAGCAGATGCCACAAATCAACGCTTTCCGTCGACGCGACCACTGTCGTCTCCTTGCCGCTGCTGTTAAGCGTCAGCCTCTTCTTCCTCGCGGTGTAGAGATTCTTCGCTGCTGAATCCAAAGGCCGCGCGAGTTTCGTAGCTCGAGCACCACTTCTAGCGAATAAAAAATATTGTGTTGCTAGTTTATACACTCTCTGTTAACGCTATTTCTTTCGATAAATTGGTTTTAATGAGGGATACCCGACACACGCCGGAGGATAAAACGAAACCACAATTCAATCAGCACGACGAGACAGAATATGTCCTTATATACATTTAATAAGAAAATGAAAATTGAAAGAAAATGGAGTCATTCGCCGAGTACTGCATTTAAGCACCATCCTGTAGTCGCTCACTCGCGCCCCGATGCATGACAACGTCAAGGGTAGCAACCACAGCGTCGACATCGTAAATTCTGCAGTCACCAGCTATCTCCTTATTCACTGGCGCCTCTCTATATCAGGTTTTGAGTGCCTTCTTTACGCCTAGCTGAGGTGAGTCGTCGGACACCGAAAGTAAACCGTGGAGCCGAAGGAGATAGTTCCCTTGCGCGCGACAAGTCTTTTCACACATGGCCGGTCATTACAAACAGGCCAATCTGTCAACGACAAAACTGCATGCTCGGCTGAGTCAAAAGCTCGGCGCCGATGCACGCCGCCGCCCTCGTGCGCATTTTGGCGAACCCCTCGTCCCCTCTCTGATACGCGCTCAAATGCACCACTGTAGCGGCTCCCATGCAGTCGGCAATCAGCGCCGCCAGCGTGCGCAGGTTCTCGCGGGCCCGGCCAATTCCTGGTCATGACCTCAGAGGGTGACCTCCACCGCAAAATGGTCACGTGACGTCTCCCTTCCCGCGGTCCATCCTCTAATAACGTTCCCCCGTATGGGGGAAGGATAACGAAGACTTTTGAACGGCGGTTGCAGGACATTCCCCGATGTGAGTCACATCCGGAATGTCAGATTTCTACCGATGCCGCTTCGCTTCTCGAAATAGCAGCTCAGCTCCTCCTCTTCCCCCCCCCCCCCATCCTTCGCCGTTCCACTTGCCACGCCAGGCACACACCCAGAAAAGCCCTCTCGCATCGTCACTCCAATAATTCCAAGCCCATGTACGTACAAGCCGCGGCGCCTGTGAACTAGGAAAGCGGAAAAAGAGGAGGAGGCGGAGGAGTAAAACAAAACGAGTCCGTGGCGCGAGTGTAGCTACGGGCGCGGGATTGCTATGTATACGGGGTGGCGGCGCTTAACATATCTTCCTTCTTCGTCGGGCGATCAAGACGAATCGATTTAAACCGTATCAGGACAAGATCGAAGGGAATTCGCTTTCCTCTACAAGGAGAAATGACCTCGAAAACCACACCGCTTACAACGCTGCATTGACTGAAGTGCTTTTGTGCTCGCTTAGTAATGCGCCCCGAGCGTCCCTTTTGTGCGTGCTCGCTGTGGGGGCGGCACTGAGTTCGTAAAGCCGAGCCTTGTGAAACAAGATCGCGCGATAGGAGGCTCGCGCGTGCTGGCAGCGCAGGCCTGGCACGCAAAGGTTATGCCGGGCGAAGCCGTGCGAATACACTGCATGCGCGGTGCATATTTTTGAACCGCCTCCACTCCTTTTGCATACACCTACGGGCAGCTGCACTACTTTCGCGGGCGTCAGAGTCCGCAATTAACCAGAACGAAGTTGTGGAGAACCAGAACCAAGGACGCTGATACCAACGGAAATAGACTTGCGTTCGTTTTCAGTTACTATACAGGTCAGATTAGAACGACTTCGCACTTACATGGTAACTCAAGGTAGAAGTGCCGCAAGTACGCTACAGGATACTACTAACGAAAGAGATGCACATGACAGTTCCCTTAAGAAACCGCTGTGGCATGGAAGAAATCGTTCTCCTAAGCAAGAAGGAACATAAATGCAATATACCGAGAAGCTGGGAAATTTCAGTGGGACAACCGAGTGCCCTACATCGTAGGCTGCAGCCTGTAAAGTGAGTAAACGTTCCAAGCCACTCAGAACGCTGCTTTTCTCCACAGTGACGTCGTCGTAACGCCAAACACTTCGTTACCGTATAGCACAGTAATATCCCGCGTTCAGCGCGTCGCACAGTTGCAAGTTTGATCTGTGCCAGTGAGTAAGCAGCGCCACACACGGCGACGCCTTCATGAGTTATATCCTAGTTTCTCCGGCCATTTCGCCAACACATCGCCTATACTTCGGAGCGCCGTCACAGCCAACCGTTAGCGCGGTGCTTGCGATGTATCTTGCGATGTATGCTGCACACAATGAAAAGCTCAGTGGCGAGACTAGTTCCTTCGCGGGAATGACTCCTGGAGTCAACTATTACGCAACATAAAAAAAAAGGATGCAAAGCGGAAGAAAGGGCTGGCTATATATGCCGATTCATGTAAAACGTAATGCACATCATGACAGCAAATATTAATAGACCCTGCGGGCATGTGCTTCGAGGCGTGAAAGGAAAGGGACAACAGAACTTAAGATTGCAGAATGAGGGCTCCAGGCAAGTTCGATGGAGAGAGAAATCAAATGGTCTGAAATTAAATCACTAAACGACCCACAGAAAACCTTTCCACATTTTTTTTTTCAAGTATTGTATCACACTTACGACAGTTCACCTCCAAAAAGAAATGTAAAAAAAAGCTGTAGCATTTTCTCACAGTCCATGGATCTCGCAGCAGTTATTACCAGCATTGCGCAAACGGGATAACTTATACAGAAAAACCAAAAGGCAACCGTTTAACATGAACGCACGTGCCTGATATAAAAACTTCTGTAACACTCTTAACTGTGAACTAAAATCAGCTAAGCGATTGTATTCGAGCAAAAAATTTTACAGGCGGCTAATAACACTAAAAGAAAGAATTCATTCTTAAGAACTCCTTCTTAAACAGGAACACACGACTAAACCAAGTATCCAGAATTTCAAATAATGGAAGAGCTCAATTCCCCTGCCAATATAGCTGAGGCTTTTAGTAGTTCTTTCGTTCTTAACAATTTACCTTCTCCTACACAGATCATCAGCATAAACCGTCTACCTCATTCATTCTTTTTATTTGCTACAACGCCAGAAGAAATAACTGCTGTTATAAATAATCTAAAAGTGACAAGCGTTGGAATTGATGAGACCCACCCTGCTAACATTAAATTAATTATGCACCTAATTTCAGATATACTTTCATTTATTGTTAATTTATTATTCAAGACTGGTTTATTTGCTTCTGAACTTAAGCGTGGCAAAATCATCCCAGTTCTAAACAAAGGCGATAGCTCACTATTACTTAACTACAGCAATATTTGCATTCTACCATTCTTTGGAAAAGTTATTGAGAAACTAATTGAAATACGGCTAACGAAATACCTTTCTAAATTTAATATCATCTCTTCATGCCAGTTTCATTTTCGCCATGGATGTTCCACGGGGCTGGCACTCATTCATTTTACTGACCAACTAAAAAAATTCGACGAAGGATTTCTCGCCGGCTCAGTTTTTATCGATCCGTTTTTTTTTTATTGATCCTCAGTTTTTATCGCAAGCATTTGATAGCATGAATGATAATATCCTATTCTCTAAGCTCGAAGCAATTGGCATTTGCGGGCCTGCTCTTTCACTGCTAATAAGCTACTTATATAACAGAGTTCAAGTTGTTTCTATTTCCAATGCTTATTCCCGACAGCGAATTACTAACATTGGTGTGCCCCAGGGCTCTATCCTGGGGCCACTTCTGTTTTTGGTTTATATTAATGATTCACCTGTCTTTCTTCCACAAAATGCATTCTGTACGCAGATGACACCACTATATTCACCTTTCATAAACATCTCTCATCTCTCGTTAATAAGTTAAATGCTGACTTAGAAAATATCCTAAGGTGGTGTAATGTTAACATGTTATCTATTATTGCAACTAAGACTAAATTTGTTGTATTCGCTTCCCATCAGCGAAACATACCATCCATTCCACCTATCACTTTTGGTCCTCACCGCCTTCCTCGAAGTTCATTCTACTTGATTGTAATTTGAAATATCAATCATATTGCTCACATAAAAAAGAACATAGCCTACGGTATAAGAATCTTAATTAAAACCCGTCCTTACTTCACACGTAACACATTACTCTCACTTTACCACTCTTTTGTCCACTCTCACATTATTTACCGCATAATATGTTGGGGAAACACCTATAATACTCTCATTGCGTGTCTCCAAACAGTTCAGAACCGAGCCGTAAGAATAATTACTTGCAGTCCACGCTTTTCTAATGTCAATACCCTACTACGCGAGAATAACAACCTTACCACTTCTGGACTCACTAAATACAACCTAGGTATTTTTTTCTACAGATTTGTGAATAATGAGCTACCATTGATAGCATTTTCACCATGTAACCTGATAATTCGTAATACTACCAGATTTTCTTTGAATAACAATTTTCTTTTGCCAAGAATCCGCCCTAACTATGGTAAACGGACTGAAGAATTGACTTCCATATCAATATGGAACACACTTCCTTTCATAATGAAAAACGCAAGATCTTTATCACAATTTAAAAGAGAACTAAAATTGCATTTATTATTGACAGATTAACGACAAGGATTACTGTATTCGGTTCTTGTTCGGTTTATTTCTTTTTACTTCTTTTTTTCTTTTGTTGTTGTAAATAAACTGTTCGTATTTTCTTCCCACACAATTTTTCCTGCTACCATGAGATACACCAAGATACCATGTAGAGATACACTGCTCGTGGCACGCGGGCAGGAAATGCTTGCTTTCTGTTCGGATCTTGTGTTCTTGTAGCATATTTTTCTTTCGATGCACAACACCATTCGTTGCAGTGTAGCGTAAGATGATATTGGTCCTCTGCGCGCGCGCGCATGCCTTGAATAAACACGCTGTCACATTTTCACAAAGTCGTCATAAAGTCGTCGTCATAATAACTTCGTCGTCACCTTTTGAGCTGCTGTCAGTTCCCACGATCCGCCCCTTTCTTTCTTTTATAGAAATCCAGGCCTTGCTTGTGTCACTACCCACGTGTTGGCTTCATTATTCCAACTGAGATACAATAGACGGAAGTCGAGTGTTCTAAAGAAGCGGCGCTCCGAAATTCGCATGATGCTGAGGTTTGCTCCTGGCTGCCTTCTGCACGAAAGCTTAACTCCGCGGTAGTTGATGCCGAAGGTTGGACTATAGTTGAAAACTGGCGTTATTGAACATTTCCAGCGCTTTTTTAAAGAAAGAAAAAACAGGGGCAGGACAGAACAGGAACAGCGTTTCTGCTGTTCTGTTCCCTTCTTTCTGGATGTACGAAACTCTGCTTCGTCGGCATAAAGTAATCACGCCTCGGTGTATACACGCTGGTAAATGAAAGGAATACGTGTAAGGGAATCGAAATAACCGTACAACGGCAATATATCCATCCGAAGTCGAACAATCCATTCACCGAACGACCGTCACTGACATTCCAGGCTGCCTCGACAAGTTTCCGTTGTCGGTGATAAACGCTGACGAATTATCGTCATATTCAGGGTCAGTGGTGCTATTTACGTGCAGAGGGTTGCGCACGGAAGCGCGAGAATGACGTGAGAAATGAGCTTTCTGAGGGACAGTGCCACTCAGCGAAGACGTCGTGGTCGTAAACAGTGCACCGTCATCGGCTGCGAACGACTAAGCGGTTTCCCTAAATATAGCCGCCGGGCGGAAAGCCAACACACAGAGACCTGCACAGACACAGACCTGCAACGCCTCGGCAATCCCAGGTAGCGACAGTCACAAATGCGCACTCGGAACAAGGTGAATTATAAGAACTTGAAGCCACTTGAAACCGTCATTCACGAGTGACCGATCGAGGACCCAGCGTAAGCAGGGACGGCCAGCACACGTACGTCATCTATGCGGTATTTGAAGTCAACTGGACTGCGCGAGCACTATAGAGACTTCATCGTCAATACTCATGAGCGTGCTTGCTCACTCATTCAATGGCCGTCAACTTACTTTCGCCCCCTCTTTTTGACCGCTCCCTCTTCTCCCAGCGTAATGAAGCAAACAGCACTTTCTTTTCTTTTTTTGAAGTTCGCTATTACATTGCGCAAGCGTGAAATTCTTTTCTCCTCCTTGTTCGTTTCTTTTTACTGGTAGAAATACATTCCTTCAGTATGTGCAGACATTATTTGTTCAGGGAAAACTGTTTACTTCTCTGCATACTGGTAATTAATTCGTGGCTGTTTGTAGTATAGCCATGATTTGTCGTTATCGTACGGATTCACGTGACATCAAGCTGCTCTGTCACCCAGGCTTTATCCACAGGGGCCTTTGTGAACTTGAACAATATGAGTCTACTAACTGATATGCCTCGTATTCTCACGAAACGCGCGCGCACGGGAGAGAAACACACGCTGGAACAAGGGATTGACGATTTTCTGTTGATAATGAAAGTTAAGCCCTCCTTGATGCACAATAACACATTTCGCGCCAGGCTTTATGTTTTCAGACAGGACAGTACAGCACGATCACGTAAAGAATACTATAAATGAAGCATACGCGACACAGATTACTGGCTTGGAAAAATCGACACGGAGGTGCGCTATATTATACCGCAAGCGCCGTTTCATTCGCGAGTTCTTTCTATCACGGGACAAGCCCCAGATATTCTTGATCACACTAAACCACACTTTCGATTCGCACGCGCGCACGACACTGCCACCCATAAAGTCGGCATCACCGGCTCGCGAAAAGCAACGACGCCCAAAGCGCGTTGGTGGCGTTAACTTATGACGACGCCCGAGAGTGCGCTCACTTTGTCACCATCAGGAAGGTAAGGAAGGTATCACAATAAACGCAGGGGCGGGGCGGCAACACAGACATGAAGAATCGTTCGCGAAAAGAGTATTGTTCAGTTGCCGCGCGGCCAATGCCAATTACGTGAGCCCCGCTCATTTATTACGCATGTGGAAAGGCGCGCGCCAAAGGAAGGAGCCGCCGTGAGACGTGCTCGACCTCGAGCGGCCAGACAGGGACCAAGAGTGCATACACACCGTGCAGTGTGGCCCCGTGTACAAAGGAACAATAACGACGCGTTGCCGCCTTCTTGATTCTTTCCAGAGCCTTTCGGCGTTGTGTGCGGTAACCTCGATCGTCCGCCCACTCCATGTGCGCGTTTTATTTCACCTGGAGGGCGGTTATCAATGATCTCACTCTTTCTTCGGCCGAGAGAGGGGGGGGAGGGGGGTAAGTGCGTTTTGGGTAATTAATCAGCGCGCATGTTTGTCCATTGCCTCCTTTGAGCTGGTCGACGACGGAACGTTACACAACCTCCCGCCTATATACTCTTCGGCTCGGCTGGCCCTCTATGAGACCAAACACTGTTGTTTATAAATGGATTGGCATTTCCCACGAAGAGAAAGTGACTCCGTGAGTGTTTAGCAAGTGAAGATGTGCCAAGTTATTCGATCGTCCTTGCAGACGAGAAAAAAACGCATACGCATTTGTTGCTGTAATAGTAGTAGCATAATTGTTGCTTGCGGCGGACATATAAACGCGCTCCCCCATTAGCATAACCACGGTAACCACCAAACTCTCTTACGAGTACGAATAGCCTTAATGTACAAGAAATAAAAAAAAAGTAAAGTCACTTCCACGCAGTGAAAGCTGTCAAAACAGCGAAGCTGGTGGTCGTTTTTTCAAGTTTGAACTTGTGTTTAGCGCGACTTTCACGAGTCTTTTGTTTTGCTAGATTCGAGCTTCGGTAACGGATTGCGCACACTGTTCACTTGAGTGAGGTTGTGATCAAACCGCAGTCAATCACACACCTTGCAGCTGTGACCGTACTCACGGTCGAGGAATTCTCTATTGAACCGTCCATCGGTACCGTCGGTGGGAGCAATCTCTCTGCGTCGACGTCTCTACTCGGCCTCCAACTCTCGAAGTTGGGGGTTAGCTTGCCTCTGCTGGCGCTGGGCTTGGGTTGCCTTTCTCGATTCTCGGCAGTAGCGGCTTCCCTCCGCTGGCGCTTAGCTTGCGCTTCTCGCTTTCAAAGCTCAAGATTTGCACGACGTCGGCGTTGCCGCTCTCGTTGCCGCTCTCGAGCTCCGGCATTTATTGTGCACTTCATCATCTGTGTATTATCACCATTACGTGTGCGCCCTTCATCTTCATCGCGCGTGTCTCTTGAGCTCAATAAAGGCAAGCCATTATCATAATATATATATATATATATATATATATATATATATATATATATATATATATATATATATATATATATATATATATATATATATTCTAACGGTAACGAAGAACGCCACAAGTGAAAGAAGAGAATGGCAAGCAGAAGGATAGAGTAGCAGTGGGTCAGGAGCTCCGGAACCTGCCCCCCTGCGTGACACCGGACAACGGACGGCGCAGGCTCGACTTTGAGAACAGCTCCGCTGCTTAAAAAAATCCAGCGAGTGTCTACTAAATGGAAGCATGCCCTAAGCGTTTGTGTAACACGTTACCGACTGCGTAACCAATCATCAGCAATCTCGAAGATATAGTAAAAGCAGCGGAAGAATTCTATACTGGCCTGTATACAGTACCCAGAGAGGTCATTATACCTCCATTAGAAACAGTAATGAACAGGATATAGAAACTCCTCCTATATCTAGCGATGAGGTCAGAAGGGCCTTGGAAGACGTGAAACGAGGAAGAGCGGCAGGAGAAGATGGAATAACCATCGATTTAATCAAAGATGGAGGAGACATAATGCTTGGAAAACTGGTGGCTCTTTATAGGAAGTGTCTATCGACTGCAAGGATCCCAGAAAACAGGAAGAGTGCAAACATTATACTAATCCACAAAAATGGAGATGTTAAAGAATTGAAAAATTATAGGCCCATTAGCTTACTCCCACAGTATTATGTAAAATATTTACCAAAATAATCTCCAATATAATAAGGATAACAAGGGAACCAAGGGAACAGGCTGGCTTCAGGAAGGGATACACTACAACGGATCACACCCATGTCATCAATCAGGTTATCGAGAAATCCGCAGAGTACAATAAGCCTTTCTTTATGTCTTTCATAGATTACGAAAAGGCATTTGATTGAGTAGAGATACCAGCAGTCATAGAGGCATCACGTAATCAAGAAGTACAGACCGCTTACGTAAATATCTGGTAAACTATCTACAGAGATTCAACAGCTACCTTAATTCTCCACAAGAAAAATGGGAAGATACCAATAAAGAAAGGGATCAGACAAGGAGACACAATCTCTCCAATGCTATTCACCGCGTGCTTGGAAGAAATATTCAAGCTATTAAACTGGGAAGGCTTAGTAGTAAGGATCGACGGCGAATATCTCGGCAACCTTCGGTTTGCCGATGACATTGTTCTATTTAGCAACAATGCAGACGAATTACAACAAATGACAGAGGACCTTAACAGCTAGAGAGAGCGTAAGAGTGGGGTTGAAGATTAATATGCAGAAGACAAAGATAATGATGAATAGCCGGGCAAGAGAACAAGAGTTCAAGATCGCCAGTCAGCCTCTAGAGTCTGTGAAGGAACATGTCTACCTAGATCAATTAACCCTGATCATGAGAAGGAAATTCATAGAAGAATAAAAATGGGTTGGATCGCAAACGGCAGACATTGTCAGCTCCTGACTGGAAGCTTACCATTATCATTGAAAAGGAAGGTGTACAATCAGTGCATTTTACCAGTGCTGACATATGGGCATTATGAAACATCGTTCCAGCGCACAATTAAACACGGACAAGAAGAGAAAGACAACACGAACGCCGGACTTCAACTGAATTTTATTAATGGAAAACAGGGCTTTATGTAGGGGCAGAAACTTGGAGACTGTCAAAGAAGCTTGAGAACAAGTTAAGGACCGCGCAAAGAGCGATGGAACGAAGATTGCTAGGCATAAAAATTAACGTTAAGAGACAGAAAGAGAGCGGTTTGGATCAGAGAGCAAACGGGTATAGACGATATTCTAATTGACATCAAGCGAAAAAATGGAGCTGGGCAGGTCATGTAATGCGCCGGTTAGATAACCATTAGACCATTAGGGTTACAGAATGGGTACCAAGAGAAGGAAAACGCAGTTGAGCACGGCAGAAGACTAGGTGGAGCTATGGAATTAGGAAATTCGCGGGCGCTAGTTGGAATCGGTTGGCACAGTATAGGGGTAATTGGAGATCGCAGGGAGAGGCCTTCGTCCTGCAGTGGACATAAAATAGGCTGCTGCTGCTGCTGCTGATGATAATCATGATGAACCATGACAATGTTTGCAGCCATGGTTGCGAACAACACTGTCTCTTTGGACAGTTCAACTTGGTGTATGCGGATTCTAGCTCACGTGTTTATTGAGTTAGTGAAAGAACTTAATTACAGGTCCGGCGAGGACGCGAACTCGTCGCGCACCCGGCAAGTACCACGTTGGGACCGGCAGGTCAAGCCCACTGGCCCGGTCGTGGGCACGCCGGAGAGCTAGGATTTGCTTGTCTAGGTCAGGGCTACGCGGAAGCAAGTCCCACTCCTCCTTGCTGAACTTGGGGTATGTCGACCCGCACTCCCAGACCATCTGTGCTAGAATGGAGGTCTGCCTGCAGGACGGGCAGGCGTCGTCGAGATACACGTCGGGGTAAACCTCGTGTAGAACGGACAGACGTGGATATGTGCTGGTCTGTAAAAGTCTAAGAGAAACGGCTTGCATCCTATTCAAGTTGAGATGAGGGGATGCAAAGATCCTTCTAGACATGTAGAAGAATTTCATAACTTCGTTGTGAGTAGCGGGAGCGTCCCTGTGATTGTAGGGGGGAGGGGAGTCGATGCTTCTTACAGAGGAAGCGCGGTTGGTGAGGTCGCGCGCAGCCTCGTGAGCAGTGAGTGAGTGAGTGAAGAAACTTTATTGCAGGTCCGGCGAGGACGCGAACTCGTCGCGCACCCGGCTAGTGCCACGCCGCGACCGGCAGGTCTAGCCCAATGGCCCAATAGCTGGCATTCCGTACAGCCAGGCTCATTGAAGTTCGGAGGAGCACCCTCATAGGGTCGGTCACGTGTTTAGTTCGAGCCGCTTCTACGGGAGTCGGTTGTCGTGGCTATTTCACGAGTGTGGACAATCACAGAAGTCTTTACGACACGTACCTGGTCACTGCTGCAGAACCCTTGCGTGGTGCAGAGCGCCTTATACGTCGAGGCGCCTTTGCAAATTCTGTCGCGAGTCCAGTGCGATTAAGGCAATTACAGAAGCCGAGGACATGAGTATACACGGCAACAGGAAGCTTTCGGCATGAACCAATGACATTCTTTTTAACGAAAGACGGATGGTGACAATGGTGGAGGAGAAAGAACGAGCTTCATTTCAAAAGGTAGATTCCCGAGGAGGGTGACAAAGTAGACCCTATAGTGCAACAGGTTCTGTGTCAACTGATGGCAGTATTTGAAAGAAAAAAGTACATAAACCTCATTTATGTTACGTGCGTATGTATAACTGGACCGAAAAACAACACCCGGTGAATGCGGCCAGGAGATTCCGCGGACTCGCACAACAAACGCTCCGGGACCACTCGCCACCAGCATTCTTCAAGGAGATGGATTGCACTGTTATACTGCAGATTGAGACTGATGGACCAAGCAACACTGTTGGTCCCACTTCCGAGGGTCCTGCTCTTGGAAACGTTAACGAAAGACCCAGACTCGGCTCTTTTAGAGTGTCTCGACAGGACGTCCGCATACACTCAGCCAGTTGCAGAAGTTTCTTTCCGAGAGAAGTTTCATCGAGAGGGTGGTGGAATATTAATAAATTCCCGCTTCTATAACAGTTTTATAAATCCATCAGGAAATGTTATGAACACAATATCCCCGTAAGCAACAATCTCGCAACTTTTTTCCGACAAGGTCAGACATTTATTTTGCTGCGGCGGCATAAGCCGAAATTAATAAAGTTTGAAATAACTCAACAAAAGCATTTTAACGATGCATTCTCGCGCCATGTGTACTGTAAGATTAGGACACCGGCAGCTCTTCACTTTCTGCAAAAATCACACGGGATAACCGCGCTGTGCCTGTGCCGCAAGGCACGGTAGATGTGCGGGACGGTGTGGCTACGGGGGAATAAAAAATCGTTTTTGCCAGTCCGTAGAGTTTAGCCTTCTAGCGCAGAATTACGAAACAGCGCTCTTGTCAAATACTCTAGCGCAAAAGTTCGAACACAAACTACAAGCATACGTTCTTCTATAGCACCTGTCCGATCACCTGGATACTCGAATGCCAATAGCAGACGCTTGCGTCGAAGGCAGAGCAGTTAAAACTGCTTTTCCAAGGCCACTTCCGCACACAGAAACGACGCGCTAGAAACAGGATGAGAGCAGAAATCAAAGAAAAAGAAAGATGCTTTAATGCCGCAACGAACAAGCCAAAAGGGCGCAGCACGACTAATAAGTCCGGCACGGAGAGCGGCCCCACACGTCCTGCGACAGGCACTCAATTAATATACGACGGGTGCAGCGCTCTATGCAGGAAACGACGGGCAGCAGAGACTGCTGCGCTCTTTTGGTCTCTCCGGGAAGCGAGCATGCGTGCTCTTCCTGTTGACTTTGCGCTAAGAGTGCACTTTTAAGTAAAGCCGCAAATAAACAGAGGAGAGTGGGGGGGGGGAGGCGTCCGGCGCGCCCACGATGATGATCGAAGAAGGAACGACGGCGTGACCTTCCTTCCTGGAGCCACAGCCGCACAGTGGACGCTGGTCGCAGTGGGCGGTCACAGCGCCGCGTGACGGGCATCCCCAACGAGGCGTAGGCGAACGAGCACGGCGGCGCCTGGCGAACGGTGGCGCGGTCACCCTTCCCGCCAACACGGGGCTCGCCACCGGCCGCGTCCATTCATCAGGCACCCGAGGTGACCGACGAGCACCATCGGTTTTCCATGCCCACGGGGGGAGCGCCGCCAAGACACTCAGGGCAAGGACGGCACATTCGTGGCGGCGTGAATGGACTGCGCGAGTCGCGCACGGGGCCAATAAGCGCGGCCCGCGCCAGAGAGCTGTGCTGCCAATGGCGCGAAACGAATCGAGACCGCGACTGGCTTCGACAGGAAGCGATTTCTGCCGCGCACCTCCCTAACGACTCGCGACCCACTGATCCATTTATATTGACGCAGTCTGAACAAGAAAAACGGAAAATTCTTCTTCCTGTTATCCTTGGCGCGTATTAGGAAGCGAGTACGCGGCTAGGTTGCCTGCTTGCAAATACCACGTGGTGCGTCCAACGAATACTGTTCATTCTTTTAAAATTTTCGGAGCGGCAACGGACGAGGACGACTGTGCGTGCGGAGATTTACGTATGGGTTCCTTCTGGAAATGCAAAATAAGGCAACGTGCAAGTCACCCGAAATCCGCAAATTGGCTAGGTTGAGGTTTATTTGGTCGGGAAGATATACGCCGGTATAATGCAGGGTCTCCTTTCGCCCGATTTCTTATTGTTCCTTTCTTATCATCCGCCTTTCACGTTCAGCAGATTCTGGTGATAATGTTGGCCGAGCGCCGCTCGGACACGGACGACGAGCGAGAATGAATAGCATTGGAATATAATCGCCACATTGTACCGGCCCTAGTTATGCAATGATCAGCTCAAGATGTCAGCGTTTCATCAAGGCTTTATATGCGCGAAAACACACAGGATTCCCGCGGCCTTTGCACTGCCTTTTTACTCTTCCGATTCGCAGCAGTTTATACTACCACTTACTTGCCACACCACACATACTAGTACATATCTTCTCCAAACAGACGTTGCCGTTGTGTGTACGCCTGGCGATGAACGAATAGTCATTGCTGTGGAGGAGCGATCATATCAGAAGAAGACGATCTCTTTCGGATATATATATATATATTTATGTTTTTCAGTAAAGAAGCTCGAAGACGACTAGCTTGTGTAGCTAGCCTGGGGAAGTGAACGATCGACAGCGATGGTTACAGGGACACCAACCAGGAACGAAACCCAACAGAATATTGCGCTTTTGCAATAGCAAAATGACTATACTTTTGGGCTTAACATGCCAGAAAAGACGAACAAAAAGTAATGGAAACGCCGACCTGAAGTATGCGCATCAGCTTGCCTTGACGTGGATGTTGAAGGTGTCTGCTGGGATGTAGTTGACTGCTTACAAATAAGAAAATACTGGATTGGATTTTAAAGGAGTCATATATTGAACCTGGCAAGTCTCAAGAACGTACCCCGCGTAAACAGCCCAAATATAAGAAGGTGGGTGCAGATTCGTGAGGTTCCACTGACGTACCCGCACTGAGGTTGCGGCACGATATAAAAAAATAAAAAGAAAAGAAAAGAAGAACAAGAAATGAAGGTTGGCCTTTATTTCTTTTTCAGCAATAAACTATTCCTGTGCAATGAAAGAACATGAAGATCTAAATGGCTGTTTTACTAATCTAACGTGATTCAGTGTTGCCCTTCTTCTTCTAACAGAATGAGTTAAATTTTTGGCGGCCTCGGAATGCAAGAAACACGCCCTATTGAAGTACCAGACGGAGGTCAGTGTTTTCAAATTGTAGCGTATGCAGCTGGGACCGCTGAAATGCAAACGCACGAAGCGCTGAAACCACGCTGGTGAGCAGCTGTGCCGACCGAATGGCCAACGTCGTGAATAGACGGCATGATGCAGCGGTTCATTTTCTTCGATTAGCGACCGTCGCGTTGACTTCTGACAGCATACGCGGTGTGCTGCTTGCGCCATTAATGAAGGGCCAAAGGAATGGGTTTGTGATGGAAGCGAAATAAACTAGTTGTATTGTTCCAGCGAAGAAACGGTGCGATTTAAACCGATTCGAGCGCTGAAGACAGCGAGAGAGAGAGAGAAAAGATGATTTAATGAGAAATAAATGCGGAGAGGTTGGATAAGGGAGCGTGCCCTGCTACTCTACACTTCTAAAGAATTTGTAAAGTGTAACCTAATTGAGCTCTTCGTCGTCAAAGGCACCCATTAAACTTGAGAGCCCTTATTCCCTCCCGCCCCGTGCAACCTTTCAACCTTGCGTAGTCGCCCCAAAACGGCGGAAGAGAGATGACCCGCTCGTCTAGTGAGAGGGCGCAGATTGTTGCCCGTGTGCGCTGCGCATTCGGCAATTTCCCCGCAAGTCGTAATGAATGAAACTGCTTTCGGGGCCGATCTCGGAACGTGAGCGTGCTGTGTCGTGAACGGCGGGCCGCTCGCATACTAAGCGCGCTGTGCCGCCCTCCCCCGCACACATCGTCAGCGGCGGACGGCGAACGCGCAGGTTGGGGAGCAGGGGGGGGGGGGGGGCTCTGTGCGGGGGAGAGCCGCGTTGCGTGGGAGAGCAAGGTCGCATCCTGCTCGCAGTTTATTTTGCTCTGCCGTGCGCAAGTTGGCTCCTTGCCTTCTCTCACCTCACGCTCGCCCGGAACGGGGACTTTCACCCGGAATCATGCAAATCGGGCGCCGCCGCAGCATGAACCGGACGTGCCCGCGTAGAACTGAGCAGTGGTTCACGCACACAGACGCACAGCGCCTGCTGTGTACAGACGCCAGCAGAGCGCGCATGGGTCAAGCCCCAACTGCGAATTGAGACGCCACTTATGCATCTCCCTTTCGCCGTTCTCGATGTGGCGGTCAGCGCGGTACGCGAGGAAAGCCGCGACGCGCAGTTTATCGCTGCTTTCTTGCCTGTGTCAAACTGTACGCGATGGAGAGGGTCATACTACGGGAGAAGAAGAAAGAAAAGAAAAAAGTAGAGCAGACCGATCGCCGCTTGGTCCTTCCATTATCGACCAATTCGACAGTCTTGGTTTAGAGTCTTTGATAAAACGCGGAAACATCAACGCAACCACAGAGTGTTGAACAAGAATAAAGAAAGGAAAATGTACACATGCATACAAAGTATGCATACATACTTTGAAGAGATTTACAACGGTATATATACCACGCGAGTTTCAATAAACAAAAGCGAGACGCAGATCAGCAAAATCATTTGTTCGCGTGACCACATCAACAACCACTATGAAAACCTTCTAAAGCGCGTCACGAAAAGACAGCATACAGAGGAACGTCTTCCGTTTTTTTGGTGCGCTTTAAAAACTCGTCATGCTGAATGTCAAACAACTAGCCCGCTTATCCATCTTTCTGCAAAAGTATAACAACCAAGGCGCTGTCAAAAGGTCTTCGCTTAATCGCAGGTCATCAACAGAAGGGCGTCTACAAATTCGGCGCTCATCAAGCGCTTGCGAAACTGCCTTAGGCACGCCACGTTGGGTCACCGCTGATCTGACCGCACCTAACGACCAGACTGCTTGCGGTACAGCGACGCGCCTGGGCGGGCCGCCTAACTGGCCCAGTTTCCGCGAACCTTTTCGTCGCTCGTCCACTCGTTCTGGCCGCTGGTTCGCACGACACTCGCCGGCGGCGGCTACGCGACCGAGGAATTTGATCGGCCGCTCGCTACCCACGCGTCGCTGCGAGTGCCCACGCCAGCTGGACCTAAGGGCGTACGCCACGGGCCCATCTGGGCCTCCGACGGCAGTGCGCCATCACTGGCACGCCGGCCCCGATATCGGAAGGGGGTCCCCGGCGGACCTTGTCAATGGCAAGGTTTCCCATTCCGGACGCGCGTGCTTCCGCTCTGATAGTAAAGAGGAGGAGGGGAGCGCACGCGGCGCGTTAATTGATAGTGGTTTATTTAACCCGGACGCACCCCGCGCGGGAACCCCAAGGACGGCTTGTCGCGCCTTTGGCGCCTGCAGTCACCGCCGCCGCGAAAACCAATTATTTCCTTCCGTCCACGCCACGTGCGCAGAGTGCGCGGCGGGCCCTCCTCCTTGCCTGGAGCTTTTTTTATATATATATATATTGTTTCTTTAATGCCCTCCCCCCCCCCCCCCCAACTCCCTTTAATCGCCAGCGAGTAATATACGGCCGACCGCAGGAGCGCGTGCACGGGCTTTACGGCCGCGGATAAGCGCCCACTCGTCGGCATGATGGATTGGCAGCGTGACCCGAACCATTTGGCCGCCGGAAGAATTAGGTGGCTACCGCTTCATTAACCAAACGGCGCGTCGCAGCATTTGCACGCGTATGTCCGAGGCGATGCTTGCCAAGCGGCATGCACACAGCGATGACCAGTGGCGTCGTTAAAGGTGCTGTGTCACGCTGCGATGACGATGCACAGCTAGCTTTATTTTTTTTTTTTTTTCTGGAGCTGAGTAACAACTCCACGCCAGTGATACGAAGATGTCGATGCACACCTGTAACTCCTACTTGACAGAACGCTATTTCGAGCGTTAGTACTCATTAAATTGTTTTCCACGTGCTCGATCGTCGATTGAGACCCTTTGCGGAGGACAGCGCGGAAGTTAGGGCATGCTCACTTACCATAGCGAGGAAGTAGAACTTCTCGAACTCGTACTCCTGATCTTGAATGGCTGAAAGTGAATCTGCCACAAAAAAATGCTTGGATAGGGCCTCGGCTCCGTTTTTGCAGATCCACGACAGCACCTGGAAAGAAAAAAAAAATGCAACTTAATCTCACTGAACTCGTATACGTTAATGCATGGGAACGAGAGAGTGACGGCTCATCCACGCGCGCACAGTTAACGTCACACTAAGCAATCGGCCTGGAATGGAAATAAACTACAAACAGTCGTATTATTACAAACATTGCCATAAAAGAAATTGTAAACGGTCAACTAGTCGCTTTTCAATTCCTGAATGCATGCATCAACAGCATCTTTAAGGCGCTTCTTAAACTATTGTCGACGCACCAACCGAATGTAGTGCGCCGCAAAGCTGTCTAGACGATTTATAAACCGAGCCTTGAAAGAAAATAATTTCGGCGGACCGGCAGGCGCAGCTTACTGACGTTGCGGGTGACTCGCGAGCAGAAAAAAGGAATTATATTGAGTTGCACGCTGCCTTGTACTGTCCCACTTTTCCTCGGGTAACTTGTGAGAGGTTACATAAAATGTTGTTGCTCTACTGCCTCTCGCGTTCGTCAAAGAAACAACGTGGATGATCTTGGCCGCGAGAAAGGTAGATAAGCAAGCGAGCTTGTTGTGTGAACTCATGTCGTCCTTGAAAAGATAACCTATCTTGTTTCGCTGTTTTCGCTGTTTAAGCTGCATTAAAACAGCTCGACTCCGCAGCAGTAAGAGAAAACAAATGTAGTATACTTAATCACTGCCAAAATATATGACAATGATTACAAGGAATAAAAGAAAAAATAAACGTTATCGTAGAGTACAAAATGAAGAATACTAACGATGCACATGAATCAGAAAATGATACAATAAGAGTAACTGTCGTTATAACGTAAATGTTCTACTGGGCAGTAGACCCTGACAGACACTCGCGTGAAAGTTCGCGCAAAGAGAAACACACAATGATCAAACATTCATAATATGTTCAGAGAAGAACAGTTATTCTTTCTATTTCTTTTTCATATCTGAAAAAGCTGTACATTGTAAGTATATACCAATGTCACTAAGATGATTTAAGGTGATTTAAGGTGAGAGTAATTACCTTGGAGAGCATCTGTTTGCCATAACTGGTCCTGGACGTGGGCAAAAACCAACGGGCACAACCTCGTGTGTCATAAACACGCGTGGTAACCTTTATGTTAGCTAACGTAAAGATAGTTGTAATCTTCTTGGGGTTATTTTAATCGCTTTACAGAGCCGGTACATATACAGATTTTTCTAAGTCAATCAAATTGAATTTCAATCAAACTGAATTTCGTTAGCAAACAGTTTTACGGGTAACTCGATTGTAAGTAAGGAACTATCTTCAGAAACTACTGTTAAAATTCTTGAAAGCTTGCTAATTGTTTTTGTTTGTCTAGTGTTTCCCAATACGAAAAAAAAAATGTGTAGGAGAAAAAGTGAATCATATATGCTCGTATAATCCGCACACCCGCAAGGACGACACGTATAAATCAAATTTACATAACGTGGGGGACGGGTGGGGGAACATATCGTGTTGGTCCGAAAAAAGCCAGGCCCACAGCGTAGAGTTGTTCTTTCGAGGGCGGTTTTCGAGCGGGCCGTCATGTTCTGGGCGAGCGTCGGACCGCAAAGCAGCCCCCCCTCGCGGACGCAAGTGCTTCGGCATCACGCCTCCCGAAAGGAAGCCGCCTTCTGAAAGCACGTTCTCGTCGCCTCGAGCAATCGCTAACCTGCTGCTCGCATTGGCCGCTGCGGCATCACGAGGGGATATGCGCGTAGATATGCGCCGAAAAGGAATTGAGGTTAAGCACCCCTTCGTGCCTTCTTCATTTATTTTTATTCCTTCTCTTTGCAAGCAACTCGCCGCAGCGCTGCAGGCCCCAGTTATGGAAGGGGTGGCGCGTGTGCCGTACCGAGAGACCACTGATAGAGCTGTTACGTGAGCCTACGGGCTATACCACCGGAAAGGCCCCTTGTTGCTACGACTTGGTTCTCGAGCACCGCGTCCTACATTCGCGCTAGGGGCTGTGGTCGCACGCACGGTGGCTGCCGTAACAACTTCGACCTATTAAAAACGATGACCCGCCTTGAAATAAGAAGTATACTTTGAGCGTAAAGCCCGAACGTTTGGGCAGCCGTCGGCGGCGGTTTAGCTAGTCAACTTGTTTTTCGTTTGTTTGTGGTCCCCGCGTGTACGCGGCGATCGCTGGCGATAAAAGGCCAGAATATAGGACAGCGCCAGCTCTCTCGCTGTAAACACCGCAATTTCCAGCGCGGCGGGGGAGCCCCTATACCGCGCTCTTGTCGCACAGAAGGAGGCGCGCTTCTGATATTGATCGCGCAACGGCTTGGCAGCGGAACCGAACATTGCTTGCGCACAAACACCCTCACGCTCAGCACGAGTTTCGAAAGCGAAGTCCGGCGAATGCAGGTCGCCGACGTTTGTCTTCTTTTTTTTTTTCCAGTTCACAAGGATAAACATCACAATGCGCAGTAAATATCCTTTTCTGATTTATAAACCTTTCCACACCCTTCACCTGTATTCGCCACTGTAAGCGAAGGCATCCCCCTCGCCTCCTCATCGCGCAGTCCCCTCCTACCTTCTTTTCTTTTTGTTCTACAACAGAGGAAATACCGTGCTTCTTGCTTTATCTGCCTTTTTCGCCCCCAATGCGTTGTTGACACTTTCGAATTGTGCAATACGTTTGCACGGGGATGCTACGACGGAAACAGTCAAATTGACGGGCCGCAACGTATTATTGGTTGTATATAGTGCAGTGAATGTTGCCACGGCCTCTTCCAACCGTAAACAGTGCTGCAAAGGTCATTCGCTCGAGCAAGGAGGAGCCGAGAACTTCACGCCCCGCTATGCACTTCTTGTGAGCTACAGTGCATGATGACGAAGAAGAAGAAGAGGAAGAAGAATAATGAATTATTTCTATTGGCATCTCCTTCAAAACGAGGCAGTAACAAATAGTCACCTACCCTGCTTGAGCTAATCAGGTATTATACAGGGTGTTCCAACTAACTTTAGCCAGTTTAAAATATGCGAACACCACGTATAGCTGGACAGAACCAAGGTAATGTTGTTTGCCGTCGCTTGGCGATACTGAAATTATTCATTTTTTCGTTCTGCCTAATTAGATAATTAGACTTAATTAATTGATAAACTTCTCAAATGTTATAATTAGATTAAAGGGGTCAATGAAAACAATGTAGAACGCCATGAAAATCTCCCGATAGAGCTTTCTGTTGCTCAATATGTGCTACATAAAAGTGTTTTTCCGAACGTGAAAGAAGCCTGCGAATGCACGCAAAATTGCCGCGCGACTGGCCGCTTGAGGTACTTTGTGTGCATTCGCGGGCTTCTGTCGTGCTCTGGCTAAAGCTAGCTGGGACATCCTGTATACATCAATTGCAGTCTAGCATTTTGTCCATCTCTCCTTGATTTCTTTCCCTATTCATACAAGCCTTTATGTCTATATTGTGCAGTTACCAATGTATGTGACGACTCAGGCTCTATCAATCTATTCTCTACTTTTTAAAGTATATATATATATATATATAACTTGGGCAACTAGGTATGTGCTGGTTGCTGCCTTCCAAGTATACAACTTGCTCCACTGGGTATGGTACAGTTGGGCATGTGTCACTGCGACACAAGGGGCATGGAAGCCTTAAATGACAACTTCGGCCCTGTAGGTATATGTACCACTGGGTACGTGCTCGGCCGATCGTCCAGAATGAATATACCATTGTGGCGAGAGGGGTGTGCCGACTTATATGTATTAAGGCGAAGCTTTCTTTACCTCTTCGCCGGGGTATGGCGTTCGTCATGATTTCCTCGCCAAGTGAGTCCCGTGATCACCGAGAACGGCTGCGTCTGCGCATGCATTGTGAGCGAGGGTTTAGTAGCGGGTGCGTGTCACGAGACCGAAGCACATTCTAACTGCCGAGGAAGTGGACGCCAGGAAGAGGCGTCTCGCTGAACAGGCACGTAAACGTTTATGCCGAGAAACGCAAACGCATACTTGCACCCAAACGAGGACAGCGTACCTCGCCAAGAGTCAAGTATTCTCCTTCAGCGCCAAGATGTAAAATAAACATCTACACAACTCGTCAGTGGGAAAGAAATAGTCTACTAAGACAACACCGTGCACTCCTTCTGTAAGCATGTGCAAAACGTAAGCGTGAACATCAGTAAACGCACGTACAAACATTGCACGAAGCTTCGGATCACCTAGATTCTAACATGTGCGTTGCAACTGCATAATTTTTTTTTTTCGACCAATACTTTAACGTCTCCTGCTTACTTCGACTGCTGACCGGTTAATGCTTCCATCCACATTAAATTCAAGCGTTTATGGAAGGTTTACGTTACCTACGGGTCTCATTGGCGGAATGCCCCGGAATGCGAATACCTTCGCATTCCATTAGGATGTGCTGAGTAGTCTTCGGATGGTCCAGACGGGTTTCGGCACTCAAGGCCTTAAGGGTTTTGCTGAAATTTTTAAGGACAAGCGAATTGTGCGACCGCCTTTGAGTGTTGTAGTACGTAGTATCACGTTACTGTGTGAATTTTCTGTTTTCCTTTTGTTTTCCTCTTCTTCTTCTTTCTCCTTTTATTCCCTTTACCCCTTTCCCCAGCACAGGGTAGCCAGCCGGTACTTACACTGCCTAACCTCCCTGTCTTTCCTCCCCTTTTGTCTCTCTCTCTCTCTTCAGATTTTTGCTGCAGCAGACACATGCCTCATCTTGTTGCAAATATTTACTCCTTTATATTTTTGACCTCCGACAGCCAGTTCAGGCCTCAAATAGCAAGGCAATGTCGTTTGTGTTATCGTACAGATTTTCCCTCCCGATTTATTTCTCGCCGTACACTTGTCAATCTCTGTGAACTTTTTCTTTGTGTTTCCATCCTTTGCCTCCAATTGACCATCTCTGTTTCTCTTACTTTATTTTTGATGACCCAGGATTGTCTAGCTACACCTTCAGTAAGTCTGCACATGGTTGCCAACGTTCTTGACCTCTCCCTCCATTCCATGTCCACGCTGTTGAAGTACAGATAATTGTGCAACTCAATCCGCCCATTTCTTTTTATCACTGTTCCCGAGTCTTTCTTCAAAACTAATTTTGCTCGGCGCTTCTCGGGCTTCAAAAGAGGCCCAACCCATGTCAAACTGCATTGCCTCATTTGTGGTTTTACCGTGGGCCCCCAATCCCAAGCGGGTCACCGATCTTTGACTGACTTCCAGCCCCGACAAGACCACCGATTTTAAGCACAGAATGCTTTGCGAACGTTCAGGCTGGTACCATTACTGCTTTCCAAATTACTCGCACCACTGGGTATTCCATATTTACTGTAGCCAAGAAACGCTCTATTTTCCACTATAGCTGCATTCTGCTTCTCTTTCATCCTCAGATTGTCTTGGAGGATGTTACAGTAGGTCTTTCCTCTGTATGTATACACCTATATACGAGTATATTGCTTGACTATACGTATTACATGCTGTTAACTTTATACATCGTCGTTACTCGTTTCTTAATTAAATATCACAACGCCCAATTTTCCTGTGCTAAAGTTAAGGCCTAGATACGTTGCTTCATTACTACACGTATTCGCAAGTCTCTGTACATCCCTTGCATTACCGCTAGCAGCACGATATCGTTCAGATAGATTAGTCCAGGTACCCTCTGTTGCACCCTTTGTCCATTAGGGATATAAGATATATCAAAACCTAATTCACTGTTTTTCAGTCATCTTTCTATGCCCATAACATAAAGCGTGAAAAATAGCGGAGACAGAGAGAATCCTTGCTTCAGTCGACGGAGAATTTTCACTAGTTCTGTGCATTTCCGGCCATCTCATGCGATTTGTACTCGGATGTCCCCATATATTTTTCCCAGCAACTCAACGAAATCGTCACCTATGTCCTCGTGCTTGAAAATATGGCAGTTATCTGTCTACTTTGTCGTAAGCTCCCTTAATATCTATATATGCTATCCGTAAAGGTAGATTACACAAAATCTCTATTCCCTCAGTTAGTGCATAGATATTATACTTTAGGCACCTACCTGGCCTGAACCCATTCTGTAGTTCCCCCAATCATTTTTCTGCACCCAATTCGACAGCTCTAATTTTATGGCTTACATTACTTTTCTGCATATCGCCGACAGTTACTGTAACTAGCCCGCATGCGCTCTTCTTATCCCTATCATTTCTGTCTTTATATATAAGGCTCAATCTGATTTATCGCCACTCAATCCAAGCTGTACCTTGCTCTTTGGACAAGCTGTTTGATAAGCTCTATTAGGATTTTCTCTGGTCCTACTGCCGTCGAACATGACGAACCAGTGCAGCGCCATCAGGCGGCAGAAATGTAGTGCAATGTTGATCACCTCTTTTATCCGTTTTGCAAGTACCTTATGCGCGCACCTTACGCGTACCTGCATGAGCGTGTGTTTCCGGTAAACAGTCAACGCTGGAGTTGAAGCCCACGCAAGCTTGGAAACATAAGGTGAGTAGGAACGCGAGTTGTTCTTACTCGGGTTCGCAAAAGTTTAAAGCGCAAGTGTTTCGAGTTTGTGATGTGGACAGCGAAGTAGTGTCCACAGTTGATGCCGAAAAACAACTCTCTTCACACTTGTTAGCGTTGTGCCTGCCTAATCCTTTGTCAGCGCGCTGCCTTAGGCGCATGGTGTTACATCGCGTGCCAATCAGCCAAAAAAATTTGCACTGTCACACGAGCCATGCCACGTCCATGCTCGCAACATTGCGCGGCCTGTGCCAGAGAAAGCGTCGTCCATCCTCGCAGCCAGCACGCGAGGAGGGAACGCGCGTTGTTTCCGCGCCCACCATTAAGCGAGCGCAGAACTGCGGTGGAAGGGAGGTAGGTAATAGAATGGTCCCATTGTGCAGCGCGGGAACAGGCGTGCCTCCGCCCTTTTCGGGCAAAAAGCGCGGCCACGAGCGCGCGAACAAGACCATCCCGGAGCAGCCAGAGCAAAGCGGAGCACCGCCGCTTCATCGCGCCAGTCAAAAAAAAAAAAAAAAAGAAAAAAAAAAGAAAAAGAAAAAGGATCGTTTGCAGAGCGGGCAGCCCGCCTGACATTCGTGCTGCTTTGTACGACCGTCCTTCGCAGCACCCTCGCGTCCAGTTGCGCGGGCCCGGATGAGAGGGACATCTGAAGACACAAACCTAGCTCTCAAATGACAAACGAGACAGCTGAAAGTGTGTTCGGGTTTTCCTTTCTTCCTTTTCTGCCTACTTTGTTTTGCTTCCAACACGGCGGCAGCGGTAGCGAAAGTGAAAGGGGTCGTTGACACTCCGTCACGGCGCGGCTGACGCCTCGCTCCGGCCCGGGCCGCCTTCTTGCGAGGTGGCCCCGCCGCCGAAGTGCGCGCCGCGGACGGGGGCGCCTAATTGAGGCCCCAGAGCAGGATGGCGATCGGCGGCGCTCGGTGGCGGTGGCGCGCGTGATACGAAAGAAAGCCTGGCTCCCTTTCATTCCTGTTGCTCACCTCATGATAGAACCCTGGGGCCACGGCTTGAAGCAAGAAGCCGGCATCTGGGAACTGAACACGCCGACTATGCGCAAAATAGCAATATATAAAATAAACGTAGAAAACCGCCAACCAGCGTTATCACGAATTAGCTCACAACCGTCGACGTACTACCGAGAAGTATTTTTTTCAGAAAATAAATATCGATCCCTTCACGATCTTTTCAGACTGCTCTTATGCCCGTTTGATTGTGGGCCCGGCACCGTGCCCCTGTCACAATCAGTCAGCAGCTGGTTAAGTGACTTGACTAATGAGCAGCGATAGTGGAGAGACGCAGTGTCTTCGTCCCACTCTTTGCAAACACCCTAGGAACGTTAAAATTAATGACGAGAAATGAACGACCCGCGGCTTTTGTAGCCCGGCTATGAAGCAAGAGGAAACGAAGCCATACCATCCTTAAAGGGACACTAAAGTGAAAAATGATTTCTTCTCCATCAGTAAATTGCCGTTCTACAACACCAAAAATACCACTCTTACAACAATAAGACGTTTGATAAGCCAGAAAAAGCGCAAGAACGAAATACGGATGGCGACACCTACTTAAGTTCCCGCACCTGGGGGCTGTGACGTCTTGGATTTTAATGACATCTTCTAGGGCCTGCAACTTATATATAGCGGTGCAGATTGACTATATTGTGTTCTAAAGGAACCAAATATTAAACATGGCAAGTTTCGGGAACCTTTATTCAGCCAACGCGGCCCAAATGCGAAAACATATTTTGGAATCCCTGACGTCACGCTGACGTACCGGCGCTGGGGTTTCGGCGCGAAATTCAAACACTGATACTTGGACCTTCATTTTCTCACCTAATAATCAAACTATTTTTTTTTTTAAATGACTGCCTGCAGGTTTCTCAAACAATGCTTCATTAGTCTAAACTGATTTATTGTTTCGCTTTAGTGTCCCTTTAAAGGCAGCAGCGACACAGGGCTCAGCAGCGAGCTATTGTGCAGCAACGATTGCGGACCGTGGCTTTCGTTTATCATGGATAATCTGAGATTTCGCGCAAGGAGGCCAGACACTTCAATGAATTGCGGCACTGTCTAGAGGTTTTACGAAAGATTACATAAAATAATGCGCCTAGTTGCAAAGCCTGCACGTTTCGTTCACCTCCACCCATTTTCCGCATCTCCTTCTTAGCGAAAAGTACACCCACGTCATTCTCAGTCATTGGCACCCTATAATAACACGTCGGCTGAGCCCCGGAGGAGTTCTTTTGCACTGCAGGTCGATGCTCTACACAACACAAAACTTTCACCGCTTGCCGTCTTCTTTCCCCGAGCTGGGCCCTCGCAAAGAGCAAAGTGGGTGGGGGGAGTGTTGGCATTGCGGTCGGTCGGAAGCATCAAGTGCCTCAGAGGGTCTATTTTTCCGCCATCTTCCGCTGGTGTACAGGTTATGTCAGACGTCGTTTGCGTGACGCAGCTTTGAGTCTGCCCGCCCATTCGTCTAGGCTATCTGTCTTTCTTTCTTTCTTTCTTTCTTTCTTTCATTCTTTCTTTCTTTCTTTTTCTTATTTTTGTTCTTCCTCCAAGCCAGGATCGGCGCGTCGGAAGCATGCTGCCTGCGTGTGCACTTAGCGCCACGACACGAGGTGAATGAGCGTTGTCACGCTATAGATCTAGCTTCACACGTATACCGCGCTTGCTTAACACTTTCACAAAGCGCACGAGTGTGGCGTCGCACAAATATGCAAACGCTTCTGCGTTGGAAACGGGACGCACGAAAAAGAAGAAAGCAAGACGCAAGAAAGAAGCGAAAAAAGAAAAGAAACGAGCATGGCGGATCAACTCCAGAGGCTATAGTTGTCCTATTTCGGAGAGCCTGAGCTGTCAAAACCGGGATTCTCGATCACTGAAGCGAGCGCCGAAAGTACATTTCAAGGTCCTTGTCGTCATTGACAGCCGCACTTTGGACGATCAGGGGTCTGCTTTTGTCGAGTGAACTAAACGAAACGAAGATGCCCGCTCAATCGCAATTCTGCTTTGGCTTGACACATGCCGCCAGTGCGAGAGCAGTAGAGACTCTACGAGACACTGCAAGTTCGGTGATCGGACTGTAATTGGGCGAGGAGGTTCGAAGATACAACTACTCGCTTTAGTAGTGCTTAGCTGATTCCTAAAAGTTAAAAAATGTGAAATAATAAAATAAATATGGAAGAGGGGGTGCAAGTATTCCTTATATGAATGCATATCCCACCACAGTTTTCAATAGCCGCCCACTGCAAGCGTAAAATAAGTTGTGCGCGGCACGAGAGAACTAATGATGTTTCTCACTTGGCGCGCCAACTTATCTCGCATGCAAGTGCGACCATTAGTCAACAGTCCGCATGGTTCACTGACAGCACAGCAACGTTACGTATTATTTCTATTATTATCGTATTACTGTGACAGCAGTTAAGCGATAGAAACTGGGTTTGCGGTTTCCGTCTTTCACCTTCGTGAAGATTGGTGAATTTTCACCTGGGCCAAGACAAACGAAATTTTTCCCGTAATGGGGATAGAACTCGCAACCCTGCGATAATGTGCAGTTGGGAACTGGAAGCGTCAACCACTGAGCTATAGCGCGTTGTTGAGTTGAGTTGAGTGTTGTAGGCTACTCATGGGATTAGCCTTGCAGTTGCTGCCGGCAATTGCTCCACCGTAGCGACACTTAAAATACATAAATCATATAAATCAGACACAGACCTCACAACTACACATAGTCACTCCTAAGGTCACCATGTGGAGGCCAAATCCGTGTCCTGCAGGTAAATTAAAAGAAGGCGAGAAACCTCCTTCCTATCTAACTGGTTCCCGCGCGGGAACAACAATTCAACTATAGCGCGTCTTTCTTTTCGTTTAGCACACGGATAACATAAAACCGAGGATTATGTACTATACAGAGCAAACAATATCGCTACACACTCACTCAGAACTCCGGTAAACACATGCGTACGTACAGCAAGTGCATCTTGAGTCCGGCTGCAGTTCACACATACAGACTTCGTACTTAAGCTGCAGTTACCCGTGTCTCTTGAACAGCACTGGAATTACTTGTATTTTTTTTTTCGAAAGTTTGCCCAACGGCATAAGCTATGAACTACGTAAATGTAGGCCGGTTTCGGCGATGTATATCAATATTGCTCGATGGCTGGCCCCATAGAACCAGGAACCATAGTTCAGTGGTCTCGTGGGATGAAGGCCCACTGTTTGCAGGTATTTCATGTACGATGTGTAGGTAAACACAGCATTTCAGCTCTCATCATTCGTTGTCTTGAAAATATATTAGTAAACTAAAACCCCTTCACGCACTATTTATAATAAAATAGTGACAATTTCACTGTTCATTCCGCACCTGCACGTACACTAGACGAACGTCAAACGTTGAGCAGAAGCGTTACGCCGTGTTAGCCTATATTATTGTGTTCTACAACGCCTACACTATTTAAACTCCACTCGACAATTTCAGCGACTTTGCAGCAAAATGTAGCGATAATTTAGCGACATCTTTGTCTCATTGTAGCGACACATTAAAAAAAAAAGAGAGAGAGAGATAGAAAGGAAACGTTTGCAACACTGGGCGCGATGTCAACTTTCCTTTTTTAGCGTCAGTCGGGAGGATATTTTAAAAGAATACAGCATCAATATGCAGTCAACGGAACAGTGTTCTATGTTCCACCGGCACGTGGACACATGTCGGCGGTTTCTTGACCATGATACAAACCAACTTTTCGAATTTAACCATGTTTTAACAGGAAATGTTTCAGAGTGCAAATTAAAGGAAAAAAAATGTTTCTACTGCAAGAGATACACATTTTGCTGACTAGCCTAAGTAATCGCGGTAAGGCCGACCAAAGTAAAGGGCGTCATACAAAAGACGGGAAATGTCCGACCCCACCTGTGCAGTGGAAATCGCTTTTCGAGTCGCAACGAAAATAAAATGCCAGGTGCTTTTTTATACACGGTACACTTAAAAAGAACTGTCATATTTAGACCCCCGCCGTTTTTGCTGATAGGCTACTACGCGGCTATGTAGGCAGACTTGAGCAGCAATAACATGTTTAACCATTATTTTGCTAATTTAAACACGCTAATAAACTTTATTAATTATGGCACATGTTGTGCTGGCCAAATTGAAGCCGAGGAGTAGACAAGTCTGCTCAACAGAACTCGTAAGACTAGTAATATGCGACCTTAAAAAGTGCTATGAAATACACTGGCTTGTCACTTGACAGTTTGCCAAAGCGAGCCTCTTACAGTTCTTGACGATTCTAACTGGTACGCCGAGTCATCTTTTAGCAGATTTCCAGCAGACCTTGGGCTATATTACTCACGCAAGCTGCATCCATTACTATTCCCGATTATTTCTAGTACTACCTGTGCGTACCTCTCCCAAGCATTCAACTTTGGGGAGTAGAGGCCCCTTCGAATTAGGCAATAAGTTGACCAGTTCTGCACGCAACCAATCGGAGAAAATTACTGTTCGTGGCCTTGTCACACTGGACGACCAACAGCTTTTTAAGAACGTCTTATCTGGGCGAAAGAGTAGATGTCCGTATGGAAATTATAAATTCGGCCTCCGCACGACCCACCGCCCCAACATATGGGGAAATATCGATAGTGATGCAATTCAGCAGGGTGCCCGGCTGTCATCATTACCATTAGGAACTTACAGCTCAGGCCATAAGTATTGGAGCAGAAGTTAAAATTGAATTGAGTCTTTATGGCTATACCACGAAGCGTACCCGCCAAAGAGAGCCCACGCACAAAACTATCCTATACCGAAGCATTAAAAAGAAAAGACATTGTCACGAAATATGAAAGCACGAATGCATGGCAATATACCAAAAAAAGAAAAAAAAAACTCGGCTGCATATCTTGGCCAACGCTGTCGCTCGGTTTCGTTGCCAAGGCTGTCCCACTGGGCAGCATCGTTGTTATTGTCAAAGCTCAAAACTATTCACTCCACGCGATGTGTTCCCCAACAGCCTGACAAGACATCTTCCAACCATTGGCTCACGTGATGTGCTGCCAAACATCCTGCCTCAATGCAAAACGACTTATGCAACAGCAGTGGTGTCGTCAGTGTGACAGCGTCGGAAACAAAAGCCATCAACAGCATTCGCCAATACGTACGGCTGCGCTATTTTCTTGGCATTTATATAGTATTATGCGTCCCGAAGCCATATCCAGCGACATTAGGTACCTTTCTTTTTTTTTCAACTGCACGCCTTGCAGTGCCCTGCGCTAGGCTGTCTCGGTAGAATGTTATTGTTTTTTTGTTTTTCTTTTTGGTGGTGCTCCTCGCGGGCGCCAGCCGAAAAGCCACCCAATGCACTGCAAAGATACTTCCACAGTGATGCTTACGGCATCTTTACGATAATTCAGGAAAATGCAACTACGAAGCTGCAGTAGTCTAGACGTGCTGGGTCGTATTGGCAGAGCGTGTTGATGTGTCACCACCCTTGATGAGAAGACACAAAATCCAACAACTCCCGTGAAAAGCAGCGTTTGGAGCCCACCCGTTGTTGGTTAAGCAGTGCAAATGGGTCCTTAGCAATGTAGATGCTGACGAATACGTTGGTCAATTGTTGCATAACATGCTCCGCAGTGTGGATAGTCTTCAAGAGGTCTGTTGTATTTCACCACTGCGTTTCTCTAAGTATGCTAGAAGGCGCGTTTTCCCCCCAAATGAAAGATTATAGTGTCATGGGAAATACTAAGGTCACCTACTTCCTTTTCTGTCGACTGTTTTAATGTTCAAGCGCTTTCACTGTAAATGAGAGTAGCAACGCTGACAGCGTCATATCAATGCGCTGAGAAAGAGGTCATGTATGTATAAATATGATGCATAAATCGTTGCTCTGTTCCACGAACGCCAGTCGTCAAATCGCAAGAGCTGGCAAAAGGAGAGGAAGTCGAAGGGGATAACTTATACGGTGTCATCTACTTCCGGTTTGCCCTGGGTGGAGCAGTATATGCTTGTAAATGAAGGCATGTCAGGGTGGGGTAATGCGCCACCCACCAAAGAGAGCAATAGTGAACTACGTGCCTCGATATTGCCTGAAGCACCGGATATGCGCCGAAACGAGTGTTTCCTGTTCATCCGTTTGCCAATTCTTGCGCGGCACGCTTTCATCAGAAGACAACGGCGGCCACTGCGCTTCGAGGGTCATATGTGGACGTTTAACAGTAATCAGCTTGCCAACATGTATCTATACAAAAGTGCGAGGCTTAGCGTTGAAGCGCTTATCTTTGGTTACGCAAAACGAGGTCCTACTGCCCCCACGAAGAGAGTGAGAAGACGGGCCATACATCTTCTCCCAATGTGTACTGGGGCGCCGCGTGCAGTGCCTTCGTTGTGCAATTATGAAATGGCGCAGCCGTCCTCAGGCGTTCGTACCCAGCCCAGACGCACTAGCTGCGAGGCAGAAGGGCGTGGCTGACGGCGGTAGGGCCATGTACTGCGTTGCAACGTGCGTACCTAAACTTAGAAACAGCGTATCAAGCGGGGCTACATACGAGCCTGAGCCAAACAGCGAGCACCAATAGGGATCAGCGTTGTGCTCCCTTTGACGACGGGCGTCGTTAAGCGGCATACGATACAGCCCGCGCACTCACCCGTCCATAATTTCGCACAATGGGCCTGGTCGCTACACGGCGCAACGCCGGGGGCTGCGGTGCCGCCCACAGTACGGAGCTTTGTGTTTCACTCAGGGTAATGGAAACTACGTCAACGCGTTCGCTAGTAGTGCGAAGAGAAAATTGAGCGCAAATATGTATAGTCAACTAGGGCCTTGTGCCCTGCTCGCCTTATACTTAAGGACTTTCAAGGGATACAAGAGCAATGACGAGAATATCCACGACAAAGTGTTATACCTACATCAAGTTTTCATGGCGTCTAGTAAATGGTGTGCCTAGTTGTAACAACTCGATTTTTAGCGCATTTTCTACAAGGACATGCACGACGACATTTAAGACCGCAATAACTACACAGGGGTCAAGCTTCTGTCACATATT
Organism: Dermacentor andersoni; assembly: GCF_023375885.2. Taxonomy (NCBI): domain Eukaryota; kingdom Metazoa; phylum Arthropoda; class Arachnida; order Ixodida; family Ixodidae; genus Dermacentor; species Dermacentor andersoni. The sequence continues at coordinate 85,013,509 of NC_092814.1, forward strand.
ACGAACATCCTGGAAAGTGCTATACAGAATATCGGCCGCGGTCTATGTGCAACAGGCTGTTCATTAGGTTGGCGCCAACATTGCTGTACACCCGCGTACGTATCGGGTGAAACGAAGAAACAGAAAAAAAAAATACAGCGCTGACAACAGTCCATGACGCTCCTTAATTCTTCAATGCCAGATCATTAGACGCGAAAGGAGTCGCGAAAAGACAGGGGGCTTGCCGCCGCCGCGCAAGCAGCGTCTTCACAGGGATGCAAATGAGCGCCGAAGCTTCTGCAGCGGCGCGGCCCGTCCGGCAGCTGTCTGGGACGCCGTCGCCTGCAAACTAGTCCACGAGTCATCGCGCTCGCTTTTTCCGAGTGGGCCACGTGCGCTGCCATCTATCAGGCTGTCGACGCACCAGGTCAACCTCGAACGAGCCGCGCGTGCTACTATGCTTGCTCGGCACTGCTCGAGACGTTCCCAAAAGAAGCAGAAAAAAGAAACGAAGGCAAGCGGTGGACCCTTCCTTCTCTGCCCAGGTGCTAAAGAGCTCGTTTGCCCCGAGAGTGAACACGAGCCCCGCATTTAGCAACGATATTTTTGCCAGATACGCAGCTTCCTTATTTTTGCATGACCTTGCTTTCACCAGGCGCGCGTGGGGGAAGGGGTATTCGTTTCTCGGGTGCGTATACAACTAATGGACTAGAGTGAAAATGCGGCGATAATTTTACTTCCTGTACCGAGTGGGAGAGAGAGGGAGAGAGAGATTTGCAGCGCGCGAGAGCACAATCTACTTACGCTTTTGCGAATCGAGCTATAGCTTGAAAGAATGCGCGGACTCTATCAAACAAGACTGCGAGGGAATGTTGCTGGCTACAGGCTGCGACATTTTAATGAGGTTAACGCCAAATTATGGAGGCCAAGGATGAACGTAAAAGTAAGCAGTGAACACCAATAGAGTGTCTCGTAGCTGGTGCAATGTATAACCAACCGATGGTAACAAACAGAAGCACTGTAGCTGACCCAAATCCCAGTAGCAGATGACCAGTAGCAGATGGGAGCGCTTAGGTTGCAATAACGCTTGTGTTTACAAGAACTGCACCACGTGGGGTTCCTTAACGTGCTCCTAAATCTAATTACAGGGGTGTTTTCGCATTTGGCGAAAACATCCATGTTCTTAGATTTAGGTGCCCGTTAAAGAACCCCAGGTGGTCCAAATTTCCGGAGTCACTCAATACGGCGTGCCTCATAATCAGAAAGTGGTTTTGGCACGTAAAAACAAACAAACAAACAAACAAAAACTGCACATGTGCATCTGTCGCTATCGTCTTCTAGAAAGCATGCCAAGAGGAGGAGGGGGATCAGGAGTGTTGCTGGCCGCAGGAGGACCTAGGCTTGCAAAAGTTGCCGGAAATTGCTTCGCCCGTGCGCAACTTATCAAGTGCGGCAGAGTCTATATGCCCGTCACCAGAAAGCAAGGAAACGGGACCAGGTAAACAAAGCCGAAGTTCAAGCGAACAACCGAACGCGGAGTCGTGGAAGTAAAGCTAAACGAAGATGAGCTTGGCGTATGTGAGTAGTACACAGCACGAAAGAGACCGCTCTACTGCTCGTTGCACACCTCTTGAGATTATAAATAATGCTCGAGAAAAAAAAAATATCGTTCACTTCGTACGCACGTTTACAGAAATATGCCGCCGACGGGAAGCGTTCCGTATATCTTTCTTCGCTCTGGACGAAAGCTCGTTTTAGGGCGTTTGTCATGGTTATATTCCATGCTTAACTGTTTCCTTAGTAAAGTTCAGGGTGGTAGATGCACTTTGTGCTGGGGCTGCTGCTTCGTCTAAGGAAACACCGTACGCGTAGCGACAGTGCGACTATTTTCTTCATAAGTGAAATAAATTAGCCGGAAGCCGATTGCTTCCAAACGCCTGCATCTGGACCTTCAGTTGAACCCTAGATACCAACTCTTACTATTTTTTACATGCACATACAGAGAACTTTCGTTAAGACGAACACGGTTGAGCCGAATTCTCGCATATAACGAACAACACAAGAACAGTTGTTTGGTTTTCCATAGGCTCAATGGCAAAAAAAAAAAAAATCCGCTTAAAACGAACCACCTCAGACATACTCTTCGTTTAAGACGAACATTCGGAGTGAACACCACCGCTACCGATCTTGGAGGCTAGGATGCCTTGAAGCGCCGCGACCCTGCGGCGCACATTGCCCTAGGACAGAGGCGGTGACGCGCAAGCGTATGGGTGCTGTAGTGCCCAGGAAGCTAACGGCCCTCGGTACGCCTACACGCCTACACTGTCCGCATTGCGGATCATATTCAAGGCAGGGCTTGCGCGGCCACGCCATACGAAGCTGCCGCCGGAATAGAACGCCCCCTTGTAAACATTCGCTTACTAGCTAAATTAACAGGCATATGGAGACATCGAACTCGATTATCGCGGACGTTCTCTGTCAAAATGCTGCCGTGAGGAATCGCGACAGCAGCAAGCAAAGTGACCTTCTTGCTGTATATCGCTTCAACGCAAACTGAGCGGTGAGAATACAGCGTACGCAAAGCTACGAGCCATCAGCCCACCTAGACTGTGCCCGCTAAGCAGATCGCTTTCACGGCCGAAGTACAACACCCCCCTCCCTCCCCTCCACCGGTGCCATGCGCACGACGGAAGACGGCGCGCTTTCTCCCTCCTCTCCTCCCTTGCGCGCGCGAGATTGAGCCGCGATCGTCGCCCCCCCCCCCCCCCCTCGCACGCTTTCACTTGCACATACAGCATACTGCGCGCGGCGATGTTGTTAACGCACTTGGACTTCACACGGAACACCTCACGACGACACTAACGGCGACGAAGAAAATGCGCCTGGAGTGTCGATATAATTGATATCGCAATGAAAGGCAATTATCGCGTAATTTACTTCGTTCACGAATACAAACTGGGGAACACCGGAGTCGCTGCCGGTCGCGCCGCTACTATTTTTTTTTTTTTTTTTTCGCGTCAGGCGCGTGGTGCCGCATAGCCGAGATTTAGCGTTACAGATGGTAGCAACAACCCGCACGAGAAACGATAAACACAAGGGAGGGAGAAAAAAAGGAAAAGAAGCGCAAAACGGATGCGGCCCCGTAAGGCACCTGATCGTTCTACCGGATTCGGGACGGCCCTCCGCCTGCGCCGCTTTATCGCGTCCTCTCCGGACCTCGGCAGCCACCGCCGCGGCCGCTGCAGAAATAAGGGTTGAAAGAGCTACGCCATTAAAGAAGTCGAAAGGAAAGTGTGAGGAGACAGACTCGTCGAGGCGATAGGGCCAGATGTAAGCGCGAGGGGGGGGGGGGGGGGGGCAGCTCAACCATGGCGCACCGGGGAACAACGCTGGCAGGCGCGCCCACTTCAAAGGGGCACCGCCGCGCACCAGGCACGTCCTGACCGCGAGGGGAGTGGCGGAGAGAAGCGGAGAGAAGCGGAAAGGCAGTAATTAAACCGCGGCTCGAGAAACACTTCGGATAGATGGGAGGGGAGAAAAGATAGGAAAACGGCCTCCTCGTTTTGGTTTCAGTGGGCGCCCGGTTTTTTGGCCCAATGATTTCCCATCCAAAGTGCACGATGAAAGCACTTAGAATAAGCAAAAACGAGCAAGGAGCTACCGCTGGTGAAGAAAAGCGCGACAGAAAACTCGGCGAAAGAAAAGATAGAAGGCCGAACGCGTGCTCGCGCAAAAAAAAAGAAAGAAAAAAAAAAGAAGCGACGTGCGCAAACTCTGGCGAAGTGAGGAAACGGTTCTTCCGTGTAGGGAAGGCTGACGGCACTGCCGTGACGACTTGCGCAAAAAGGAAATCTTTTGTCACTTTCCGCGCTAGAATGTGCACAGAGGGTCCCTCCAGTGCACTTGTCTGAACAGATGATTCGCAAGGACAGACATCAAAGTTTGTTTGGCCTGCCTGTTTCTGATCTTAATATCTCTCTCATTGAGCAGACGCTGATGAAGATTTTTACTACAGTCAAATGCCACGACGAAAAGCGTGTTTCTGGTAATATTGCGAAGACACTCTGTTAGTCTGGTACATACCAGAACATGTCATGGGATCCAAAGTTAGCGGAATACGAAGTTAACTAGCGTTTCGAAAAAGAGCTAAAACAAATTTTCCTTCTTTACCCATTTTTCGTTTTCGCTTTCCTTTTCAAACAGATGCAAGACTGAGAAATTCTCTAATCAGACAACCACTGAACCATGTTTCGTGACGTCTATTGCATCTAAATGAAAAATTTAAGCCCTAGAAGATGATTGCCGCTTAATTTACTTTCAGGCAGGGATATATGCTATAAAATCTTTCTATTTTAAATAAAATCGACTGAAATCGGTAAATCAATGTTGCAAGTTCGAAACGTCCTAGCACCATTACAAGAAAGTGACATAGGTATTCTGAAAAGCAATTCTCAATAAAAGGGGACGAATCTGACTCAACTTTTTCACTTTCCGCCATAGTGGTATTTTGTGAACACAACTTTTACAAAACTCGCGTAACAGAGGTGACAAATAGATGGAAACTAATATAATATGCTGGTTTTGCCTATTTTTTTTCTACGATATCGCTTACAGAACTCTGAGGACGACCTTTGTTTCACAGTTATAAAAACTTGATGGCTAAATCTTATATTATGATATTTTGGTCACTTTGTATAAAATACATCAGGATCTAACTCAACATTCTGCGACCATCACTCGCTAGAACTTGGTTAGAAGCTTTGTATGCAAGAAAATGTCAGTGGTCACTTGTATTACAGACTTTCTAAGTTTCACGCGCATTTTGCATAGGGAAATCTGAGTTGGGCCTAATCAGCAGGAAATCAGGGCGCGACTACGTCCATGCGTTTGTATGTTATGGTTGAATTATGTTTTAGCAGAAATTTAGGCGCAACTTTCAATCCCAACGTTTAAAGAATGCAAGACATCTTTTCTCCACGTCAAGTCGATATAAGTTGACGTAAGCAAAACGTGTAAGTAAGGCCTCGTTGCAGTGAAAGCCACGCAAGATCCAAGAATGCCAGCCGATTGTGTTGACTTTCTTAGTAGCGAGCGGAATTGAAACTCATACAGTAAAAGTCTTCGCAGCCGATCCCGCCAAACGCACTGTCCATATGCTCATAACGACCTGGCCTGACAGCCTGTTTGTATTCCCGTGGCAACAGGAGGTCACCCGAAGTTTCTTTTTGTGTTCGGTGGGCGGCAGCTTTTCATGTAGCAAACTCGCGTCGCTTCTTCTATAAGACTCGCGCAGTGCACAACGCCGTTTGCGTTCCGCACGTGCGTGCTATACGGGCGCAAACAACAGAGTCGCACACCTGTGGCGAAACACTGAGAGCTCGCAACCGTACGGTTGCGTGTGTTAGCTCATCGAAAGCACAAAGTCGCCGATGGTGGACTCATGACTGGCACCGCGGCCGCGCCGCGTTGTGGCGCGTCGGGCCTCCCACCGAGCCGCCGGGTGAGTACACATTCCAGGAGCGGCTGGCCGCAACACTAGAGGGCACGGCGGTTGGGGAGCGTGAAGCAACAGAGCCGCTGAGGAAGCTCCCCGAAGGCCCGACGAGACAGGAGCGGCCGCTAAAAAGCGACTGCGCCCTGCTGGGGCCGACCAACGAACGAGGTCGGGCAAGCGTTCTCGAGACAATGGAGAAATCGGCGCGAGCGAACGGCCACCACCCACGTGACTCTCTCGGAGCTGCAGAGAGATCACGTGACTCTCAGCATCCCCCCACCGGATCGGTCCATTAGCCCGGATTCACCGGAGAAGCGCGGCAGCCCTTTTGGGTTTTCTACCAAGGGAGACCAACCAGCCCACGCTGCCAGCCGGGCCCCTTAAACAATGGGCTCATCGAAGAGAACACCACCACTATGCGAGCGTGCACGCGCGCGCCGGTGGCATAATTTGGCGGTGGTTTCGCTTACGCAACACAGCAACGCACCAGCATGATGTCAGCAACCACCCTCTCGGTCGATTTCCTTTCTGCTTCCAGCCCAACCTCGGACATGCCGCGCGTGCATAAAAAGAAAGCGCGGCACCGGCCAGGCTGCCGGGGCGTCGTTACGCCGATTCCTTCAGCAAAGCGGCTCTTCCTCTGCCCGTCTATTTTTTGCCTCTATTCTTGCTTTTCCGGCTGCGATTTATTTTGGAAACGTGAAGACTTTCTTCGTCCTTAGCGTGGAAGTTCGTTGCTACAACGTACGCTTGGTCGTTGTGCTATTATTGCGGTAGCAATTATATGGACACTCCAGGCGCATTTATGCCGTCACCGTCGCCGTGATGTCCTGTATAAAATCCAAGGGCGATAACACCATCGCCGTGCACCGTATCCTGCATGTGCGAGTGAAAGCAGGCGAGGGGAGCCGACGATCGCAGCTTACTCTGGCGCGCGCGAGGGAAGAAGGCGGACAGCAAACGCGCCGCGCAGTCTTCCGTCGCGCGAAAGGCCGGGGGGAGAGGGATGGGAGGGAGGGGCGTCGGCGTTGGTGTCCGGCATCAAATGCATATTTCGCGACCGGGCGCAAGGGGAACTGACGATCGGGGCTCAGTCTCGCGCGCGAAAAGGGGGAAAGTGGGAAGGCAGAGCGGGAGGGAGGGGAGAGGGGCCTCTACTCCGCCAGCATGTGCGTACTTTTTCTAGAAAGCGATATGCAGACGCTTCATACCTTTGTGCGTGCTGTTTTCTCGCTGCTGTTGGCGTTCAAGCGATAGACGGCACTAGAGTCACTTCGCTCGCTGCAGCTGCAGCGCTTGCTCACGCGAGCGTTCTGACAGCGAGTGTCCGCGGTCATCGAGTGTGATGTGTTCATCTTTGCCTGTGCGCGCTGACACTGTGCTTGTTAATTCAGTTAGTAAGCGAATGTTTCCATGTTTACACGGCCGATAAAACTACTATCCTTACTTCGTATAACTGTCTACTAATTTGCTATCGCAATCGATGCTTCGCCTTTCTGGCGAAACTGCGACTTTCTTTTTTTCTTGCGTGCTGAACTAGTACAGCCTCTGGCACCCCAAATAGCGGTTTGAAAGGTGTCGGGAAGTGATTCATACGTCATGACACGAGATGGGCAGCTGTGTCATGAAACAGCTGACAAGATAACTTTGGTGACAGTGCCGAAGTGGCGCGCGCCAATGTATGAAAATTTGCGACGTTAACGCTACAGGGGGTATTTCCCAATGGCGTGCGAACCACCTCGCGCCTCTGTGACGCCAGCCAGCCTGTGTGACTGAAAAAACAGGCGATGAGAAACATGAAACACGGCCAAAAAGAAAACCGCAGTCGCTTGCGAAGGGACACGTCGTCTCACCTGTTGGGACGTATAGACTGAGCCCTGTGAACATCGCGACAGCCGCGGTCTCACACTTGAAACAGTAGTCGCGACCAGCGGCATCTGTTGTCGTCGCGTCAGCGCGCTCGCAGCCAGTGTCAGATCACAAAACAACGGCGGCAGCGGCCAGACTGATCATAAACGGCCGGCGGCTGTAAAATGAGAACTGAGCAGGGCTTCCATGCTTGCTGCACGGTTTGGGTTCAGTACAGCTCCACTGCTCTTGGAAGCAAGAAACGCAGCGAGTGATTTTGGTTTCTGTAACATGAACTTACTAAGCATGTTCAAGCATGATGCTTGCGTGCGGAGGTGATCAATAACGAAAGGCAGTATATTATGTGCTAGAATTGTTTAAGAAAGGCACATTAATTCGGGAATGCAGAGGGTCTACATTTTCCCCTGTGAATGTGACGAACGCTGTACCAGAGCTCAGTGCAGTAAAATGGCATCGCAACACTCTTCGATCTGTTACGTCTTCATGAAAAAAGCGTAAATAGTATTTGTTCTCGTTACGCCACTAAATTCTGAAACAGCAACTCTGTTTACTTTCCAGCGGCGCTATGCGCAGGCCAGAACACACACCAGAGCCAAGTTTCTGCGTCCACTTTCATTTCGAGCTGCACGTAGACACTTTGCTTAAAGAAGTGCGCTAGCTAGCTCAAATCTACATTGTGTTCAGGGACTAAACAATGTATAAACCAAAGCCATGACGCCGTCACCCAATCGCGTGGCGCAATTCCGGAAGAGTTCCTTACTGCGTAAGTCTCTAATGAGGCAAGTACAGGTCTGGGCCATTATATGTGTCACCCGACATGCCTGAGCGCCAAGCGAGCCAGGCGGAAGTCTCGCATCACTCTCACACAACATCTCACGAACGCGGACCCGTACTCGACCAGGCGACGCAAGGGACGCGTTCTAATAACTGTATTAACACCGTGCCTGGCTGGGACTTATCCTACAACCGTAATCGTTATAGGTTGCCAGCAACCGCAATGTTCTTAATCGGGACTGACATGGCTAGAAAATCTGCTACTCCACTTGATATTGCGCAAACTTTCGTTTCGTCTTACGGTGAAGGAGGTCGACACCTACTGCCGACGACAACTTGAAAACCGGCGTAGGAAAATAAAAAGCGTTATAAACTCACTTGACTAGATTCTTCTTCGAAGGTCCTCACGAGCATGCATTCTTGGAGACGCTGAAGCCTCTTGTCCGCGAGCTTGGTCAGCTTCGCCATGGCGCGCTTTAGCTCGTTGTACAGGAGACCACTCTTCTCCAAGGCATCCCTAAAGGTTGAAGATAAGGATAAAGGATTATGACTCGCCCTCAAACGACGACGGTGACAATAACAACAACGTTCCGACCCGACAGAAGAGTGTACTCCACGCTGGAAAATACTGGCAGTACGCAAATAGTTTTGCGTCGATCTCGTTTTCACCAAATTACGTTAAGGAAGTAAGCAAAAAACTATCAAGGAATCAACCAGCGGAACAAAGAAGCTGTCGCCGCTTTATTCAAGGTCGTTTTGCAACTCTAAGTCTACAGCTGGCTCATGACAGGCGCAGTAGCTGTGGGCTCTGAATACCGACGACCTGGGGTCCTTTGATTCAAGCAAAGGCAGGATAAGTCGGGGTTAATGCGAGCAACCTATAGCCCAACTTTAAGTGTATTCACCGAGACATCTATGAGCAGCACAATGTGTAGTGTCAAGCCACAAAGTTTATGTTGCACGCAATTTCTTTTTCTTTCCTTATTTTCTTAGTTGGCTCTCTTGTACAATTGTGTAGTTATACTGACTTGCTCCCTTAATGAATTATTCAACGAGACACGTAAAAGGTCTCCACTAGAGTCTTGTGAAACGCCAGGAGGACGTCCTAATGGTGTTATCTTTGAAAGTATTTAGTTGTTGAAAGACTTTTTGAGAGCGTGCGAAAATAATTGAAAATAAACTTCGACTTATTCCGCAACGTGAGCTACAACGTTGCAGATTCTCACTCCTCGCATTCCCAAAAGGAAGCTTCCAAACCTGCCCAGTCGCTATTCGCAGCTAGCGCACTCGAACATATGAACTGTCATAATCCTCCGACATTTCAGGCATTTGGATGAAAGCGTGAAAAGGGAAAATAATAAAAATGAAGTACTGCGAAATGACGAAATGGTTGAGGATGTTGTTCCATAGTGTAGAGAGAGATAGAAGGCAGGGAGGTTAACCAGAGGCGAGTTTCCGGTTCCATACTGCAGCTGTATTAAAGCGCTACGATCTCCTTACTTTGATTAGCGCCAGAGGTTTAGTTATTAAAAAAGGAAAAAAAATCGATATACACGGGGCGACCGCGATATACAATGTCTTAGTTTCAATCTTGCCCAACGTATACCAGAGATTGGAGTTTTAAATCTGTTCGGGCAGCCTCTACCAATGATCGAAAGCCACTCCACGAGTGACAAGATCTGTCCTTGTGGCGCCTACAGCACTCCCAGCTCTACGCTATTCGAGAATGCGATGAGAACTGCGTCCCTCAGTCTCTGGAGCACCAAGGATTTCATGCGAGACCCAGTACACGTTCCTCAACCGATTCCGGCAACGTCTGCCGGGGTTTAAAAACACTTGGAAAAAAGCTATTTGCGACTGGTCGGGCGCCTACCGTCAAGAATGCGTTCAACGAATCAGTTGTCCAAGCAGATGCGCATCTTAAATGCCCAAAGGTTCATGATTTGCGGCACATAACCTTCGTGTTTCTTTCAAGCCACTCATCCCATAATTAAATGTCTCTAAATGTTGTCAGTCGGTATTGTTCCCGTTCTCGTGTTACTTTTCGTGCTCGTGTCTAGTTTTCATTTAAACCTACCTTCGTTCTGTACAATCGCTTCAATTCCTGAAATAATTGTGAGGTCTAAGGTCCTCTCGATGTAAAATTGGTTTGTATACGTCACCATTGTTCTAACATGCGGTTGCCCCAAACAGCCACTTTTATAGCATCATAAATGAAACATAACATTAGAGTGGGAAGAGGTGAACATCATGGTGCAATCATCATGTTTGCAGGGACAAATTTTCAAGCACTCCATCTTCAACTTCTCGATTATCTACTGCTAATGTGAATTTGCTGCCAAAGAGGTATTTCCAAAATAATCGTGAAACCCGTGCTTCTTTCTTTTTCTCAGGCGAACGTAAAGTGTAGACACTGACAAAGCAGAAAGAAAAAACTTTCATTTAATGCACACTGTACACATGCAAATCTGTACACATGCTTATCATGCTGTTCACGGTGACAGCGTCCGTGTGTTGGATTGGAAAACTTCCTCTGCGTTTCTACACACTCAGCTCCCTGCATCCGCCGGTTCGTGTTCTAAACAACGAAATACAACATAGCTTTCACAGTAACTTTCAACAATAAAGGAGTTTAGGCACAATGTGAATGGCAGGAATATGACACGAGACTTGATCACACGTTCATTAATCACAGCCGAATCAAAACAAGCCACCTGCAGTTGTTATGATTTTCACTTACGTGTCCTCCTGTGCTTTGTGGAGTTTTTATTGTTTCTCTCCCCCCCTCCCCCCTTCCTGTTCTTTTATGTAATGTCCTGGATGATTAATGGTCAATAAACATTAAATTGAATGGAATCAATGACCTCCCAGGAGTCTGGGAGCGACAGTGTATAACTGCAAGTATCACCAACGTACGCAACCCAGAATCAAGAACGTGCAGGGGCTATCTTGCGCGGACTTCGTCAGTTTGCGTACCGGTAGTCGAGATTGTGAGGCGACCGGGCACGGTACGCTTGCAGCTCCTGCAGAATGGTGTCCCCTTCTTCCTGCAGGTGGCGTAGCTGCTCATCCCGGAAAGTGTCCTGGATGTGCCGCTTCTGGGCGTCGATCAGCTGCAGCGCCAGCGCTGACGATGGTGGCACCCGACTCGTTCGCAGCTCTTGCATCACGGAGACTAGTTGCCGCCCGGACAGCCGACAGCCGGACACAAACGGCTCCAGGAACTGCGAAGAGACAGGCATCGGGTTTTGGGCTGCTGCGAGACATACTGGCTGTTGGTCGCGAAGTCCACGTTACCCTATAATACGTGCGCGCGTGATTGTGTGTGGTCGCGCGTGGAGAAGGCTTAGTGAGAGCAACAAGTCTACGCGTATGCTAGAATCAAGTAGAATGGTGAAAAGTATCGATGATGACTTCATTACGCGGAGTTATACATACGAACACGGTACTATGACCAGTAGCAGGCGCTATGGAGAAGCGTACCTTAAAGCACTCTCATGAAATGTGCATTCTCGCAACATCGAACTTTTGCTTTTCGTTTATGGCGTGAACGCGCGCGCACGCACGCACAAACACAATGCTGCCGGTTAAAAAGGCACTGTACGTATGTCCAATGACGACGCTTAACTTGAATAATAAGATAACAATTCCCGTGTGGGCGATTATAATCGGGGCATGAAAATAGAAGAAAGGGCATTATTATAAATTGGTAGAAAATAAACAAAGAAATAAAAAAACTCTCAGAATACTAAATCATGCTGACATTACTGCGACAGTTTTACCTGAATATTCCGACTCTTAAAGGGAAACTCCTGCGCTTTTTTAAACCATATTATGATATTGTCATGTTCAAATGGCACTGACAGTCCTATCACCGGTAGGCTGGTTCAATTTGCTTAGAAACTCATCAACAATTTTAAATAACCAATAAACGAGGTACCGGAACCTAAACGGGTAGCGCTGCTTCGTGTGACGTCTACGATGAGTCGTTGACGTCAGATCATACACCACCGTAATGTAAACAGGCAGCACACGTGGTGCTAACGCCAAAACAGAGAAGCTGACGATGTCTTCTGACTACACGGGGAGCCTTTCCAGCTCTTTCGAACAAGACAGTGGCGATTTCAGCGACGATATGAGCGCTGAGGGAACGCTGAAGGAACGCTGAAGGACCGCGCGAGGCAGCTGACGAGCCCCAAGCTCAGCACGCCTTGTGCTACGGCAAGATGAAGAGAAGCAGCGGTCATCACGTTTGTCGAAACGATGATTGCCGGCCGTTGTCTCGCGAAAAAATAAGCCAGCTTCGTCGTTTCTGGACGAATTGGTGATATAGACTCTGACGTCACAAACACATTGTGCCCAGTAAAACGTCATACATTCGTGGGCATGAGTCGGGAACACGCACCCACTCTTTGACATTCATTTTCCGGAAAATTAAATGACTTGCAGTCATATCGTTTGGCACAGATAATCAGCGTGTAAAAGAGAACGTGTAGTCAAATTTTTATGAAGATCAGTGGACATAGAAAAATCAACGGAGTTGCCCCTAAACTGTATTCCTTTTCTATCGAACCCTTTTTCTTTCGAACCCGGGCAGGCTTACCTTTCGGAAGCTCATCCACTCTTGGTGATCATAAGCATAGGTTCCCCCAAATTCTGGAAGCAGGTTGTCTTTGTCCACAAACTCCAGCAACTTTTCTTGAGATGTCACTGGGACAATCTGGAAATAAGACGAAGCATCACCGTCGACTCTTCCTGAGCTGTTAAGGACGAAATTCTTGCGCTTAATAAGGGTAGGTCGAATGAATAAGTTAGTCAGATCTCATCGATGAGATTTAAGAGCCGGATTTCTAGAGCAAATGTGCGCTTTGGTATGGTCTCCGTTGGTTGGAGACATGCGGCTTATGTTGCATTATGCGCTAATAACCAGGCACACCTTCACAATCCGCGCGTCTTGCTTTAGACTGGTTTGCGCAGCTCAAGCTGGCGCAATTACCCCGCCCTAAATCAAGGAAGCCCTAGAAACCATCAAACCCGAAGGTGGTCCTTTGCCACAGTGCATTTGCTATCGTTCACAGCAGCTGCTGCCTTCATCCCAGCCTGGAAAGAAAGGTGTACCGAACCAGTGACGCCCACGGTAGGAGTCACTGATGGACCATAAGTAGAAATTGGAACGCAAACAGAATGATAACTAACCGGAACGTCTGTTCCACGTAATTGTATAAAAGTTCGAGATCAATCGCTGTGTAGCCGGTTTCTCAGTATGGAGTTGTCCCATGCAATTGTACCTGTTTGAGTCTGAATTAGGCTACTCTTCTAAACGCAGCTGAACACGAATACGGAACAACGGACTGGAGTGGTTTTCGACTTGTACGCGCTTGAATTTATGCTGACAGTGCAACGGAGAGCACCGCTGCCACGCTTTAGACTAGAAGGCGTGAGAAGGGCACTGTGGGAAAAGTGAAGACACACAAAAGCAGCGACCTTATCTAAACACTAAAGCTGGCACAAAAATAAAGGAAGAATATGCTGTAGATAAGGTTATTCAATTTCCTTGACTCCGATCTAAGAATTCCTTGTCCTAGATCTGTGTTAGCAAGGAAATTATGACTGGGTGTCTCGCTCTTTTCTGAGCGCTCGTAAATCGTCAATGATATATATATATATATATATATATATATATATATATATATATATATATATATATCCTACATTTAAAGCTTCCTGTTAATCTCGGTGATATATATCCTTTCAGCGAGCACCAAGAACGACATTATACCTTAGCTCTTGTTTGAGACAGGAGTCCCTTGACTTCCAGAGGACCATGGGCATTCACCACAACTACGATGTCGATCGCGTTGTTGATGTTTGCCTGAAAGAGCAAGGACAAATAAATCAAGAAAGTGTCGTTTTCCTCAGTACCGCCAAGCTCGCTAGCAACTATGTGAGCATGAACAACGGATACCAGTCAAGTTATTTTGTGTGCTGAGAACTTACTTTCAACACCTCGCTTGAGCGAGGTGTTGAGAACAAGGCCAGTGATCTCGCAATGACGCTATCCTGAACTGCACAGGAAGGACACGGATCTGAATAACCAGCCACACGAATGGCTGCATACGATATAATGTTATTTAAATTCCGGGGTTTTACGTGCCAAAACCACGATCTGATTAAGACGGCCGTTGTAATGGTGGATTCCGGATTGATTTGGACCACCTAGTTTTTTTTTTTATCGTGCACCCAAATATAAGTGCAAGGGCGTTTTTGCGCTCCGCCCCCATCGAAATAGCCACCGCAGCCGAGATCGAAACCGCGACTTCGAGCGCAGCATGCAGCTTAACGCCACCGGGCTACGGCGGCGTTTGCTGCATACAATATATTCAGACGAAGACGTAGTGTCGCACACTTCTTGTAAGCAGTTGTACGCATTAAAAAGTTCTTCTTAACGATTGCTCATGTTAATGAAACGCGCTTTTGTGCACATACAGAAAAGAATTTACGGCGTATTTGGCATTTATTACTGATGTACCTCTACGTAAACCATATAATGTTTATTACAGCATTATGATCGTTGTTTATGGGACATTAAAAAGAAAATTTAGTGAAGCTGTAGCAGTAAATTACCTTTCTATGTAAACAAAAAAAGGCGCTCTCAACGTGAGGAGATGCTTGTTAAGCAGGAAAGACGCCAAAACAAAAGACAGGTGGCGACACCACCATGAAGTTCCCGCACCAGCTAGCAGTGACGTCATGAATTTTGACGGCGTCCGCTCGGGCCTAGTTAACGTTTTATTTGCAAAGATGGACCATATTGTATTCCAAACGAGTCGAACACTCAAAGTTAGGAAGTTTCGAGAACGCTTACTGCGCCACAACGGCCCAAATACGAGAAGATACTTTGAAACCAATGACCTCACACTGACGTACCAGTGCAATGGTTTCGGCGCGAAATTCATAACTTGAAAGTTCAGTCTTTATTTTCTCAATATAAACGAAACCAGGCTATAGAAAGAATATTTTATCAGCGCAAACTTAATTAGTGTCCCTCTTTAGTGTCCCTCTTTAGCGGTCGCTTTCCACCGAGAGTCACATTAACTGGAGAACGAAAGTTGCAAGGGCAGTAAATATCTGAGTTTTGAAGAACGAACTACAAGCAATCGAACGAAGAGCCACGAAACGAGTCGTTAAAAAAGAAGAAAAGACAGAGGAGAGAAAGCAGCTCACCTCAAGAAGACAAAGCGCCTCGTCGAGCAGTTTCCAGAGCTGTTCGCTTGCATCAGCGGCATCGACGAGCAGAAGGAATCCACGAACACTGATTTCTTTCCTGGAAAGAAACACGATTTGGAAGAGTTATGCCTCGAGACCTCGTCCTTCACTCTTAACGATGGCAACTAGCGGGCAACAAAGCAGCTACTTCCTTATGTCGTTATCGGATCCTCGTTTTCTGCTTCTCTAAGAAGGAGAAACGGTGCACGAGATACTTTACCGCTTTCCAAAAGATTAACTGCATGGCTCGTTTCGAAGCAGCGCTTCTTAGTGAATTAATTCACCGTGAGTTAATTATCCGTGATCATACAGTAAAATGAACAAACTCGCCGTCTCGGGACGGACAGCTCCAATACTCGAATTTGGTCCGCTATTCCGACTTTTGCCACCACTCACTCCGAACATTTCGATTCTAATTTGATTAAAGCCGGAATTATACTGTTCGCGCGCCCCTGTAGTTCATAGCGGTAGTTGTTTCGGTTTTTCATCCCCAACTCCAACGCTGGTACAAAGGTTGCATTATTAGCATGACTTGAGCGCGAAACACTTTCGTGGGCGCCCAGGATGCACACGACATCGAGCTTCAGACTAAAATCAACGAGATCGTTCACTATTTCTTGCGTATGTATGTAGAAGCACAAGTGCGGCGCCTACCGCGTACGTTACACAAAGAACTCTCTTTCCGTCTCTCTCTTGATTTCTTCATAAACAGCGTAGAGTGCCGTGGGTGGAGTTCTCTACGACGCCATGAATAATGTCCTTAACTTCGGGTTTCTGACATTGGTATGGCCTGTACACAACGCCAAACGTAATAAACGTTTAGTTTCTCTAGAGGTCACATTTTGCCGATTCCCTTGCAAGATATAGCTCGTGCGAAAGTAACAACGTTTGAAGTATTCATGCGAAAGCATTACATGGCCCACTACGCGAAAATACGGCGTCGTAGTCGGCGGCGTGACCGAATTATGGTACCAAAAACGGCCGAAGGGAAAGTGTAAAACCACATAAAGAAATACCTGAATTGACGTCAAATTTCTCAGGGAGGTTCTTGTAAATGTTGTAAAAGTAAACTAATGCCTTCGAAAAGAATATCAGCGAAATTTTGGTCTGCGTGGGAGTCGAACCCAGACCTCCGGGATGCGAGACGAGCACGCTTCCCCAACGCCACGGCAGCTCCACTGTTCTGGTTGACTAAATGTTTGCCTAGTGCGTGCGACGTTCGGCACGTGACGGCGCAGCCAATGGGTAGGAGCTGGCACCACGTCAAGAGAGTATAAAATGAGCGTATAAAATAAAAAGCATTAATGTCCAATTGAATGCCTCTGAGCGGTCCTTCGAGTTATGAACTCCTCGCGGGCAAGCGAGCGCGTTGAAACGCCTTGCGCGTTTTCGTTTAGCCTTACCGAGGCGCAGTTAAAACGCAGGCGAGAGCTTGCGTGGACAAGGAAAGCGCAGAAAAAAAAGATTCACCAAAGCGACTATAATGCTTTAGCATTCCCACACGTAAGCAGTTTTAACTGTCACTGCCGAATTTTTCCCTTTATCAATGCACTACAATTTTTATAACTCAGGTTACTTTTTGATATGCGGGGCACTGTAATGAAGTGTGGGTTGATGCCAGTTGGTAACGCGTGGTGACAAATTCACAGCGCACTCAGAAGTCGAGGACACAGAAAACAACGGGACGAGTGCGCTGACTTCAAGCTACTATATTTTTTTTGAGAAACGAACGTGATATAGAGTCACATAAATAAAATAAAGAAATAATAGAAAAACCCGATATGATAGGAGCGACCATCAGCTTATTTATCAACGCAGAATCTACAATGTTTTAATGCTACACGTAGAAGCCATATAGGCAGCAGTGACTTCTTCAATTTGTCGTTTTTGTACTTTTGTTTGCTCTGCTTGTATGATAAGTTGTGGTTCCTTTATCTGTTTTCTACTAGCATATTATGGGCTTTTTGCGCTATTATTTATCTCTCTCTCTCTTTCTCCCCCTCTCTCTTCATTTTTATGACTACATATTGTGCTATTCTGGTAAAAAAATATTGTAATTGGAAGTCAGCGCCGGTCCTGTCGTTTTCTGTGCCCTTGTCTTTTGCCCACGCTGTTAAGTTGCTACACACAGAAGTGTTTTCTCAAATCTGTCTCTCTTGCACTATACTGTATACTGTCACGGAAACACCACACTGGATTCAATACGGTGTTTAATAGCCGCACTAGTTGCCATCCTCTAGCGCTTTTTCCTCACTCCTGGTTCCTCATATCCGCACTTCCTCGTCCCGTTACAATATGTTTAACTTCATGCAAATAACGATGGCAAGAATCCGGTCTGTTTCTTTACAACAGTTCTGCTTACAGTGATTTGGCCTCTGCGACGCCTAGCGTCGTTAGTTGTGACGCGGACTTTCTGATAAATTGAATACATTTAGAAGTTGCATGCAGACGCAGCTCCGCACATCGCAGTCATATATCAGCTCTGCTCTGTTGCGCGTACGACGCCGCCACTCGCTGGAGGATGTGCAACACGTTACTAGTCCTTGTCCTTCGCGCTGTAGGTCGTTTTTATCACGTTACTATATGTGCTGGCCACCTACAATCTGATGGCCACAATGAATCACCTCGATGAGCAGCGCTCTTTTACCACCGAAAGATTCTTCGGCTATAGAATGATGCGTCAGAACAAAGCGTTGCTCTGATAGCTTTTTTTTTTAGTGGGACGCCTTTTTCAACACACACACACACACACACACACACACACACACACACACACACACACACACACACACACACACACACACACACACACACACACACGCACACGCACACACACACACACACACACACACACACACACATATATATATATTCAAGTGACCACGACATACAATTATGTACGTAGGTATACATGTAAGTCATGCAAGATAGGCATACTTACTTTGGTATTGTGTAGAAGTACATCAACATCTGTGCCAGCTGCGTTGGCGTCAGTTCAGGGACATCCTTGAATGATGAACTGCTGATAATAGCTATGCCCCTTCCGTTCACATCCCTGCATCCTGAAAAGAAAGTGAAAAAAAAAGGAAAAGGAAGATGGTAAGTAACTTCGTTTAAGACGGTGCTTTACTATAACACTATTAATAGATTCCTCTCTTTCTTTTTCTTTGTTATATTTAGCGTGGGTGAGAGCGCTTTCGATGTTTGCACTTCTTACAGCATTCATATTATAAAGGTTAGTAAGAAACTTTTACAAATGATAGTTCTGCGTATGCAACGCAGCAGAATTTAGACTGATAAGTAATGTGTGCCAACAATGCGTGGTGAGAAAGTAATAACTATTGAGATTAAGTATTTCAACTAAAGATTATCGGCAATATAGAATAATGTACTTGTAAACGTTTACTGCGATGTACGGCCTGTTAGTAGTATGCTCTCAAACCGCCAAACTGCCAAGCTATACAACCAAACTACAACAACCGTCACTGCCAAGCCTTCGTATCGTTCAGTTGTATGCTACTGTATACCAAGCTAAACTCTTCAAGAAAAACTTGGTCGAGAAGGAGCTGGCGATTGTTTACGGTCACAAAATCAGGCCAGGGAGAACGCAACGATTCCATTCAGTTATTTTCGCGCTTCATCATTGTTCCGAGCGGCGCTCAGACTACATTACCATCACGATCGGCCAGTCGTGTGCGGTGGATAATGAGAATGGAATAGTATCGAGCGAAATGAATTGTTACATTATATCGGCCTAGCTTATCGCTTCGTCGGTCACCATTGTCACAGCAAATGCTTCCAGTTGTGGTAACTACGAGTTCCCGATACCGGGGGTACTACTCTGGAAACTGTCAAATTCCGCCACATTGTCGGATTTGCGATCTGGTCAGCTCTGATTTGACCTGCGACGGCTTCCTTGATTGGGTCGAAATTCCGTCATTACAGAATTTGACAACATTGTCACGAAGGCGAAGAAGCAGACTGTAGTGAAACCTTTGAGCAATGAAAACTAACTGTTTAATGGGCGAACCTGTGGCCTCGAAAAACAAACGACACTCAATGCACAACGATTGCAGCGAGCACACTCGGCGATCGTCGAAAATCTAATCTGCGGGTCAAGCGCGTTGCCTTTTATACATGAATCGTCGGAGGTGTTCCAGCGTAATCGCTGGTGCCCGCGTGCTTTCCAGAAAGTACTACATAATTATTCGCGTCGTGCATACAATCAGGTTACGCAGGGTTCTGTGAAAACACACAACGGACAGAACCATCGATAACATTCGAGAAACTTCCGATACATGCAGGCGCGTCCTGCGCCGAACGATAACGTTAAAAATTTGTTAGCCGGTGAAAAGCGGTCACCGGAGTACACATACAATCTGGCGGAATTCGACAGTGTCCAGAATAGTACTCCAGTTGAGGCGCGCGCTGACGATTCAAAGCGATAATGGCGTAAATCACGCCTGAGAATTTATTCGTTCTATCTTTTCTCTGCGAAACTGAACAACTTAGAAGAGGATAGTTCGTCCGTGAGCAGATATTTATGAATAATGTCGTCCAGGACGAAAGAAAAAAGCTTTAAAAAGTGAATTTTTGCATTCCTTCGCTGGCCCCCGAGTATGTGACGCCGCGACTTTTCTGTGGCGTCCATGAGCTTTCGCTGGTGCGACCATAAGGGGCCCGGTTGGAAGGGAACGTGAAACGTGGCCGCTGTAGAGAGCAGGGGTCCCGGAGAGAACGTTCCAGAAAGAATAAAACCAATGAAATGCAAGATGCCATGCGCATCATGAAGGCGATGGCCGGCCGATGTCCAGGACGGGGCAATCTCCGATTCATCGCATCGCGCTCGTGCATGGCCGCTGTCGAGAGGCGCGTTCACGCCAGCTACTCAGCGTATAGTCGCGCACGCGCAGCCGATACGAGACCAGAGAAAGAAGGCTATCGGCTACGCTCGCGAAAGGAACAGGTTGCCCATAAGGAGCCAATTACACACTGGCACGCCGCCGTCAACCCCGTACTTTTGCTAAAGACCGCGCGGGCAGCCGGGCTCGGACTCTCATTTTTCAAACGCCCTTTTGAAACTCGTTCCCCCGCGCGCGCGGCCCGAGCACTGCCAGGTTGGCCACGGCGGGCCCCGGGGAGGCCCTCCCCGAGTGCCGACGGGACGCCGCGCGGGCGTGCCTCCGCCGGCGGCCCGCCAGTGAAACAAAGAGCAAGGCGCGACCGTGTATCGCATGTCCACTTCTCCCAGGCACTATGGCGCGTATTTACCGTTGATTTAGAGCGCGGCTGGGCGCACTTGAAAAGTTTGCGCAACGGCGTAAGTCATCAGAGGGATGGGGCGCGAGCGTGGAGAGAGCGGCGGGCGCCCCCCCTCCCCCCCCCCCCTCCAGCGATGTAGCCGCGCTCCCCGAAAAAGCCGCACCTTCTTCGTGAAGCCTCCTCTCCTCTCTCTTCTTCGGGATGGGACTCCAGTGGTAATCACAGAACCGGGACCGTCATTATTTATAACATCGACGTGGAGACTCGGAACTCAGTAACGACTTGGAGGGACGCGTGTTGGGAATTTCTAATTTAAGGTCCCGCCGGAGAACTTGCCTTTGCCGTCGATGGTGACCCACCTTCGGCTCGGGGTTCAGGGTCACTGTTTTATGGGTCGACCAGTGGCGGCTTAATAAAAGAGCTGCTTGCGTTACGGCGGTGCGGGTAGTCATTGTTAGTGGCTCTGACCCATTTGCCTAGGGGAGAGAGTCTCGTGCGGAATACATCAGGAGCCCCCCCTCGGGGCGTGCTAAAAGAAATCCGTGGACTTGCCGTTGTCAAATTATGCAGCGCAGTCGGTCAAGTTTCCGTTGTCCAAAACAGCGCGTATTAATGAGATAATTGTTCACAAGGAAATGAGTTAGCGGTTTAGGAGACATGATGAACCCGAACGAATCATTTAAGTTTGTCTCTGTTTTATGTGACCCCTTATGATTGGTCTTTAATGCATTTGTCGCCTGAATTCCAAGTTATCGTTATCTTTCTTGTTCTTGTAACATTTCTATTGTTCATTGCTGTCCTTTTGTTTACTGTATGCATCCGTCCTACGTGAAAAGGAGTAGCCAGCGCCCGCTTAAAGGCGTCATCTCGTAAATATCATGAATAAAAAAAAAACTTGACTTTGTGGTCTTCATCAACCTGGGGCTTTTTAATGCGTTGTTACCAACAGTGTTATGATAAGTGGGGTTTCTGTGAAGCATCCATGTATAGGAATGAACACGGAGGCTTCATGGCAGAGTGGTAAAGCAACCCATGGCAAGCACTATGTTTAGTCTCGAAAAAAAAAAAGGGGGGGGGGGGTGAAGTGTCTGAGCAAAAGGCGTGAGTAATCAACCGACAGGTTAAGTAGGATGCAACAAAACCTGTAGACATGCGACCCAGTCCTCACGTAGATAACAAGTAACTTGCCTTGTGCGTTTTCGAACGAGAGTGAGCCTTTACTGTTCTTGAAATGGTAAAAGCGTACATCGCTCACGGATTCATCATCTAAATTAGGCTTCTTATATTAAGAGCTCTTCTATATTCAGTACTGCCGGTAAATCAGTTCTTCGCTTTAATGCTGTTCCTATTTCACAATTTCAGCGATGTCAATCTGCGAGGAGATAAAAGTTCAATGTTGTACCCAAAAGCTGACTGCTAAATTGAAACAATAACGGGGTTTGGGGAGCGGAGGCGACATGAGAGAGAGAGAGAGAATGAAGAGGAAAGGCAGGGCGGTTAACCAGATATGAGTCTCCGGTTTGCTACCCTACACTGGGGATGGGGGATAGGGGTTAGAAAGATGACAGAATCATTGTTATGGTCATAATGGTAAATAATCTATTTGCTTTGCTTTCTTTGTTGTTCCACAATCACCATCTGCATTAGCACGCTCAAGGTGTATTAGGATAGATATTTGCAAATGCGATACTCCCGTTCAGAATGCAAACAATGCTGCCCAATTAGAAATGAGGGAAATGACAACAACCAGTGCACAGCGGCATGAATGTTATATTCCCGCGCGCCTGATGTACGCAGTATCAGATGGGAAAGCATGAGCGCTATACAGTACTCGGCATATATATAATAAACCACGGACACTTCAAAGTGCCGCTTTGACTGTGACTTTATAAAGGTTTCAGCAAGCGATGTGACATATCAGAAAGAAGGTAGTAGTCAGGAAGCGAATTGGTAAAGACAACAGCTGCAGGCCCGTCATTCACACAAACGCTGTGTATGGGTCTGTGCGTGAAAAGGAAACCACCACTTCTCTCTTACCGCAATCTACGGCAGACTACGTAAAGTCTAACAAAAATGACGGCTTCTTAGGCTGACACCACCCGCCGCCTCCATTGCAGGAGCTCACCGAAAAAAGCACAAGTTAAAGCGTTTGCGGGTCACGCCGCCTGTGCTAGAAACAACGCGCGATTCACTGAAACGCGATGACGGAACGTAAACGCCGCCACAGCAGCCTTAATGAGAACAGTGGCGCTGTCCGGTCCGGGCAGACCAGCCGCTGGAAAGCCAGCGACAGACGCGCTCGGCAATCTAGGCGTCGACCAGGCACGTCCGGCGAGTAGCCGTAATCGCTCCTAAATCAACTCCATTCATAATTATCTCATGCAGGTCGCACGTGATGGCGCAATAAGCAAGGAGGCCCCGCGCATAAAAAGCCAGTCGGACGCCAGCTCATCGCCGGCCGGCGTTCGGGGATCGCCGATTTTCGAACGGTGTTAAGTCGTGCACGATTCGACCCGGTCTAAATACAACTGAGCAGCTGCCTCGCAGGAAGCGCGCTCCCGCCAAAGTGGTTTCTGCGTGCGCTTCGGCCCGCTTTGTCGGTGGCATCAGCGATGCATGCTCGGCGTGAAGGAGAAGAAATGAAGACGCCGCTCCGAAGAGTTTAATCGCTCAGCCGCCCGCACCGACAACAGTAGTCGCGGGAGGCCGGGTCCGCCGAGAACTGTACCGTTCTTTCTGCGTGTACGTACATTTCCGAAGTTTAATGCCCCTAAATACGCAAAACGCTGAAGTTTAGAATGGTATGACAATGAAATCGGAACTGGAGGCACGCGCGGGAGCGGACGTTTTAAGAGCGATTCGTGGTGGAGAGCGGAAAATGGGTATACGCTGCGCAGAACTAGTTCATGACCCCGAATATCACGCCTCGTTGGAAGTGATTACATCCGAAGTTGCTAAAGTTCTAGGGAGCGAGTGTGCAGACTCGCGCTACGATGGCTGAAAGTAGTTGGGAGTCTTTCACCTATATAGTTTCTGCTTCACTTGGCCTTCCCGCGTCTTCTGCTTCGTTCTCAGAATTTTTATATCAGTTACACGAAATCTGAGGTTTGCCTATACCTAATGTCACAAGCGCTCAGTGTCGAGCAGCAGTGATCACTGCGGCAAGGACTAATTCTTTATGGAAGCTTGGCAACAGAAAGTGGACCTAGAAAGGTCCTTAATGGTGAAACACAAAATGAAATAGATTTCATACTTTCTGCCGATCCCAGCATAGTGCAGGATGTAGAAGTGTTAGGTAGGGTAAA
Organism: Dermacentor andersoni; assembly: GCF_023375885.2. Lineage (NCBI taxonomy): Eukaryota > Metazoa > Arthropoda > Arachnida > Ixodida > Ixodidae > Dermacentor > Dermacentor andersoni. Next base: position 85,037,458 of record NC_092814.1, read on the forward strand.
ATGCAGTGATCATAGGTTAGTGAGGTCTAGGATTCACCTCAATTTGAAGAAAGAAAGATTAAAATTGGTCAGGAAGAAATAGGCCAACCTAGACGCAATAAGGGTGGAACAGACCAATTCAGGCTGGTACTTGCAAACAAATATGCAACCCTAGAACATAGACATGAAGATGATATAGAGGTAATGAATGAAACCGTAACTAGGCTGGCTTCAGAAACAGCAGTTGAAGTGGGAGGTAAGGCACCAAGGCAACCAGTAGGTAAGCTCTCCCAAAATAAAGGACCTAATAAAAGAATGACATAGAATGAAAGTGTCCAACTCAACAGATAAGATAGAATTCGCGGAGCTGTTAAAACTGATCAACAAGACGAAAATAAGTGATATTCGAAATTATAACGTGCGAAAGACTGAGGAATCAGTAAAAAATGAACGCAGCATGAAATCAGCGAGAAGGAAACTTGGCATAGGACAAACCAAGATGTATGCACTGAAAGATAAGCAGGGTAATATCATCAGCAATCTCGAAGGTATAGTAAAAGCAGCGCAATAATTCTGTACTGACCTGTACAGTACTCAGAGCAGCCACGATACCTCCATTCGAAGTAGTAATGAACAGGTTACAGAGACTCTTTCTATAACTAGCGATGAAGTTAGAAGGGCCTTGTAACACATTAAACGGGAAAAAGCGGCAGGAGAAGATGGACTACTAGTCGATTTAATCAAAGATGGTGGAGACATAATGCTTAAAAAACTGGCAGCCCTTTATACGAACTCCCTAACGATTTCAAGTGTCTCAGAGAACAGGAAGAATGCCAATTACATTAACTAATCTACAAAAAGGGAGACGCTAAAGAATTGAAAAACTATAGGCCCATTAGCTTACTCCCAGTATTATATAAGATATTCACCAAGATAATTTCCAATAGAATAAGGGAAACACTGGACTTCAGTCAACCAAGGGAACCGATTGGCTTCAGGAAGGGATACTCCACAATGGATCACAGCCTTGTAAACAATCAGCCTCTCTATGTAGCTTTCATAGATTAGGAAAGGCACTTGATTCAGTAGAGATACCAGCAGTCAGAAAGGCATTACGTAATCAAGGAGTACACGACGCTTACGTAAATATATTGGACAATATCTACAGATTCCACATCTACCTTGACTCACCACAAGGAAAAGTAGAAAGATACCTATAAAGAAAAGGGCCAGGTAAGGAGACACAATCTCCCCAATGCTATTCACTGCATGCTTTGAAGAAGTGTTCAAGCTATTGAACTGGGAAGACTTAAGAGTGAGGATCAACAGCGAATATCTCAGAACCTACGGTTTGCAGATGACATTGTCCTGTTCAGCAACACTGGGAACGAGTTACAACAAATGATTAAGGACATTAACAGACAAAGTGCAAGAGTAGGGTTGAAGATTAATATGCAGAAGACAAAGATAATGGTCAATAGCCGTGCAAGGGAACAAGAGTTCAGGATCGCCAGTCTGTCTCTAGAGTCTGTGCAGAAGTTCACTTACCTGGGTCAATTACTCACAGGGAACCCTGATCATGAGAAGGAAACTTAAAGACGAATAAAAATGGGGTATGGAGTGCACACGGGAGACACTGTCAGATCCTGACTGGAAGCTTACCATTATCATTGAAAAGGAGGGTGTACAATCGGTGCATTTTAGCGGTGCTGACATATGGGGCGGAGACTTGGAGATTGAGAAAGGATCTTCGAGACCAAGTTAAGGGCCGAGAAAAGAGCGATGGAACGAAGTACGTTAGGCCTAACGTTAAGCGACAGAAAGAGAGCGGCACGGATCAGAGAGAAAACGGGAATGGCCGATATTCTAATTGACATTAAGAGGGGAAAATGGAGCTCGGAAGGCCATGAAATGCATAGGTTAGATAACCGGTGGACCATTAGGGTTACAGAATGGGTGCCAAGAGAAGGGAAGCGCAGTCAAGGACGGCAGAAGACTAGGTGGGGCGATGAAATTAGGAAATTGGCAGGCGCTAGTTGGACTCGGTTGGCGCAGGACTGGGGTAATTGGAGATCGCGGGGAGAGGCCTTCGTCCTGCAGTGGACATAAGATAGGATGATGATGATGATGATGATGATGATGATGATGATGATGACGACGACGACGACGACGACGGCGACATGGACGACGACGACGACGACGACGACGACGACGATGATGATGATGATTATTATACTCTGCTTGAGCCTCTCTGTTACGAACGGCGCGTTCAACAATTTATGACAAGTCAAGAAGAAATGCGAGCAGAAGGCGTGAGACCTCTTGAATCACCTTGGAACTTTCCACAGCGCGCACGCACTTGTGGTGCAAGGATGTATAGGCGGGTGTGCGTGAGCGCTTGCGTGCGTATGGAAGCCCCACGCCACAAATCCTAAAATACGGCCTTGCTATTCAGGTTTTAGCACCGGTACATAGCGTTGCGCGCACGGGAAGCGACAGCAGTTCTTGCGGAATGTCCGAAGCTGCCAGCATTTATTATGATGTACAATTATCACTATGCTACCCATCGCGGTAGCTCAGTGGCTATGGCGCGTTGCATGCGCGAGCCCGAGGTCGCGTGTTCGATCCCGGCCGCGGTGCATGGCCACATTCCGATGGAGGCCCACAATTAAAAAAATATATAATTATCACTGCTATATAGACCGCAGCTTTATCGCCGTCTGAGAGTGCGGGCATTACAGTTGTTGCCTAGAACTAAAACCGTGGTGCAATTGTATATGTAATTGTAGCCAAATTCTTGGTATATGCGCCCTACCAGAGGAGCGCTCTGTCGTATATACACGTAAGCGCCTTGGGCGCGTCGAGCCTAACACGGGACACATGATTGAGTCACTGTGTGCCGTATATATGGCGTGATGAGAGCATGGAGACCTCCGACCCGCTTAGCCGAGGATGCGCGAGTTTTCGGCGTGTTTCCGATTCCGACGCGGCGGGGACACATCGAACGGAAGAGCGGCAGTCGTTTCGAGCGCGACCCACGCCGCATACACACATTCGCATTGCTTCGGAGCGCGGTTAAGACCCCAGCGGGAGCTCTGTGAGCGGTCCAAAGCAACGCGTCACCTCGGCAGCCTGGAGGAAAGTAAGCAATCTCAATTTTTTCCACCTCGCCTTCATTATGCTCGAGTGCGTCCCGTAAACCCCCGCGCTCTCGAGTCGGCGCTGAAAAGCGGTAACGGCGAGAAAATTAGCGACACAATGGGGGAAGAAGCTTTCCTCTCGACTTCCAGCCAGTTCGCGCAGTTGCAACTTCGCTTCGCGGTCGAAAGCTGTCCCTATCTCGTCGTGCTGCAGCCATCCGTGTCGAAGCAATCGCGCGTGCGCGAGGGAGCGGGAAGCCATGGAAAAGACGCATCTCGCTGCCGCTCTGCACCAATGCCTCGGTTGCATAGGCCTCGTCTTCTTCCCTTCGGCATCTTTTTTTAATTCTCCGCGCATAGCCTGCTCGCACGAAGAGTCACAGGGGCAAAAACCTGCAGGCGCGCAGGGTCAGCGCGTCCAGGCCTCGTCCATACGTGAGTGACCGTAGCGCTTTCCTACCCCTTGCTGGTTTTTCGTTTTTACTGCGGTGTGGGCCAACAACGACGGAGCAAAGACTCTTGGGCGCACTCGAACAAGTATCCAGGAAACACCCATCGGAAGTCCAAGAGTGTGCGTGCATGTAGACTACATTATTTTCCGTCATGAGCGGTGCCATATGGGGCTGCTATATAAAAACTGTTGCTAGAATTTCTGCGCAGTAACACCAGGTATACACTATCGCGAAACACTGAAAGCCTCTGTACAGTCACTTTAAAACGCAGAAGGGGCACTTCCGCGTTTTGCCGCCATCAGCTGCAGCCGCTGCTGCAGAAATTGAAGCCATGTGCTCTAGTTCAATGTAATTTTCTCGACCATCCTGGAATGTAATTACGTTATCAGTCCGAGTGAATTCGAATCAATCGCAGCAAGCGATAACAGCTAACCGTCGTCTCGATATCAAATCAGCACACCAAGAATAAGACTACGAACTGTTCATTTGTCCCCGTGGCAACAAAGTACCGTACGCATTTGACGAAATACTCTTCTCTACTCACGTGCGGAGGACATTTATGAGGAATGATATCGCATTGCATGCAGTATTTCTTAGAAGGACTTCGGAACAACGTTCAATACATCTTTTGAAGTGATTCTAACGTGAGCGAAAGAAGAGTTCATTTCGCGGCGACGTCGCATGAACTAACACAATGGCACGTTGCCTCTACCACTGCATGAAAAATGGCATTTGAAAGCGGAAACCACGTCAATTTCCTTATACCCTCCCACGCATGTTCTGGCACGATGGCAATTACTTCTTAGACCTACCTGTACACGGTCACTGCCAGGACATCTCCAACCGAATAAGTATGGCTGTCCGGCTAATAACGGCAAGCGGAACTCCCCCTGGCAGCGACGAAAAGCAAACGGCATGAAAAAGGAGGCCCTCATCTACCTTCCGCAAAAGACGACGAAACTCAGGAAACGCATCACCTTTCGTAGCGGGACGACGTCGCACGCTGTGCGGGGACTGTAATCAGCTCAAAATGCCCGCTGTACGCTTGAGGTAATAACCTGCAATGAAGTCGGAATTAATGCCCCCGACGGGCCAATTTATAGCGCACACACATGCAGGCATCTACCGGATTACCCGGTATCCGCCGCGAGGACACAGGCCAGGGACAGATACCGAGCGAGCGGAAATCTGGGACAGCCCGCGTCAGTATGATTTATCCGCGCGGCACAGGCATCCGCAGTGCAAACACGTCCGCGCTAAATGAATTTGAGAGAAAGGGGAACTGGAGAGAAGGAACCAAGATTTTTTTTTTTTTTTCACCGGTTCCTTTTCTGTAGGCCAACCACATGCAGCGGCCCCCGGGTGGCACAACTCGCGCATACGTCTTGGAGTGCACCCCCAAAAAGGGGCACCGTCGTCCACTTGGAAATGGCAACTTAGTATGGGAGTTTAATTGGTCACCGGAAAGGGTTATCGCTGACACTCTACGAGATACAGGAGTTTGCAAATGGCGGCAAAGCGGAAGAAACAGGTCCGACGGGCGCTGATACCGCCATATTTCTGCGAAAGAGCTGCTCTGCAGCGAAGAAGCGAGCCGGACAGAATGGATGGTCGCCGCGGAGCGCGGCTGAAGCCCCACCGTGCGCGGCGCAACGCGGAGGGCAGCCGCGCGACTTCCCGACTCGATAACATTTGCGCAACGGCGGCGACGCACGCCGATAAAATGCGAAGAGCGCCAAACAAAGCAAACATATAAATCTCCTCAGCCCTGTCGCGCAGAGAACGCCTATATAGGATTGACGATCGGCAGGTGTGATACTACGCGTGCTCGGGACGCGTTGCGTCACGCGCACGCTACGCGCGGCGGGCGCGACGCTAAGTGAAAAATCGAGTACGCCATTATGCGCAATAATTCAGGATATACGCATCTGTTCGCGGGCACGCCAAACACGAATGTGCCCCCCCCCCCCCCCCCCCCCCCCTCCCCACGCGCGCGCTCATACGTGCAGTAGCGCACTGGATTCTGGAGCGCGCGCGGCAAGGCCCGCTGGGGCCGCGCGCTCGCGCACACACACACACGGGGCGGCCACTGCAGAGACTGCAGCAACCGATTTCAGGGTCGGCAGCTCGATGGCGGCCGAGGCGGCGTTGGCACATACGGAAGCAAACGCGGAGTGCCTTCATCCGCGGTGTGCGCGCGACACAACTCGTGACCTGCGTCATTTCCTCGGACCCCGACGGCCGGTTCGCTTGGTCGATTCGACAGGCGATTAGTTTAAGACTTGGTAAAATGAAGCGACCGAGGAGAAAACCATAAAAAAACGGTCCGCCGAAGAACGAAGGCTATTATTATTATTATTATTATTATTATTATTATTATTATTATTATTATACGGTATGTGCCGTTCCAATATTGTGCCTTGACCCTAAGGAACGCTTCGACCAAAGGACGGCGGCAAGACACGAGTCTCAACATGCGTGCATCGCTGCTGCGCTGTCCTCCCCGACGCAGAAAAGGACACTCACGCACGCGACACGCGATTAGTTTCGCCCACAAACACACAGCGGGGGGGGGGGGGGGGGGGGGGAGAGGGGGGGTTCACACGCGCTGCACATTCCACACTTCTTTTGACTAATGGAGCACCAGCGGGCTGTCGCGTTGACAGCAGACGTCTTTCCGGGTGCTGCGCGCCTAAGTCAACGTTTAAACGTATAATGCGAGATATTTGCGACGTTCGATAGGACAACTGGTGCCCAACGCCGCAGCATACTTGTCCTTAATCCGACTCAGGGTATCGCACTGGAGAGGGCCAATAAATGCGAAAGCGCCGATTCGCGTATACATTCAGTTGACAAAATTATCTGCCACTTCAGTATATCGCTTTTCTGCGCCGAAATTTGGAATGTGGACAAGGCAACGCGTGCACGACGACTCCTTTGTGGTCGCAACGCCGAAGCCCCTGCCGTCAAGTGAAACAGAGCAGTACAGAGCGAGAGAGTCAAACCGGTAGTTAAAAAAGACAAAAGAAAACAATAAAAAATAATAACATAAAAGAAATATACAGATCCCGACGCGCAGGTTGGAATCTATGTGGAGTGAAGCTATCGTGAAGCGGTTAATCAAATCGCGTATACAATATAATGCGATGCGTATAATTATATTTATTTTCCTGTTATGCAAGGGACGTAATCTCATCCAGTGTTTAGGTTTATGCATTGCACCGTTCGCAAGCTATGCCGAAAGGTAGAAACCATGTTCAGTTGCATGCACACTGTGAGACGTCGACGCTGCGAAAGCACAAGGCGGTCTTTGACGCTTGTCCGAGGAAGAATGGTGAGGAGAGGTATAGGCAGAGAGAAGAACTACACATATGTAATATATACCCCCCTTCTGTCTACGTGCGTACACGTAAGTATATTTAAAGTTTCAATACACCTTGTGCCGCGGTGGCACATATACCCAATTCACGAGATTGACCAGGAATGGACACATACGCAGTAGCACGAAAATGGGCCAAATATCCGAAAAGTTAAAAGAGGTTGTTGAAAATCCCGTCCTATCCTATTAACAGGTCTGTGTGCATTAGATATACATACCTATGAAGCGACATTAAATGTGCATGTCATATGTCGTGATTCATTGTTCGATTACGCACAACAAAGGCGCGCTAACCGACACTAGTTTGGTCAGCATGCAGAGCTTATACCGGGTGTTACATCGAACACTTTAAAATTTTTTAAGGAATTGCCTGTGGTAGATGGCACAATTTTAGTCCGTGAACTGGTCTACTCGAAGAGGCGGACATTACTTGCACAAGATATTGAAATGCATAATCGACCAATTAAAACAAATTCACTAATTAAGGTCATAACTAATCACGTTATGGCACATATTGAAATTTACAAATTCTAGCCGGGGAATTCACAAGTCGGATCCATTTGGAATGAATTCTCAGGATGACACCAGTTTCGAGATACTAATTCCCGAACTTTGCGAAAAAATGCATAGGCGTTCCAGTTACTTTTGTACATCAATGCGTCAAACGACGTTTTGTTAAGAAGGTAAGTGGAACGACAGTGCATTCTTACCGCAAGTTTGACTCGGGTTATCGTGTAAATGGTGTCAACCACGCAATTCTCGGTGTCAGCGCTCGTACTGTTCGTCTGTGTCTGTGTTTTACTGTTTCGTTTTGTGCGTCCATTGCTATTCACATCACGCACAAACAAACCCAACAAGTTACGCTGCTGAATTCTTTTCAAGTGGATATACCTCGCAGTCTCACCCGCTAGAATGTGTAAATTGCAATATGTGCCATAAGGCAATTTGTTAAAAATTTAATTAGTGAATTTTTGTTTATTTGATTATGCATTTAATTTTTTGGTGCAAGTAATGTCCGCATCTTCGAGTAGATCAGTTCACGGACTAGAATTGTGCTATGACGTGCAATCTCTGGTTAACCTCCTTGTCTTTTCTTTGCCTTTCTCTCTCTCTTTTTTTGAAAGTGCGCGCTGAAACACCCTGTATAACTTTTACACATATATAGGAACATACGTATATACTGTATCTCATATATATATATATACACTAGGAATTTCGGACACGAATCGAACAGTCTCTGCTATTCGATTCGTATTCGATTGGACGATTCACAATTCGAAATTGTGGAACATTCGTTTCTTTCGCACATAAGAGAGAACAACACTTTTTGGAGTTTCGAGGGAGAGAGAGCCATGGAAGGTGAGGACAGTTCCGAAGTATTCTGCTACGGGAGAGCTGCGGTTGCAGCGCAGATGGCACCAGTTCCTGTGCGAACACACGGGACAGATAACTTCGCTCAGTAAATTGTGGTCATTCAGTAAGAACGTTCTAATGTTAGGCAGCCTATTATATACAAATTTCCTGTCTGAACTTATTAGTTGGCCAGTCTCACCATTTTCTCAACCCTTTAAAAGAATGGGCTGCGCTGCAGCATCACACTCCTCCCCCTCAACGAACGAAACACTGTACGCCCATCTGGTGAAGCACTTTTCCATCGTTCCATTACTGCCATTGTCGTGGTGCCACCCACATGAAAGCGTTTGTTTCTCATTTTCAAACTTCTTAGTTGGCTGGAGCTTCAACTGCAAACGGTGTTACACACATGTGTCAAATAATGCATATAAGCTTCATTTCCTTACCAGACGGACTCCGCGCAAACATTTATTTCACTTTGTTTAGAAATTAGAAAATATTCGATATTCAATTTAATATATGGAGGTTACGGCTTTCGAATAATCATATTCGATTTAATTTGGAAATTTCCTTATTCGACCCCCCCGCCCCCTTCCCCCTAGTCCATTGCTTAGCCTCTAGTTCGTTTTCTGCGCGCTGCGAGCAGTACGCAGCCGTCATCTTGTTCGGGCAAAACGCGCATTCTTTCCGAGTATGTTCACAGCTGCTTACCGCAGTGTTCGGAAAGCTTACATATACGTCCGCTTCCGTCTTCCCCAACGCTTTATCCTCTCGAAGTAAGATTATATCGAGGAGGTACTCACTGGGAACGCCGAAAATGACGCTGCGCCGCGTACGAGGTTTGTGTGCGCTATCCACCATCGCCAGCGGAGTTGTGGAAGACTTTCACGTCTCGAGAGCTTGTAAGCAGTGATACGAGCAGTCGCGAATGTAGAATCACGGGCCCCACGAAGACAACAATCGATGTCGTTCCACGCTGTCAGCGTTGCAGCAAGCACGTGCCCAGACGATGCTTCTTACGTGACGCGCATGAAGTCTGCCGGCCTGACGCACAACCGCTTGTTGTCGCAACGGTCAGGACAGTCGTCGCCTTGGGCTTGTTGCGCGCTACAGACTGTTGCCACTGCGTACCACCGGCAACAGCATCGCTGCGCATACGTTCGTATCACGATGCTCGCGAGCTATAGCTCCTACGGCGTCAGCGCATTGAAGATTGAGCGCGCACATCGGACCACCCGAGAAGACAGAGCTCCGCGGTTGGAGTCAGTAAAAAGCCAAAAAGAAAGCGGCACGCGCGCAGCCCACAAATACAAGGCGCGTGATAAGGAACACAGACGTACCCCCGAGACGAAATATTTTATGACGCTAGGCGGGTGCGGATGTCGCCAACCTTTGCCAAGCTGTTGTGTCGTTCAATAGGCTCTGCCTACCCTATAGGGGTGAGGTGGGCCTTCTAAATCTACTTTGCTTATTTATACTTCTCGGTATACGAAACAAACTGACGATGGACTTATGCATGTATGCAGAGTCAACGCGCGAGTGCTTCTGAGCGAACAAGCTTTCTTTACCTCCAGCGATTGTGACTGAGTTACATTCAATGTTCTTTTTTTTCTCGCTGTATTCCAGTTCAAATATTGTGTGAGTTGTCTTACTGGTAAAAAAAAAATATAATAATCCTGTAGTTTTGTCGTGATAAAACCACGATTTGATTATGAAGCACGCCGTATAGTGCATGGGGGACTCCGGATTAATTTTGACCACACAGCGTTCTTTAATGCGCACCCGATGCACGGTTCGCGAGCGTTTTTAGCATTCCACGCCCATCGGATAGTGGCCGCCGCGGCTGGGATCGAAACCGCGAGCTCGAGCTCAGCAGCGCAACGCCATAGCCACTGGTCTACCACTTTGAAAGCAAAATGCTCGAGCATAATAAACTTTTCCAGGGAAAAAGATTCAGAACTCTGTTGTTCTGTAGAGAGATGCCGTGTTTTAGCTTCCGTACCACAGGACAGGGGATCCGTGCAGCCACTGGCTTACATTACACTGGCTGACAGTCCCGTGATATTTCTTTTTCGACTCCGCTTCTCAGCCGCCACAACAGTTATTGCGTTTCTCTCATGTGCGCACACCCATCATGAATCGAAACGCAGAATCTGCCGACGCGCCATAATTTATAAAAGGCTTCCATTTTCTTTCTTTTTTTTATTAACCTGGTGTCCCTTTCTGAAACGGTTGAACTAAGCGCAATCGGCAGCAATGTCACATCACAAGGCAGGTGCCGAAATTCTACGAGGAGCACAAAATTAACCATAACGACGTGCAAAGGGATTAGAAAGAAAGAAAGAAAAAACGGAGGGGCAAAGAAAATAAATAAAGGCAGGAGCTGCGGCTTGGAGATGTCGCAGGAAATACGCTATCCCACGAATTCGCTTTAAGAAGGCCTGGCGCTCCGCAACCTGTTTATGGTGCCGCCGCGCTGAGTGCGTGTCTACGGGAAAAACCAAAGACACGCTCCAGATGAAGCTGGAGCGCATATGGAAATTTGTATTGGGAATCAGTGATTGAGTCGTAGCAAGTAAACAACGATAAGAAAAGAAAACAACCACAATATTTTGATGTCGGCAGCCGTTTCCGATGCTAATCTCGGTGACACCGATAAACTAGAATTGCCCAAAACCAGGGCAGCGTACTTTCTCCCCTACCCCCTACCCCCACTCCTCCCCCTCCCCCCGCCTCGAAATTTGGCTCTAGCTTGGAGAATGATTCAGCTGACTTATCAATGTCAACAGGTCGCCTTTACTTCACATTAAATCGCGTGGTTTATGCTGGGTCAAGCTGCTACATCTAGGAGCTCTTGCAATCAACTGAAAGAAATAAGTATACGCACGAAGTTACAGCATAGCATTGCCTCCTATAGTGCCAACCTTAGAGGACGTTGTCATGTGTACACCAGGCTTCGTTTTGTGCTCATCGTAGGACATTCCATTATAGAATAGTTGCGAGGTGTCCTTGAAAGTTCGCTGACTTCTCTTCGTAACTAGGAATATGTGCCCTGATGTAATTAGATTAAAAAATTTCATTAGCGAAGTTTCGTTAATGTGTAAATTATTATTTTTTATATTTCTTGTGCAAGTAATTGATGCCAGCTTCGAGTAATCAAGCTCGAGCAGATTCGCGCTATAATCTATAAGCGACTTTATTTTTTTATGCGTTCGCATTACGTCGCGCCTGATATAAATAGTTTTCATCACATTGCGAATCCATTGCATTGTTCAGGAGCTCACTCGACACACGTCCTGCCTCTTCGAGGAGCTAAGTGCAACTGCCGGTGTACCGGAGAAAACCAACGTCAGTTGCACTACAATATATATATATATATATATTTATATATATATATGTGTGTGTGTGTGTGTGTGTGTGTGTGTGTGTGTGTGTGTGTGTGTGTGTGTGTGTGTGTGTGTGTGTGTGTGTGTGTGTGTGTGTGTGTGTGTGTGTGTGTGTGTGTGTGTGTGTGTGTGTGTGTGTGTGTGTGTGTGTGTGTGTGTGTGTGTGTGTGTGTGCGTGCGTGTGCGTGCGTGCGTGCGTGCGTGCGCGCTTTGCTGAGCTCTCACCTCCCTTCTGTACCTCTAACGTTTTCAAATTTTCGTAACATACACGCACGCCTAATGAAAAATAAAAGGCACGTAGTAGAGGAGTCTTCTCGCTGGCTTCTCCCTTTTAGTCGCAGATGCATGATAAGGGAGTCAAGGACCCTTCGTTAGCATTTCCCGCCTGTTCAATTAAAACGTCGGCAAATGGCCGAGTGAAGCGAACGGGCGATTCAGCATGCGCGGCACGCGACCTCAGCTCGAGGGCAAATGCCGATGGCAGGAACGGGGTCCCCGACCTGCCCGTGCCAGACAACTTGGCGTCCGTTTAGGCGAGAGAGGAACGCCTCGATGGGGCGAAACTGCCGATTACCGGTGGCGCGTGTTTACCCACGTAATATACGCCAGAAGCTGCTGAGTAAGTTAGCTTTGCACACACACGCACCACTTTATCACCCTTTTCGGAAAGCCAGTTCACGGAAAACAGAAAGAAAGAAAAGGAAAAAAGAAAAACTCAATAAAGGCCCCGAATTCCTAGAATAGGAAGAAGCAAAAATGTGGGCCTCTGCACATTGCATGATTGCAGCTCCTGAGGACGGTTCCCAAGACACACATAACATCGACCTTACACGTTACAGAACTTCCCAAGCATCGCCGTTCTTCCACCTATCATAGGTGTACCGCGCTCCATAACGTGCAGGCTAAAAAAAGTGCCAGCAAGATGGTCTTTCGAAAGATTCTGAAATAGCGCAAGCTACCGCAACACAGGAAAACGAAACAACGCCTGTGTTGTTTCGGCTGCGTGTGGTCTTGTAGCTCACACCGCTTTTTTTTTTTTTTTTTTCCTCCAGAGATTGTTGCTCAATCACTAGTCTAACTTCTCGCTTGTATACAGAACCTCGCAAAAGATGCATTGAAAGTCAACATTCTGGAGAAGGTCGTTACCATTGCTGGCATCTTCTCAACAAACTTCAAAATACACTACAATGAAATTGCCTGCATATAATTTCTGCAGATACGTGTTTAGACACGTAAAATACAGTCACGGGGCTGTCCGTATCTTTTCAGCGAACTTTCTATATAACGCAGCAAAAATTACTCGATATACATCACCGGCACTTGTTTGTTGGTATTTCCACAGCGCCCGCCTTTCTTTCCGCATGAAAATGAAAACATTCAACGAAGCAGCGTTGAAAAGAGCTTATGCAATAGCGCAATATTCTGACTTTAAAGAATGTAAATAAATAAAAAAAAAAACGTTTTAAGCCTCCATACTTTTATTACATCGTACGTAGAGAAAGGAAATGGTGAATCGAAATAAATTAAGTTCAATTCATCGCACGGACACAGACCACGGGACCAGTTTGGCTTTTGAAGGGAAAGCACCAAAAAATGGGACTTCTTTGACAAGGTTCTCGGTGTATCTTGTAACAATGATTTTCATTTGGGATTCTTTGTATGCATATTTTGCTGCCTTCTGAACAACGCTGCAACATAGTCTCTCTTTTGGTCTGCTATATAGAATATTGGCGGCAAAATTAAAGAAAAAAAAAAGAAAAGAAAAAGGCACATAACGTCGACAGTATGACAAATTAGCAATTTTGTTTTACGAACTCCTTGAATGGGTCACGGCCTCTCATCGCGCGTGGAACCACGCAGGCATCTCGTTTAGGCCTACCGCTTATTACATAAGCTAAGTTTCAGGGCTAAACAAGGAGTACAGGTGCTCAAAAAGAGAGCAAGAAAACAAAAAAAGAAGAACAAGACAGGCGTAACTAGCTCTAGTACGGTAGCTCAGTGGATATGGCGTTCTAATGCTGAGCACGACGATATGGTTTCAGTTCACGGCCACGGCGGTCGAGACTAGGCCTGTAGGTGCTTAGTTTAGGTGCGCGTTAAACGAGTGCATGTGGCTTCGCTAACCAGAGGACGCGAGCTCATTCTACAAGTTGAATCTCTAAGTAGTAGCAGTAGTATTAGTAGCAGTATACAGTAGCAGTACAGAACACTTATCGAAAAGAGGTGTCTATACTCGCGGACAACTTTCTGTGGCTATGAAGGGAAAGCTACGGGGGCGGAGCTTCTGCCCATTTGTTACCGCGTCAAGTAGACTGGCAGCGTTTGACAGTGCTTTTGGTTGCTCGGAACAGACGCTGAATCGGCGCAGCTGCCGCGCGCGACGGTTTTGCGTTTGCCTAGACGGGCGAGCGAAAAGCAGCAAAATAATTAAGCTTTTACATTCAGCGGTGCGGTTTGTCTTATTTAAATGTTGCTAATAAGCTGTTTATGGTTTCTCTTCACCAGCGTAAACTAGCATGGATGAAAACGCGGGACTCTTCTCTGAAGCGCTCTCATTTGTGCGCGCGCTTTGCTTCCCTAGCTTTCCCTTCATAGCCACAGAAAGTTGTCCGCAAGTATAGGCGTAATATACCAAGTGCCTAAGTGAGGACTGCTCTTGGTTATTAAAACAATGAAATTCGATATAAAATTACTTTCGCTAACTAAGGTTCGAGGTTCTTGGACCACGCCTTTGTTTTGCGGTGCTCTCGTCCCCTGGTTTCAACCAGAGGAATACAGGCGACGCCCTAGTTAACTGTATGTATGAGAAAGGCTAATACGTCCGCATTGGAGCTGCAGCCATTCCACTCGCTGCCGAGCTCAGTGACCTCTGCCGGGTGGACAACGCCTTCAAGCTACTTACGTCTGCCGACTTCGAGGTTCGCGATATGGCGTCGCAGGGCCTGTTTGAGGTAGTCTCTAAGCGTCTTCGCCGGCCGGCGGAGCAGAGGGACGTCGAGGACTACCTCAGTATTAAATAGCTTCAATACCAAACTCTATTTGTTCATTACCAGAGTTCCACGTTACAATAGTTCAACGCATCACTTCCTTTTATTTTAGTTTACTTATATTCGGTTAGTATTACTAATAATATACTTTAATGTTATTTTTATCTAGTTGTTCCCTTAGTACTATCCCTATTATTTTTACAAAATTCCTTTTCCAGTCACATCCCCTCTTGTCGCCCAATTCTTGGCCTATCCCCCATGGTGGGTTCCGCCATTTCACACTGGACCAACCATCCAACTCGCGCCAATAGAACGGCCAACCTGTTTGCTGGAAGCGGCCACAACGACAGCGAGTGAGGGAAAGGCCGGAATAGAGAGAGAGAAAAAAATCTTTTTTCCTCTTATTTTTAAAACCGGCGAAGGCACAAATTAACGCATCGGAAGCCGCACGGAAACATGCCCACGACGCCGAGCGCTCGAGGACAAGGAAGCGACCTTGGCTATCGGCTCCAAGCGATGGGAGTATCCCATGATGGAACGGTGCGTCGTTCGGGACCAAACTTTGGGCAGCTTCTTCGTTCCGTCCATCGGCCTTGTTCGCGCGCGCGCACACACACACGCACACGCTCCCCCTCCTACTCTGCCTCATTTTTGTTTTCTTTTATCGTTACCTATACTCGGGAGTGGACCTCCTTTCGTTTCGAATTACACAGTTATAACCGAAAGTCGTTGGAGCGTTGCACCGCGGTGTTCGACGGCGTTGAAGATAAGGCCAGGGCCAGGACACGCATGCCTTCAGAGTGCGCGGCCAGGGAGAACTTCGCAAATCAGGAAGCACGATCCTCGCTGGGGCACGCGCGTCCGATAGGATATCGAATCAAGTACGGTCTACTTCTTTTCTGCCATGTCTTCTCCAGAAATCCGGAGGGATCAGCGCGCTGATATTTCGGAAGGGTCGTTAATTTTACGGACGCGTAGCACGCCAAGTATTTGCGACCCCCTGGATCTTCGGTATTTACTTTCGCCATTTCCGCGTATGCACGCGCAAGCGATTGCGATTTTGATTATTTTCTTTTGCCAAAAAAGGCGAGCGGCTTTGGTTTGGACAGGAAGCGCGTGACCGCACATTAAATAAAAAGAAAAAAGAAAACGTCACTGTGACCTATTATGCGTTCATCTAAGTATACTGCCAAAAGAGTGTTATTTTAGTCTCATTCTAAACACACGCACACACGCGCGCACACACGCACACGCCTACAAGCACACGCACGCGTTCCCTATATGCATACTTTTCTCTTATTCTGTCTTCCTGGCACATTCCTCCAATATAATTGCTGCTACGCTGTGATGTTCTTCAGCTGACTCGTCACTAACACCTAAGCTACATTTTTGACTTCGCCACCTTCACTATGGAAAACAGGGGGGGGGGGGGGGGGTATACTATAAGAGTCTGCCTAGTGGACTGTCCATTACGGCCGCTGCTGATTGGATGCAGCTGCACTAGCAAGTAGGACACGAGCGGCTCTAGTCAATCAGCAGCGGCCGAAATGGACAGTCCACAAGGTAGACTCCTACAGAATACCTCCCCAGGAGGCGAGGTAAGTCATCATCATCATCATCAGCCTAGTTACGCCCACTGCAGGGCAAAGGCCTCTCCCATACTTCTCCAACTGCCCCGGTCATGTACTAATTGTGGCCATGTTGTCCCTGCAAACGTCTTAATGTCATCTGCCCACCTAACTTTCTGCCGCCCCCTGCTACGCTTCCCTTCTCTTGGAATCCAGTCCGTAGCTCTTAGTGACCATCGGTTATCTTCCCTCCTCATTACATGTCCGGCCCATGCCCATTTCTTTTTCTTGATTTCAACTAAGATGTCGTTTACCCGCGTTTGTTGCCTCACCCAATCTGCTCTTTTCTTATCCCTTAACGTTACACCCATCATTCTTCTTTCCATAGCTCGTTGCGTCGTTCTCAATTTCAGCAGAACCCTTTTCGTAAGCCTCCAGGTTTCTGCCCCATATGTGAGTACTGGTAACACACAGCTGTTGTACACTTTCCTTTTGAGGGATAGTGGCAACCTACTGTTCATGATTTGAGAATGCCTGCCAAACGCACCCCAACCCATTCTTATTCTTCTGGTTATTTCAGTCTCATGATCCGGATCCGTGGTCACTACCTGCCCTAAGTAGATGTATTCCCTTACCACTTCCAGTGTTTCGCTACCTATCGTAAACTGCTGTTCTCTTCCGAGACTGTTAAACAGTACTTTAGTTTTCTGCAGATTAATTTTCAGACCCACCCTTCTGCTTTGTCTCTCCAGGTCAGTGAGCATGCATTGCAATTGGTCTCCTGAGTTACTAAGCAAGGCAATATCATCAGCGAATCGCAAGTTGCTAAGGTATTCTCCATCAACTTTTATCCCCAATTCTTCCCACTCCAGGCCTCTGAATACCTCCTGTAAACATGCTGTGAATAGCATTGGAGATATCGTATCTCCCTGTCTGACGCCTTTCCTTATAGGGATTTTGTTGCTTTCTTTGTGGAGGACTACGGTGGCTGTGGAGCCGCTATAGATATCTTCCAGTATTTTTACATATGGCTCATCTACACCCTGATTCCGTAATGCCTCCATGACTGCTGAGGTTTCGACTGAATCAAACGCTTTCTCGTAATCAATGAAAGCTATATATAAGGGTTGGTTATATTCTGCACATTTCTCTATCACTTGATTGATAGTGTGAATATGGTCTATTGTTGAGTAGCCTTTACGGAATCCTGCCTGGTCCTTTGGTTGACAGAAGTCTAAGGTGTTCCTGATTCTATTTGCGATTACCTTAGTAAATACTTTGTAGGCAACGGACAGTAAGCTGATCGGTCTATAATTTTTCAAGTCTTTGGCGTCCCCTTTCTTATGGATTAGGATTATGTTAGCGTTCTTCCAAGATTCCGGTACGCTCGAGGTTATGAGGCATTGCGTATACAGGGTGGCCAGTTTCTCTAGAACAATCTGACCACCATCCTTCAACAAATCTGCTGTTACCTGATCCTCCCCAGATGCCTTCCCCCTTTGCATAGCTCCTAAGGCTTTCTTTACTTCTTCTGGCGTTACCTGTGGGATTTCGAATTCCTCTAGGCTATTCTCTCTTCCACTATCGTCGTGGGTGCCACTGGTACTGTATAAATCTCTATAGAACTCCTCAGCCACTTGAACTATCTCGTCCATATTAGTAACGATATTGCCGGCTTTGTCTCTTAACGCACACATCTGATTCTTGCCTATTCCTAGTTTCTTCTTCACTGTTTTTAGGCTTCCTCCTTTCCTGAGAGCCTGTTCAATTCTATCCATATTATAGTTCCTGATGTCCGCTGTCTTACGCTTGTTGATTAACTTAGAAAGTTCTGCCAGTTCTATTCTAGCTGTAGGATTAGAGGCTTTCATACATTGGCGTTTCTTGATCAGATCTTTCGTCTCCTGCGATAGCTTACTGGTTTCCTGCCTAACGGCGTTACCACCGACTTCTATTGCGCACTCCTTGATGATGCCCATGAGATTGTCGTTCATTGCTTCAACACTAAGGTCCTCTTCCTGAGTTAAAGCCGAATACCTGTTCTGTAGTTTGATCCGGAATTCCTCTAGTTTCCCTCTTACCGCTAACTCATTGATTGGCTTCTTGTGTACCAGTTTCTTTCGTTCCCTCCTCAAGTCTAGGCTAATTCGAGTTCTTACCATCCTGTGGTCACTGCAGCGTACCTTGCCGAGCACGTCTACATCTTGAATGATGCCAGGGTTCGCGCAGAGTATGAAGTCGATTTCATTTCTAGTCTCACCATTCGGGCTCCTCCACGTCCACTTTCGGCTAACCCGCTTGCGGAAAAAGGTATTCATTATACGCATATTATTCTGTTCTGCAAACTCTACTAATAAATCTCCTCTGCTATTCCTAGAGCCTATGCCATATTCCCCCACTGACTTGTCTCCAGCCTGCTTCTTGCCTACCCTGGCATTGAAGTCGCCCATCAGTATAGTGTATTTTGTTTTGACTTTACCCATCGCCGATTCTACGTCTTCATAAAAGCTTTCGACTTCCTGGTCATCATGACTAGATGTAGGAGCGTAGACCTGTACAACCTTCATTTTGCACCTCTTATTAAGTTTCACAACAAGACATGCCACCCTCTCGTTAATGCTATAAAATTCCTGTATGTTACCAGCTATTTCCTTATTAATCAGGAATCCGACTCCTAGTTCTCGTCTCTCCGTTAAGCCCCGGTAACACAGTACATGCCCGCTTTTTAGCACTGTATATGCTTCTTTTGTCCTCCTAACCTCACTGAGTCCTATTATATCCCATTTACTACCCTCTAATTCCTCCAATAACACTGCTAGACTCGCCTCACTAGATAGCGTTCTAACGTTAAACGTTGCCAGGTTCAGATTCCAATGGCGGCCTGTCCGGAGCCAGGTATTCTTAGCACCCTCTGCAGCGTCACAGATCTGACCGCCGCCGTGGTCAGTTGCTTCGCGGCTGCTGGGGACTGAGGGCCGGGGTTCGATTGTTGTATTCATATAGGAGGTTGTGGCCAAGTACTGCACCAGGGTGGCCAATCCTGCTCTGGTGAGAGAGTGCGTTACCGGTTCTGGTCACCGGGATCAGGCCGCACTCCAGGCCTGTTTGTGCAATTTTCTCAACACACGGTTTTTTTTTTTTTTGTATTTTCCGGTGGAGAATAGCGCGGCACCGGGATTTGAATCACGGTCCTCTTGCACTGGAGACGGATACTCTACCGTCCCCGTAGGAGTTAAATTAAAAATTAATTTATGGGGTTTTACGTGACAAAACCACGTTCTGATTATGCACGCCGTAGTGGAGGACTCCGAAAATTTCGACCACCTGGGGTTCTTTAACGTGCACTTAATTCTAAGTACACGGGTGTTTTCGCATTTCGCCCCCATCGAAATGCGGCCGCCGTGGTCGGGGTCCGATCCCGCGACCTCGTGCTCAGCAGTCTAACACCATAACCACTGAGCAACCACGGCGGGTCCCGCAGGAGTTGTACGCCTCATTTAACCTACAGTGGTGCCCTACTTGGTCAGTCAAGGTGGACCAATCTGAGCTCGGTTATACCGCATGGATGGCACTCGGCTAGAGAACCTCGTATTTATGACCTGCACATGTGAGGCCTTACATATTTGAAGATATATATCTATTTTTTTTTTTTTAGGAGGGTTCCCGTACAGTGATAAAATAAAGGAAAAGACATTAAAAGAAAGAAAAAAAAGAAAGAAAAAGGGGCGGAAAAAAAAAAAAAACGGAACATAACAGGTGATTTGAACTCGTGACCCTTCGATGTTGCCCGGAAAGATAGCTCAGTCGGTTGGTTCGTCAGGCTCCAGGCTACTTTCAAGCGCCACAGCTCCTCCTCTGAGCCTCACACTTACGTGGAAAGAGACTCATGTTGTCCGCGATAATAACCCTAATAACCCTAATACTAATTGTAAATATTCATCTCATCTATGGGATCTAATGCGCGCGCTGTTGCTTTGTCTCTGCGTGTAGTAGTTGAGAGAGCCAGTTTAAGGGCAGAGTAGTTGGAAGGCATACTTTCTAGGAAAAATGGCCGCTCAAGGAGAAGAGCGAACTCGAGCGGCTTTAGAGGCTAGGAAAACTGCCTTAAAATATTTAGACTTGAGGGAAAGCTTCGTTAACAAACTATAACACGGCAATCAGCACTCGAATACGACGAGAGAAATTACTGAGACGTGGAAAATTCCCTTGAAAAAAATCTGGTTTGCTAGACAAATGCTCGTATGTATTGGACCTCTTAAAAGATGAGGGGTGAAATATGCGCTCACCGAGAGGGCATCTTCAGCGCGAGACATCCACAAGGCACCTTACAGAGATGTGGAGAGCTTCGCGGCCGGAACGAAGCATCCCTTCTCCGCCGGCCAAGAGGGGGAAACGTGCTTTCCGATCGCTCAAGGTTGCGCGGACAACGCATAGCTCTAGCGTCTAGGAAGAGCTTAACCAGGTGCGATGGCGGCACGCATAGCGTGGGAAGCTAGCCGCCAGAATAACTATACCAAGGACTGCTGCTGATGAGGGCGAAGTACCTTCGTGTAATTATAATAACCCTAATAGGACTACTTTCGAAAAAAAAAAAAGGAAACGGCCCAGAGGGCTATACTACGAGAGCTATGACTGATAGTTTTCTATATATATATATATATATATATATATATATATTCATCTCATCTATGGGATCGCATTCGCGCGCTGTTTCTTTGTCTCTGCGTGTAGTACAGTTAAGAGAGCCAGTTTAAGGGCGGAGAAGAAGAAAGAAGAGAAAAGCAAAAACTGCAGCGCCGTGGTTTTAAAGCGCACCCGTGGTAGAGAAACGGAATGCGATATAAGCGTGCGTAGCCATGATACGCACACGACAAACTGCCTTAAAATATTTAGACTTGAGGGAAAGCTTCGTTAGCAAACGATAGCACGGCAATCAGCACTCGAATATAATTATAACCCTAATACTAATTGTAAATATTCATCTCATCTATGGGATCTAATGCGCGCGCTGTTTCTTTGTCTCTGCGTGTAGTAGTTGAGAGAGCCAGTTTAAGGGCGGAGAAGAAGAAAGAAAAGAAAAGCAAAAACTGCAGCGCCGTGGTTTTAAAGCGCAGCCGTGGTAGAGAAACGGAATGCGATATAAGCGTGCGTAGCCACGATACGCACACGACAAACTGCCTTAAAATATTTAGACTTGAGGGAAAGCTTCGTTAGCAAACGATAGCACGGCAATCAGCACTCGAATATAATTTTAACCCTAATACTAATTGTAAATATTCATCTCATCTATGGGATCTAATGCGCGCGCTGTTGCTTTGTCTCTGCGTGTAGTAGTTGAGAGAGCCAGTTTAAGGGCAGAGTAGTTGGAAGGCATACTTTCTAGGAAAAATGGCCGCTCAAGGAGAAGAGCGAACTCGAGCGGCTTTAGAGGCTAGGAAAACTGCCTTAAAATATTTAGACTTGAGGGAAAGCTTCGTTAACAAACTATAACACGGCAATCAGCACTCGAATACGACGAGAGAAATTACTGAGACGTGGAAAATTCCCTTGAAAAAAATCTGGTTTGCTAGACAAATGCTCGTATGTATTGGACCTCTTAAAAGATGAGGGGTGAAATATGCGCTCACCGAGAGGGCATCTTCAGCGCGAGACATCCACAAGGCACCTTACAGAGATGTGGAGAGCTTCGCGGCCGGAACGAAGCATCCCTTCTCCGCCGGCCAAGAGGGGGAAACGTGCTTTCCGATCGCTCAAGGTTGCGCGGACAACGCATAGCTCTAGCGTCTAGGAAGAGCTTAACCAGGTGCGATGGCGGCACGCATAGCGTGGGAAGCTAGCCGCCAGAATAACTATACCAAGGACTGCTGCTGATGAGGGCGAAGTACCTTCGTGTAATTATAATAACCCTAATAGGACTACTTTCGAAAAAAAAAAAAGGAAACGGCCCAGAGGGCTATACTACGAGAGCTATGACTGATAGTTTTCTATATATATATATATATATATATATATATATATATATATATATATATATTCATCTCATCTATGGGATCGCATTCGCGCGCTGTTTCTTTGTCTCTGCGTGTAGTACAGTTAAGAGAGCCAGTTTAAGGGCGGAGAAGAAGAAAGAAGAGAAAAGCAAAAACTGCAGCGCCGTGGTTTTAAAGCGCACCCGTGGTAGAGAAACGGAATGCGATATAAGCGTGCGTAGCCATGATACGCACACGACAAACTGCCTTAAAATATTTAGACTTGAGGGAAAGCTTCGTTAGCAAACGATAGCACGGCAATCAGCACTCGAATATAATTATAACCCTAATACTAATTGTAAATATTCATCTCATCTATGGGATCTAATGCGCGCGCTGTTTCTTTGTCTCTGCGTGTAGTAGTTGAGAGAGCCAGTTTAAGGGCGGAGAAGAAGAAAGAAAAGAAAAGCAAAAACTGCAGCGCCGTGGTTTTAAAGCGCAGCCGTGGTAGAGAAACGGAATGCGATATAAGCGTGCGTAGCCACGATACGCACACGACAAACTGCCTTAAAATATTTAGACTTGAGGGAAAGCTTCGTTAGCAAACGATAGCACGGCAATCAGCACTCGAATATAATTTTAACCCTAATACTAATTGTAAATATTCATCTCATCTATGGGATCTAATGCGCGCGCTGTTGCTTTGTCTCTGCGTGTAGTAGTTGAGAGAGCCAGTTTAAGGGCAGAGTAGTTGGAAGGCATACTTTCTAGGAAAAATGGCCGCTCAAGGAGAAGAGCGAACTCGAGCGGCTTTAGAGGCTAGGAAAACTGCCTTAAAATATTTAGACTTGAGGGAAAGCTTCGTTAACAAACTATAACACGGCAATCAGCACTCGAATACGACGAGAGAAATTACTGAGACGTGGAAAATTCCCTTGAAAAAAATCTGGTTTGCTAGACAAATGCTCGTATGTATTGGACCTCTTAAAAGATGAGGGGTGAAATATGCGCTCACCGAGAGGGCATCTTCAGCGCGAGACATCCACAAGGCACCTTACAGAGATGTGGAGAGCTTCGCGGCCGGAACGAAGCATCCCTTCTCCGCCGGCCAAGAGGGGGAAACGTGCTTTCCGATCGCTCAAGGTTGCGCGGACAACGCATAGCTCTAGCGTCTAGGAAGAGCTTAACCAGGTGCGATGGCGGCACGCATAGCGTGGGAAGCTAGCCGCCAGAATAACTATACCAAGGACTGCTGCTGATGAGGGCGAAGTACCTTCGTGTAATTATAATAACCCTAATAGGACTACTTTCGAAAAAAAAAAAAAGGAAACGGCCCAGAGGGCTATACTACGAGAGCTATGACTGATAGTTTTCTATATATATATATATATATATATATATATATATATTCATCTCATCTATGGGATCGCATTCGCGCGCTGTTTCTTTGTCTCTGCGTGTAGTACAGTTAAGAGAGCCAGTTTAAGGGCGGAGAAGAAGAAAGAAGAGAAAAGCAAAAACTGCAGCGCCGTGGTTTTAAAGCGCACCCGTGGTAGAGAAACGGAATGCGATATAAGCGTGCGTAGCCATGATACGCACACGACAAACTGCCTTAAAATATTTAGACTTGAGGGAGAGCTTCGTTAGCAAACGATAGCACGGCAATCAGCACTCGAATATAATTATAACCCTAATACTAATTGTAAATATTCATCTCATCTATGGGATCTAATGCGCGCGCTGTTTCTTTGTCTCTGCGTGTAGTAGTTGAGAGAGCCAGTTTAAGGGCGGAGAAGAAGAAAGAAAAGAAAAGCAAAAACTGCAGCGCCGTGGTTTTAAAGCGCAGCCGTGGTAGAGAAACGGAATGCGATATAAGCGTGCGTAGCCACGATACGCACACGACAAACTGCCTTAAAATATTTAGACTTGAGGGAAAGCTTCGTTAGCAAACGATAGCACGGCAATCAGCACTCGAATATAATTTTAACCCTAATACTAATTGTAAATATTCATCTCATCTATGGGATCTAATGCGCGCGCTGTTGCTTTGTCTCTGCGTGTAGTAGTTGAGAGAGCCAGTTTAAGGGCAGAGTAGTTGGAAGGCATACTTTCTAGGAAAAATGGCCGCTCAAGGAGAAGAGCGAACTCGAGCGGCTTTAGAGGCTAGGAAAACTGCCTTAAAATATTTAGACTTGAGGGAAAGCTTCGTTAACAAACTATAACACGGCAATCAGCACTCGAATACGACGAGAGAAATTACTGAGACGTGGAAAATTCCCTTGAAAAAAATCTGGTTTGCTAGACAAATGCTCGTATGTATTGGACCTCTTAAAAGATGAGGGGTGAAATATGCGCTCACCGAGAGGGCATCTTCAGCGCGAGACATCCACAAGGCACCTTACAGAGATGTGGAGAGCTTCGCGGCCGGAACGAAGCATCCCTTCTCCGCCGGCCAAGAGGGGGAAACGTGCTTTCCGATCGCTCAAGGTTGCGCGGACAACGCATAGCTCTAGCGTCTAGGAAGAGCTTAACCAGGTGCGATGGCGGCACGCATAGCGTGGGAAGCTAGCCGCCAGAATAACTATACCAAGGACTGCTGCTGATGAGGGCGAAGTACCTTCGTGTAATTATAATAACCCTAATAGGACTACTTTCGAAAAAAAAAAAAGGAAACGGCCCAGAGGGCTATACTACGAGAGCTATGACTGATAGTTTTCTATATATATATATATATATATATATATATATATATATATATTCATCTCATCTATGGGATCGCATTCGCGCGCTGTTTCTTTGTCTCTGCGTGTAGTACAGTTAAGAGAGCCAGTTTAAGGGCGGAGAAGAAGAAAGAAGAGAAAAGCAAAAACTGCAGCGCCGTGGTTTTAAAGCGCACCCGTGGTAGAGAAACGGAATGCGATATAAGCGTGCGTAGCCATGATACGCACACGACAAACTGCCTTAAAATATTTAGACTTGAGGGAAAGCTTCGTTAGCAAACGATAGCACGGCAATCAGCACTCGAATATAATTATAACCCTAATACTAATTGTAAATATTCATCTCATCTATGGGATCTAATGCGCGCGCTGTTTCTTTGTCTCTGCGTGTAGTAGTTGAGAGAGCCAGTTTAAGGGCGGAGAAGAAGAAAGAAAAGAAAAGCAAAAACTGCAGCGCCGTGGTTTTAAAGCGCAGCCGTGGTAGAGAAACGGAATGCGATATAAGCGTGCGTAGCCACGATACGCACACGACAAACTGCCTTAAAATATTTAGACTTGAGGGAAAGCTTCGTTAGCAAACGATAGCACGGCAATCAGCACTCGAATATAATTTTAACCCTAATACTAATTGTAAATATTCATCTCATCTATGGGATCTAATGCGCGCGCTGTTGCTTTGTCTCTGCGTGTAGTAGTTGAGAGAGCCAGTTTAAGGGCAGAGTAGTTGGAAGGCATACTTTCTAGGAAAAATGGCCGCTCAAGGAGAAGAGCGAACTCGAGCGGCTTTAGAGGCTAGGAAAACTGCCTTAAAATATTTAGACTTGAGGGAAAGCTTCGTTAACAAACTATAACACGGCAATCAGCACTCGAATACGACGAGAGAAATTACTGAGACGTGGAAAATTCCCTTGAAAAAAATCTGGTTTGCTAGACAAATGCTCGTATGTATTGGACCTCTTAAAAGATGAGGGGTGAAATATGCGCTCACCGAGAGGGCATCTTCAGCGCGAGACATCCACAAGGCACCTTACAGAGATGTGGAGAGCTTCGCGGCCGGAACGAAGCATCCCTTCTCCGCCGGCCAAGAGGGGGAAACGTGCTTTCCGATCGCTCAAGGTTGCGCGGACAACGCATAGCTCTAGCGTCTAGGAAGAGCTTAACCAGGTGCGATGGCGGCACGCATAGCGTGGGAAGCTAGCCGCCAGAATAACTATACCAAGGACTGCTGCTGATGAGGGCGAAGTACCTTCGTGTAATTATAATAACCCTAATAGGACTACTTTCGAAAAAAAAAAAAAGGAAACGGCCCAGAGGGCTATACTACGAGAGCTATGACTGATAGTTTTCTATATATATATATATATATATATATATATATATATTCATCTCATCTATGGGATCGCATTCGCGCGCTGTTTCTTTGTCTCTGCGTGTAGTACAGTTAAGAGAGCCAGTTTAAGGGCGGAGAAGAAGAAAGAAGAGAAAAGCAAAAACTGCAGCGCCGTGGTTTTAAAGCGCACCCGTGGTAGAGAAACGGAATGCGATATAAGCGTGCGTAGCCATGATACGCACACGACAAACTGCCTTAAAATATTTAGACTTGAGGGAGAGCTTCGTTAGCAAACGATAGCACGGCAATCAGCACTCGAATATAATTATAACCCTAATACTAATTGTAAATATTCATCTCATCTATGGGATCTAATGCGCGCGCTGTTTCTTTGTCTCTGCGTGTAGTAGTTGAGAGAGCCAGTTTAAGGGCGGAGAAGAAGAAAGAAAAGAAAAGCAAAAACTGCAGCGCCGTGGTTTTAAAGCGCAGCCGTGGTAGAGAAACGGAATGCGATATAAGCGTGCGTAGCCACGATACGCACACGACAAACTGCCTTAAAATATTTAGACTTGAGGGAAAGCTTCGTTAGCAAACGATAGCACGGCAATCAGCACTCGAATATAATTTTAACCCTAATACTAATTGTAAATATTCATCTCATCTATGGGATCTAATGCGCGCGCTGTTGCTTTGTCTCTGCGTGTAGTAGTTGAGAGAGCCAGTTTAAGGGCAGAGTAGTTGGAAGGCATACTTTCTAGGAAAAATGGCCGCTCAAGGAGAAGAGCGAACTCGAGCGGCTTTAGAGGCTAGGAAAACTGCCTTAAAATATTTAGACTTGAGGGAAAGCTTCGTTAACAAACTATAACACGGCAATCAGCACTCGAATACGACGAGAGAAATTACTGAGACGTGGAAAATTCCCTTGAAAAAAATCTGGTTTGCTAGACAAATGCTCGTATGTATTGGACCTCTTAAAAGATGAGGGGTGAAATATGCGCTCACCGAGAGGGCATCTTCAGCGCGAGACATCCACAAGGCACCTTACAGAGATGTGGAGAGCTTCGCGGCCGGAACGAAGCATCCCTTCTCCGCCGGCCAAGAGGGGGAAACGTGCTTTCCGATCGCTCAAGGTTGCGCGGACAACGCATAGCTCTAGCGTCTAGGAAGAGCTTAACCAGGTGCGATGGCGGCACGCATAGCGTGGGAAGCTAGCCGCCAGAATAACTATACCAAGGACTGCTGCTGATGAGGGCGAAGTACCTTCGTGTAATTATAATAACCCTAATAGGACTACTTTCGAAAAAAAAAAAAGGAAACGGCCCAGAGGGCTATACTACGAGAGCTATGACTGATAGTTTTCTATATATATATATATATATATATATATATATATATATATATATATATATATATATATATTCATCTCATCTATGGGATCGCATTCGCGCGCTGTTTCTTTGTCTCTGCGTGTAGTACAGTTAAGAGAGCCAGTTTAAGGGCGGAGAAGAAGAAAGAAGAGAAAAGCAAAAACTGCAGCGCCGTGGTTTTAAAGCGCACCCGTGGTAGAGAAACGGAATGCGATATAAGCGTGCGTAGCCATGATACGCACACGACAAACTGCCTTAAAATATTTAGACTTGAGGGAAAGCTTCGTTAGCAAACGATAGCACGGCAATCAGCACTCGAATATAATTATAACCCTAATACTAATTGTAAATATTCATCTCATCTATGGGATCTAATGCGCGCGCTGTTTCTTTGTCTCTGCGTGTAGTAGTTGAGAGAGCCAGTTTAAGGGCGGAGAAGAAGAAAGAAAAGAAAAGCAAAAACTGCAGCGCCGTGGTTTTAAAGCGCAGCCGTGGTAGAGAAACGGAATGCGATATAAGCGTGCGTAGCCACGATACGCACACGACAAACTGCCTTAAAATATTTAGACTTGAGGGAAAGCTTCGTTAGCAAACGATAGCACGGCAATCAGCACTCGAATATAATTTTAACCCTAATACTAATTGTAAATATTCATCTCATCTATGGGATCTAATGCGCGCGCTGTTGCTTTGTCTCTGCGTGTAGTAGTTGAGAGAGCCAGTTTAAGGGCAGAGTAGTTGGAAGGCATACTTTCTAGGAAAAATGGCCGCTCAAGGAGAAGAGCGAACTCGAGCGGCTTTAGAGGCTAGGAAAACTGCCTTAAAATATTTAGACTTGAGGGAAAGCTTCGTTAACAAACTATAACACGGCAATCAGCACTCGAATACGACGAGAGAAATTACTGAGACGTGGAAAATTCCCTTGAAAAAAATCTGGTTTGCTAGACAAATGCTCGTATGTATTGGACCTCTTAAAAGATGAGGGGTGAAATATGCGCTCACCGAGAGGGCATCTTCAGCGCGAGACATCCACAAGGCACCTTACAGAGATGTGGAGAGCTTCGCGGCCGGAACGAAGCATCCCTTCTCCGCCGGCCAAGAGGGGGAAACGTGCTTTCCGATCGCTCAAGGTTGCGCGGACAACGCATAGCTCTAGCGTCTAGGAAGAGCTTAACCAGGTGCGATGGCGGCACGCATAGCGTGGGAAGCTAGCCGCCAGAATAACTATACCAAGGACTGCTGCTGATGAGGGCGAAGTACCTTCGTGTAATTATAATAACCCTAATAGGACTACTTTCGAAAAAAAAAAAAAAGGAAACGGCCCAGAGGGCTATACTACGAGAGCTATGACTGATAGTTTTCTATATATATATATATATATATATATATATATATATATTCATCTCATCTATGGGATCGCATTCGCGCGCTGTTTCTTTGTCTCTGCGTGTAGTACAGTTAAGAGAGCCAGTTTAAGGGCGGAGAAGAAGAAAGAAGAGAAAAGCAAAAACTGCAGCGCCGTGGTTTTAAAGCGCACCCGTGGTAGAGAAACGGAATGCGATATAAGCGTGCGTAGCCATGATACGCACACGACAAACTGCCTTAAAATATTTAGACTTGAGGGAGAGCTTCGTTAGCAAACGATAGCACGGCAATCAGCACTCGAATATAATTATAACCCTAATACTAATTGTAAATATTCATCTCATCTATGGGATCTAATGCGCGCGCTGTTTCTTTGTCTCTGCGTGTAGTAGTTGAGAGAGCCAGTTTAAGGGCGGAGAAGAAGAAAGAAAAGAAAAGCAAAAACTGCAGCGCCGTGGTTTTAAAGCGCAGCCGTGGTAGAGAAACGGAATGCGATATAAGCGTGCGTAGCCACGATACGCACACGACAAACTGCCTTAAAATATTTAGACTTGAGGGAAAGCTTCGTTAGCAAACGATAGCACGGCAATCAGCACTCGAATATAATTTTAACCCTAATACTAATTGTAAATATTCATCTCATCTATGGGATCTAATGCGCGCGCTGTTGCTTTGTCTCTGCGTGTAGTAGTTGAGAGAGCCAGTTTAAGGGCAGAGTAGTTGGAAGGCATACTTTCTAGGAAAAATGGCCGCTCAAGGAGAAGAGCGAACTCGAGCGGCTTTAGAGGCTAGGAAAACTGCCTTAAAATATTTAGACTTGAGGGAAAGCTTCGTTAACAAACTATAACACGGCAATCAGCACTCGAATACGACGAGAGAAATTACTGAGACGTGGAAAATTCCCTTGAAAAAAATCTGGTTTGCTAGACAAATGCTCGTATGTATTGGACCTCTTAAAAGATGAGGGGTGAAATATGCGCTCACCGAGAGGGCATCTTCAGCGCGAGACATCCACAAGGCACCTTACAGAGATGTGGAGAGCTTCGCGGCCGGAACGAAGCATCCCTTCTCCGCCGGCCAAGAGGGGGAAACGTGCTTTCCGATCGCTCAAGGTTGCGCGGACAACGCATAGCTCTAGCGTCTAGGAAGAGCTTAACCAGGTGCGATGGCGGCACGCATAGCGTGGGAAGCTAGCCGCCAGAATAACTATACCAAGGACTGCTGCTGATGAGGGCGAAGTACCTTCGTGTAATTATAATAACCCTAATAGGACTACTTTCGAAAAAAAAAAAAGGAAACGGCCCAGAGGGCTATACTACGAGAGCTATGACTGATAGTTTTCTATATATATATATATATATATATATATATATATATATATATATATATATATATATATATATTCATCTCATCTATGGGATCGCATTCGCGCGCTGTTTCTTTGTCTCTGCGTGTAGTACAGTTAAGAGAGCCAGTTTAAGGGCGGAGAAGAAGAAAGAAGAGAAAAGCAAAAACTGCAGCGCCGTGGTTTTAAAGCGCACCCGTGGTAGAGAAACGGAATGCGATATAAGCGTGCGTAGCCATGATACGCACACGACAAACTGCCTTAAAATATTTAGACTTGAGGGAAAGCTTCGTTAGCAAACGATAGCACGGCAATCAGCACTCGAATATAATTATAACCCTAATACTAATTGTAAATATTCATCTCATCTATGGGATCTAATGCGCGCGCTGTTTCTTTGTCTCTGCGTGTAGTAGTTGAGAGAGCCAGTTTAAGGGCGGAGAAGAAGAAAGAAAAGAAAAGCAAAAACTGCAGCGCCGTGGTTTTAAAGCGCAGCCGTGGTAGAGAAACGGAATGCGATATAAGCGTGCGTAGCCACGATACGCACACGACAAACTGCCTTAAAATATTTAGACTTGAGGGAAAGCTTCGTTAGCAAACGATAGCACGGCAATCAGCACTCGAATATAATTTTAACCCTAATACTAATTGTAAATATTCATCTCATCTATGGGATCTAATGCGCGCGCTGTTGCTTTGTCTCTGCGTGTAGTAGTTGAGAGAGCCAGTTTAAGGGCAGAGTAGTTGGAAGGCATACTTTCTAGGAAAAATGGCCGCTCAAGGAGAAGAGCGAACTCGAGCGGCTTTAGAGGCTAGGAAAACTGCCTTAAAATATTTAGACTTGAGGGAAAGCTTCGTTAACAAACTATAACACGGCAATCAGCACTCGAATACGACGAGAGAAATTACTGAGACGTGGAAAATTCCCTTGAAAAAAATCTGGTTTGCTAGACAAATGCTCGTATGTATTGGACCTCTTAAAAGATGAGGGGTGAAATATGCGCTCACCGAGAGGGCATCTTCAGCGCGAGACATCCACAAGGCACCTTACAGAGATGTGGAGAGCTTCGCGGCCGGAACGAAGCATCCCTTCTCCGCCGGCCAAGAGGGGGAAACGTGCTTTCCGATCGCTCAAGGTTGCGCGGACAACGCATAGCTCTAGCGTCTAGGAAGAGCTTAACCAGGTGCGATGGCGGCACGCATAGCGTGGGAAGCTAGCCGCCAGAATAACTATACCAAGGACTGCTGCTGATGAGGGCGAAGTACCTTCGTGTAATTATAATAACCCTAATAGGACTACTTTCGAAAAAAAAAAAAAGGAAACGGCCCAGAGGGCTATACTACGAGAGCTATGACTGATAGTTTTCTATATATATATATATATATATATATATATATATATATATATATATATATATATATATATATATATATATATATATTCATCTCATCTATGGGATCGCATTCGCGCGCTGTTTCTTTGTCTCTGCGTGTAGTACAGTTAAGAGAGCCAGTTTAAGGGCGGAGAAGAAGAAAGAAGAGAAAAGCAAAAACTGCAGCGCCGTGGTTTTAAAGCGCACCCGTGGTAGAGAAACGGAATGCGATATAAGCGTGCGTAGCCATGATACGCACACGACAAACTGCCTTAAAATATTTAGACTTGAGGGAAAGCTTCGTTAGCAAACGATAGCACGGCAATCAGCACTCGAATATAATTATAACCCTAATACTAATTGTAAATATTCATCTCATCTATGGGATCTAATGCGCGCGCTGTTTCTTTGTCTCTGCGTGTAGTAGTTGAGAGAGCCAGTTTAAGGGCGGAGAAGAAGAAAGAAAAGAAAAGCAAAAACTGCAGCGCCGTGGTTTTAAAGCGCAGCCGTGGTAGAGAAACGGAATGCGATATAAGCGTGCGTAGCCACGATACGCACACGACAAACTGCCTTAAAATATTTAGACTTGAGGGAAAGCTTCGTTAGCAAACGATAGCACGGCAATCAGCACTCGAATATAATTTTAACCCTAATACTAATTGTAAATATTCATCTCATCTATGGGATCTAATGCGCGCGCTGTTGCTTTGTCTCTGCGTGTAGTAGTTGAGAGAGCCAGTTTAAGGGCAGAGTAGTTGGAAGGCATACTTTCTAGGAAAAATGGCCGCTCAAGGAGAAGAGCGAACTCGAGCGGCTTTAGAGGCTAGGAAAACTGCCTTAAAATATTTAGACTTGAGGGAAAGCTTCGTTAACAAACTATAACACGGCAATCAGCACTCGAATACGACGAGAGAAATTACTGAGACGTAATTTCTCTCGTCGTATTCGAGTGCTGATTGCCGTGTTATAGTTTGTTAACGTAGTTAACCACAAATATAATCGCGATGTTGACGTTCGGGAGAGAAGATAATGCGCATTATGTAATAACATACTCCGTTGAACGACGCACTCTCTCTCTATAGAGAGAGAGAGTGCACAAATATATATATATATATATATATATATATATATATATATATATATATATATATATATATATTGTTCTATCGCCTTTTATTCGCTTCACCCATTTTCCCAGCACGGGGTGGCCAGCCGGTATACTTATAAACACTGGCTAACCTCCCTGTCGTTCCCTCCCTTCTTTCTCTCTCTCTCTCTACGGTCGAGCTGTGCACGTCACGAGAGACGGGATTATTTCCGTCTCGGCCTCAAATGATGCGCCACGCTGCACCGAATAACGACTCTCCGCACTTGGCAGTACTGCACCAGCTCCTCGAAGATACACTGCAACCCGGAAATGAACGGCTGCATCGCTCGGGGTAATTTTCCTCTCCTCCTTCACCGTCTCGCGCTCGTGTATCGCGGCGCCGAAGACGCTGAGCCTGCGCGGACCCGAACGCGGCGACTTTCCCCCGAGTTCAGTGAACTCCCTTGTCAGCCACGGACCGAGACCCCCAGGTGCCCGCGCCGTTGCCGACAATGCTCGCGCGGCTCACACCGCTGCGCAGCCGAGAGAGACAGCGAGACGGCACTTGAGCGCCGTTGTCTCGGCGGCGCGTGAGAAACGCCGTGAGCGTCGGAGCACGTGCACGCGAGCTTGTCGCGGTGCCCCGGAAGGCAACACAAAAGGCGCGCTGCTGGCCGCAGACGCCGAAGCTGTCAGCGCGGACAATGTCGGCGGCGACGCCGCACCTGCTCCGCGGTGATGCAAGTGTGACGCTTGTGCCGCGGACTGGCGAACAATGAACGGCCGCCGGCATGCGCAGCGGGCGCATGCGCAAACCATACAGCAGCGAGAATCCCGCGAGCAACGAATTAACGGTTATTTTCCCCAAGTGGGGAAAAACGAAGCGAGCGTCGCATGTTTCGTCGGCTATGTCGTCGCTAGCCTACCATGACTGCAGCGTTGCGTTATAGAACGTCCAGCAACCGACTGCGCAGAATCATCGTGCCCCTACAGGCGCAAAATCGCCGCGCGACTGGCCGCTCCATCCAGGCAGTTTACGTGTATTCGCGGGCTTCTTTCACGCTCGGAAAATCAATTTTATGTCGCACGTATTAAAATTAAATTATGGGGTTTTACGTGCCAAAACCACTTTCTGATTATGAGGCACGCCGTAATGGGGGACTCCGGAAATTTGGACCACCTGGGGTTCTTTAACGTGCACCTAAATCTAAGTACATGGGTGTTTTCGCATTTCGCCCCCATCGAAATGCGGCCGCCGTGGCCGGGATTCGATCCCGCATGTAGCACGTATTGGGCAACAGAAAGCTGTATCGGGAGTTTTCCATGTTTCTCTGAAATTTTCTCATTGACATTTTTCATATAATTATAATAATTGAGAAATTAATCCAGTTACGGGGAATGCAAAAAGATAATCTGAGTGTCTCCAAGCGACAGCAAATTGCATTTAACTTGGTTCGGTCCAGCTACGTGGCATTTGCATATTTTTAGCTCAAGTTACGTGGAACACCCTGTATGTTCTTTGTTCTTGTGTTCGTCTGAAACACGCACTGACGAGTACCAGCAAGGCACACCCGCTACTTTTTGAGCTCGAAAGACGTATACGAGTTTTGCCGAAGAGAATTTGAGAGCTAAGTTTACCACCATTGCGCTATGCCTGCAAGTAACCGGTACGCCACCAGAACGAATGAATCCACCGACCAACCTTCATAGGAGCTTTGATACAGCAGCCATAGCCATACACGAAAGAAGCTGTAGCGCACTATACACAGTGTCCCAGCTAACTTTCCCCAGAATTTAAAAATATGCGGATGCACTCTAAGACGACGCGACCAAATGCACGCTGCTCACCATTGTACGGAGTAAGTCGCAGTCGCGCTATTTTGCGTATTCTGCTTAATTGCATAATTAGTCAAAGATTAATTAACCAACTTCTGAAGCAACAAGGTTAGGCAAAAAAATTCCGATTAGAAAGTAGTAGAGCGCTTCGCAAAACGTCCAATTAAACAGTTTCCTACTTTCTATCACGCATTAGCGTTTTTACGCTTACAGCAGACGCCCGCGAAATAAAAGTACCACGTGACATGACCGCTTGCGCGCCGTGATTTCAGCGCTCTCAAACGCTCCGCGCACAAACGGATATAGCATTTAGCCGGCTGTGCTGCCTCCGCGCCTGCTTGTCGCCATCATGAACTGCCGCGACGGAAGCACGTCGGTGGCGTAAATCGCACAGCCAACGCCTGCGTCACTGCCCTGTCGCGTTTTATGCGGCAGCGCACTCTGCTAGATGTTCGTTTGTTCAAGAAATGTTTGGGAGCGCTGCAATCACGACGCGCAAGCAGGCATATCCCGTGGTATATTTT
Source organism: Dermacentor andersoni (assembly GCF_023375885.2). Lineage (NCBI taxonomy): Eukaryota > Metazoa > Arthropoda > Arachnida > Ixodida > Ixodidae > Dermacentor > Dermacentor andersoni. The sequence continues at coordinate 85,072,618 of NC_092814.1, forward strand.
TTGTTTCGCGGGCATTAGCAGTAACCGAAAAAACACTAATACCTAATAGGCAGAGAGTTACAAACTGTTTCATTGGACGTTTTGCAAAGCTCTCTACAGTATTCTAATTGGAATTTTTGCCCGACTTCGTTGCTTCAGAAGTTGGTTTATTAATCTTGACTAATTATGCAGTTAAGCAGAATACAAAAAAATAGTGTGACTTACTCCATACAATTATCAGCAACATGCATTTGGTCGCGTCGTCTTAGAGTGCGTCGGCATATTTTTGAACTCTGGGTAAAGTTAGCTGGGACACCCTGTATATACCTATACAGCCGCAACGACAAGAGCCCGTGACGATGGGCCTTACCTTATACCAAGCAAGGAATACCTCAGGTTCTACAAGCTACCTCTAAGTCGAAAAATCGCACTTTTATAAAGAAAAAAACTGTTTCTAAAGCCTTCAGGTATGGGTCAAAAATAAATCGTGCAAAATGTGACCCTTCCCTTTACGCCTGTACCAAACTAAGCAGAAGCACAAACATGCGAGCTCTGACAACAGCTGTGCAAAGGCGAACCTATAGTGGTTGTCATTGAGCCTGACAAAGGAAAAAAAGAGAAAGAAGCACGCATAAGAAAAGCCGAATGTTTGTCTCCTAGGCACTGCAGTGAACCTGCTCGCAACCAAGAAAAAAAAAAAAAAAGAGGAGGCGCTCCACGTCCAGACGCGATCTCGCGAGCTTTTTTTCCGCTGAGCCAGCGTCCACCAGGTTCCGATCTGGCAAAACGGTGGGAGGCCGCCGAGTATCCCGCCCGACAAGTCGTCTCCGTCGAGGCTGACACGCGTCATCGAGGCAGGGAGGTCCCGAAGAAGACGTCAATGTCGCAGAAGACGCCCGCGAACTGAATCCGTTTTAACGGCAGTCCAAACCGTTACGGGACGGGGAAGCATTCGTTCGCAGACTATTGGTGTCACGACAGATGTGTTTTTTTTTCTTCTTCTTTTCGTTTCGCAAACACTCGGCACAGGCAAACGCGGCAGCGAGTCAACGACATCAGCAGACTTGCTGACGGGGCACCGCGAGAGCTACGACCCACGGCAACAAGGTCACGCCGACCTGTCGCGCGCGCCGCCTTCGCCACCCACCGCTGTCGCCGTCTACCGCGCCTTTTTTTTTTTGTTTTTACTGCGCTCCACGATCCGGCACTGCCTGTGCCGAGTGTTTGCTTTTGAGATACTATACACGGTGTTGATACATGATTCGGTGTAGGTACAGCGCACGAAAGAACAAGGACAAAACGAGGGCCACGGACACATGTGGCGCGCTACGCGTTTGTCCGCTTTTCTACTTTTTTTTATTCCCTTTTCGCGCTACCTTATACGCCGAATCGGGCATTACTCACTCGCCCGAACCGTTACGCAGAGGGATTTTCGCCGCAAGCGCAACGCTTTCGGAGCCCACCGGTACAGCTATACACGAGTCCCGATAAAGCGCGCGCACGAGATTTCCATCGCGCGGATCGCGTAATACAGCTTTGGTCTCGTCCGCATATTACAGCAGCTCGCAGCTATACAGCACGGACTCGCCGCCAGTCCCAGCTGATCTATATGATAGGCACCTGTATAGGGACAATGAACACGCATGCATAATCCTACAGGAATTACATGACTGCATGCACCGCACGCGCAAGTAAGCCGGCGTTTGTAGACTGCTCATTTTAGCAGGTCTTTTCTTTTTTGAGATAAAGAAATTTCTTATAGCCAGCGCGCGTTCAAAGCGCTTTACAGTCAAAGCGTGCAGATAATGCACCGCAGAAAAGCGAAAATAAATGCGTCGACGACGACGCGCAGTATGCAGCCAACTAGGCGATGCAAGACGATATGCGTACGAGCTATAGACTCGCGTCCGATAGCAAGCACAGACTGAAGGATAAGAGCAACGCATCTTCTCCTTTGTTCCATCGTGTAACTGGCTGCCGTATCAGCGCCACATGTATGTTGCCTGGAGGATTAATTCGTGCCGATGGCGTACTCGTGACAAATGTTTTTAGCACATGCAACCACCCTACAAGTCTACAGTGATTTCATTGCTAGACTCCCTCAACTATGCCCTCCTGCAACCTTTAACCCATGTTCCAATAACGTCTGTTGCGCGGTCCGGAAAATTCGTGGGGGATAATAACACCGCCGACACATCTTGTGACCCGACCAGACGATAGTTGGCGCACGATCTGCTACCCGCTGTTCAGGGCGCGAATGCCACTCGCAAGCACGTCGTGCTTAGGTGCAGATGCATTTGCGCTCCTCCTTATGTTTACGAGGTCCCAACAAAGCTTTGTTGCCGCGGATTCTAATTCACTCAGTTTGAGGTCAGTCGGTGAACGATACCGTACTATTTAACCTCCGATTCAACTGTACACTGGCACACATTTAATATCCAGAATTGAAGCCAGTCAGCGCTGAAGTGATGCCCTTGTGGCAAAATTCAGAGACAAGTGACTGTTCCGAGGCATCCGTCTCGAAAACTTGCGCCAAAATACAAAAAACTACGCGGAACACCATGGTGCAAGTCAAGCCGTACTCGCTGGCCGCAAGGAGGAATGGACGGCGCAGTGAAGATGCAGGAGTCACAAATGGCAGGCTGACTGAGTTAATGTCGTTTCCGTTAAGCTTTTCCTCGTGAACGAGCTGTGGCGTCTGAGTTATCTCGCAGGGCGGCCACGCCTCTGGAAAGAGGAATGTCGGTCGTCAAGGGCATGCATTCGCAGCAGAGCCTGCGAAAGGGCCGGCCCCTTCGGTAATGAGCCAAAGCAAAGTTCCCTCGCTCTGACCGTGAACTTCACACCGACTTTTAGTCGCCGGCGAGCGCTGTAACACGCACTAAGAAGGCAGTACAAAAGAAAGCCGACGCGCCATACAAACGACTGAGTTTTTATGCCTGAAAAGAGAGTAGGCGGTCAAAAAGAAATAGCCGGAAAGAAAGGGAACGAACAGGCCCGAAACGGCTTTCCGGATGAGAAAAAGGGGCGAGGGGGGCCGCAAGCAAGAGGCGATCGTGACCTCAAGTTTCGCGCCGCCAAAAGTGGTTGGTACGCGTGTGAGGCCATGCAGAAAGCGGCCGAGTGAAAAAAAAAGGCGGGGGCGGCCACAGGTAGTTCAGCTACAGCGCGGCAGCAGAGACCATTCCGCGCAGGATGCGCGCGCATCCCACGGCCAACAACAGCGAGAGCGTCCGCTTTCGTCCTCGCGCACGCATGCAGGTTCCGGCCATCATGTCGAAGGCGGCACAAGAGCCCGCTTTTCTTCACATTCGACGGCGCCGGGGGTTGGCGAAGAAGCCCCAGCCGCAAACAACGAGAGTAACCCTTCTCTCCTATATTTCAAATTGCCGCTCCTCCTTTTGCGGCGCTCCGGTACCTCTTCTTTATCAACAGTGTCGGAAGCGGCGCACGAAGGAAGGAAGCCCGACGTGGCTCGTAAAACTTGAAAACGGGAACAGGCAGAACAAGTCGTAAAGAAGACGGAGAAAAGTGTCGCCGTGACGACCGGCAGCCGCGGGCGCGAAGGCTGGGCGCGCGCAAGACGCGGCGGCGACGAAAAAGCCTCTCCGAGGAAAATCCGCGGGGGGGGTTACGCACGGTGGTGCGGCGAAGACAACTAAGAAAAGAAAAGCAGAACGCCGAACGGAAGAGCGCCCGCCGAGCAACGCCGCGGGTGCATTGCCGGACGCCGAAGATCAACCGGTTCGCGGATCCTAGGGCGCCGGCGGCTGTTACGCGGCAAGCAAACCGGCAAGTCTCCCACACCGACTGCTCACCGCCGCCACCACGCGTTCCACGAAGACAGCCGCCGCTAACGGGCGATGCCGCCTCCGACGGCGCACATTGCGGGCGTGGACTCCGAGGACGTCGGTTTCTCCGTACCACACGCACGCTGATGCCGCACCCTTCTGCTACGCAGCGCCCAGTGGGGATACGAGCCCACCTCGCGACACGAACGTGCGTGCCCGACTCTCGTTTTTCTGCTTTTTTTTTTGCCTTTTCCTTTGGGTGCGATGATAGCTTGCCGACTAAACCGGTCTACGCCGCCGAATCGGCGTTTGTACAGCGACAGAAATACTTCAGATGTCGCCAGTGCAAAGCCCCTACCACACTACTTTTGCCTGGCATGTGCTTTCGGGCAACATCACCACCAGAGTAAGCCCATAAAGACACAAGATAAATACAGACTATTTCACGGAAGCGTTGGTGCGCCGTTGTCATGCTATATTAGAACAAGTGTGTGTGTGTGTTTACGATAATGTACAGACGCGACCATGCCCATGTAAATTTGACGAAACTTACCACAAAATTAAGTAATTACGAGCATACAACTTCAAGACAGCAGCGCCCATGTACTGAAAACATCATCTACATAAGACGAACAGGAAGAGACAAAAACGGCAGGGCTGACGTTTGCGGCTGTTTCTGTGCGTTCTCATTTTCGCAATATTCTCGATTTTCTGTTGCAATCATATACACGGAGTCTTCTCCAATGACATCGATTATTTCATAAACAGCGTGCCTAAGTAAAATTAGTAGTCGGCATACACGTCGTCGTCGTCGTCGCCCCCAAACAAACACACACACTTCTTTTTTCTTTGCAAATTTCCAATCCCTTATGTCTGTGTCAGCAGCTGTGAAGGCGGAATTTTACGCGACTTATTTTCGTGACATGTTTTATGCGCATCGCGTCAGTTTAGTGTCGGTGAAACACAAGCCCGTGAGACTAAAATACTGGGAACAAGCATTGGCCAGAAATAGCGGGCCAGTATGAGCAGCGACCTTGAGGTTGCTTTGAACTAAATGTTTATGCAAACTAAATTTCGCTTCCTTTGAGCTTTTCGATAGACAGAGGCGTAGCCAGAAATATTTTTCGGGGGGGGGGGGGGGGGGCACCCACTTGACAGGGGACGGAGAGGGGGCAGGAGGCAGGGGTCTGGGGAAATAGGGTACCGAAGAGGCAGCATAATCAATAATGAACAGCCAGTGAGAAGCAAGGGAAAAAAGAAACCATAAAATGCGGCTTCTTCACTCACCTGGGAAACAGGCGACCCTGGAGAGCAGCAGCCTGTGTCCCAGCTGGCTCATGGAGGTCGGCTGGGCGAGGCTGTTGTCGCAGTAGCCGTCATCGTGCTCCTCTTCCCTCGACAGCGATGTCCGTTCGCGGAAGAGGGCAGACAGGCCATCTGCATATAAGCAAAAAATAAAATCAACATCCTGCAGTATAGTCTCTGGCATCAGCTGTCGCACACGGTACCTCCCGTAAGTGATTACAGGCGAAGAAGGGAAGGATCGAGTGAAAAAGGCAAAGCAAGTTTGACTGCGAACAAGGGAGAAAAAAGGAATACAGGACGGAAACAATGAGCCGGAAGAATATGGGGAACCGGGGGACTCCATTATTCCTTTGTTACAATCATATGAAGCCAGGGAAAGCCCAGGGGAAACCAAATGTTTGTTAAAGAAAATTGAAATGTATAATTAATAAGGGAAATGAAAATGAAAGTGGACGGAACGACAACTTGCCACCTACGACAAGTTGTTCTTTTGTCTACTTTCAGGGCGTTTCGTGAGAACAGGCGCCGCCTAATCGTGATAGGATTAGCGAAAGCGGCCGGTCAATCACTGTTTTTACGAACAAGCGAATTCGGTCCCACCTCTGGAAAGAGAACGAGAGAGGCAGAAAGTAGCAGGTTTATAACGACTCGAAAATGTTCTTGTACGTATGTTAAGTGAAAATAGCTAAGGCCGAAAAAATATACATACTTGTTTTCACTGCAAACGTTATCTATATAATAGGATAAAACTGAACTAATCTTTTGAAATAAATATTTTAGATGCCCTACGTTTTGGGCCGCCTATTGGGACATGATAATTCCAGTGCATCAAAGCACGTATGAAACGGCACGCCGTCTAGTGTGCCTACAGAAAGCGCATATTACGTATTACAACGCAGAGAAAGGCTTGCTTACGTTAGGCTCGGCGAGACGCACCGCAGAGTCGCATGTTCTTCGTGCAGTTAAAAGTGGCTGCTCGCCTTTACTAATGCGGGGCACGCGTTTAACGTAATACGTGTCGTCCACTACGAGGCGTCTGTACCAACAGTTGATTGGGTCGTACTTGCTTCCGCAAGGTAACTCGAAGAAAAAAATAAACGATGCCGGGGCACACTGAAGTATTACATTATATTGCTAATATACATATAACTTGGCAATATCGCTGTTGCCTTTATGTGCACATTGTCCGTGTACAAAAATATGTGGCACGGGGAACGTCGCGTAGTGCCGCGCTGGTAAGTCCACGATGTGATGAATAATATGCCCGTAGATTTGGCCGATGTACTCTGCTTCCTGTCAGTGATGCATTCGCGAACCTTGTCAGTGTTTTCCCGCGAAATCATGGGCCCTTTTTTAACAAAAACAACAACAACAACAAAGGGCGGTTTCGCATTGGAAGAGATAAACAACAATAACAAGGTTCGGTGTGGTGGTGAGGTCCATCGACGTTGCAGGCGTTGCACCTCAATTGCGCACGCGATCAGACGGCAGGAAAACCGTCAGCGTTTGCAGCTTGAAGTGCACTGTACGGAACCGCTCGGACTACTATATGCGCCACGGTGTGGCATGCGCACAGCTGCACAGCAGGGACGCGCGTGCGTGTCCGCCCGACGCTCATGCCAGCAGCGGAAGTCAGGCCCCTGGCTCCGCTGCAGAGCCGACTGAACGGAGCGTTGACAGTGCGCCCACCGCCATTGTTCCCCTCCCTCGGCACAGGGTAGCCAATCGGAGATCATCTCTGGTTAACTTCCCTGTCTTTCCTATGCACCTCTTTCTCTCTCTCACACACACACACACACACACACACACACACACACATTGCTATTTTGAATGGTAGCAGCCGAAATCTGGCCAATGAGCAAAGTTGGTTCGTAAGAGAACGTTTTTGAATACGGGCTCGGAGAGCAAAATCACAAGGCTCTTGTTTCGCAAAAGCTAGATGTTCGCCATTGGTTGGCAGCATTCGCTAATAATATATCCAACATCACGGTTGGTTGGCACCTTGCCTTAAGTGCTCTACTAGAGCATAAGAAGTTTTTTTGTTCTTTTTTTGTGAATATAGGGCCAGTTTATTTACAGCGAGACATGTCTCTTCCCCAGGCACGTGACTCCTAACGAGCTGATACAAAATAAAAAAGAAAAGGTTAAAAAATTTAACGCGCGACGAAGGAGCCACCTATTATTATTATTATTATTATTATTATTATTATTATTATTATTATTATTATTATATATAAAAACGCACATGCACATACAGAGAGGGAAATGGGGAAGCAGCAGGCTGGCAACTGCGGACATCGGCCAGCAGACATCGGTTTCTCTGTTAGCAAGGCGGATTCTTTATCATTAAGACGATCTAGCGCTGAAATTCAGTCCATTTCATAGAAAGAAAGTGCCACATAACTTAGCCGACTTGTGTGCATTATATATGTCGCATTTTTAAACATCTTTCTTTTCTTTTTTTAAATTCTTTTCAGCCTTCATAATTCGCTTGCACGGCGCTGCGCTACCGCTGTCGCCGGGATCAGTAACTCAACGCGACGCATGATTAAAAAAAAAATGAAATGACTCGTTACGAAACACAGCTTCTGTTGTTTCCTATGTGACAAAAGAAATATAGCGTTCCAGCTCATTTATAACGGTTTATTATTTTTTTTTCGGTACCGTTTCGATGCTCATTTCGCGTGTTTCGACGGTATACGAAAACATATCTTTGCACTCCAAGCTGGCGAGCTCCAATAAAACTTATGACGGTCATTATGCAGCGCTCCGCGGTATTATGCGCTCCTGAAAAAAAAAAAAGTTTTCTTATTACGAAAGCACTTGAAGATGGAGGCTCCAGAGTTTCGTTATATTGCAGTGCGGCTATACGTGTGTTGTAGAGACATTATGTCTTGTATGATATACACTCAGTAGCTTCGTTCTCCACGACCAGATTGTTCGAATGCACAAGAAAAATTTTAAGTACTCGGAATGGTAGCTTTCATCGTCCTCCAACCGGTCAACTTACGGCGGTTCAAACTGGACCGTGTATCGACATGAGCACTAATGAACAAGCGGGGGAAAATTCACTTTCCGTCCAGTGAGACAGCATCTTGTTATGCAAAGCCAGGTCTACAAGTAATTGAATAAGCCACGATACGAGGCAATATTACGACTTAACACTAGCAATCGCATAGCTTCTAGGTCGCGCGAAACGAAGCAGCCACAGTGTAACATTTCATAGATACCTCGACACTGTGGTTTCGCTGGATATTAGCCACAAACGCTGAAACAAAAAGAGGCCTGGAATGTTTCTGCTGAACCGCTTATTCGGCGTTTTTAATGTCGGGCACAAACTCGCCGCTTCGTTACGCCATGCGAAGTACCCTGCAACACCGGCATGTGTATGACTTCAAGATGAAGCTTCCCATGCCTGCCAATTAGAAGCATATATGGAAACCAGTTTGGAGCACAGGATTTTCCTCCATGAGCTATGAGCTATGAACACTTCACTCGTCGCACTGATGACCAGATTTTAAACACTGCCAAGTTTCGGAGATGCTTGTGCGCGTACTTTGCATCTGTTATGCACACTGTACGCAACGGCAGAAGCTGGCGTCTTCCGCTGCACGTGTCAATTATCGGCATTGCCCGCGTCTTTTGGTCAGACCCTCTTCCGGAATGCAGAGTCGCAGACTAGGGAAAGCTCAAGCAGATCTCTCTGTGATTGTGTAAATAAATTGCCTCTCGCACTTAGGTCCCACCTCTCTCCCGCTCAGTCGTAAACAATTTTTTTTAGAGTAAATAACTCTTCCGTGATCTTGTAGCTGTAAAACTCAATACATTTGAACAATATTTCTTATTGTTTGAGAAAGAAAAAAAAAAAAACATTTGCAGAGGCTAGGACAGGCCCGATCACTGTGTTCATGGAACATTGACACACATGTCCTCAGCTCCGCACGTACGAAGCCGATGGCTCTTGCTCTCTTTATGTCGACGACAACGACTGAAGAATAAGAATGCTGATGACCGCGGAAAAATGCAGGCACAATAAACTATTGAGGCCGACGTTTCGCTTCACTTGCCGCTTCAGCGGCGAAGATATATATGTTCGTGAGCACTCGATGAAATGCAGAAACGCCTGCCGGAGGGCGCACACGTGTTAAAATCGCCTCTCAAGGTACTCTCAAGCAGAGCCCGCGCACTGCGTAATGAGACTTAGAGCGGCTCGCTCGGCGGTATAAAAGCTAGCTCGGTTTTCTGACGTGACAGTGGGCCCGTGTGCAATTGTTCGATGTGCACCAACGGCCGACTGCTTCGAAGGCTACGCGTTCGCTTCGAAGACAAAGTCGCGGCAATCGCCGCCGCGCTTTCGAGAGCAAGTGGGGCTAGCGCGAGGCGAGTAGCAGATGACGCAACGCGACGATTCAGGTCAATGTAAATACTGATCGGCTCGGAATTCGACAAGTCCAAGAAAGGAAAGGCCACAATAATGCCGGGTTGATCCGCGAGGAGATGGCACAATGCCGGCCGTCTCGTCGGCGGCTAGGCCAGAGATGGACAAGAGAGCCACCACCACAGGAGGTCCCGCGCTTAGTGCCGACCGCTTTCCTCGATGGTTTCCTATCGGGGGGCGTGACTAGCAGGGGGACGCGGCGGCGCTATGTAGGTTAGGCAGGAGCCTCGCAGGAGCAGCACGCGAGCGCGCTTTCGATGACTGCTTCGGAGACCCAGGCTGGCGCCGAGTGCCTCCGGCCGCTGCCCTTCTCGGCGCGCTCGCCCATGCCGTCGGGCCGGGCTGACAGGCCGGCGCACTTACTCACGCAGCCACAACAAAGACACGCACGGGGCCGCCACTATACACCACCGGGCAAGAAAACAGGAGCGGGCAGCGCAGAAATGCCGCGACGGCCCGCTCGGGGAGAGAGAGTGCCCGTTGCGTGCACGTGGTCTATCATCGCGCCGGGCAGTGCTGCAGTGCAGCCAGTGCAGCAGCAAAATTATCGCCGACGCACGCACGTTTCGCCACGGGCCGAATAAAGAGTGGTAGGAGCGCTCGCGATCTCTCAAACATAGCCGTGGGTAGCTTTCGCGTTGCCGCCCTCCCGGTGAAAACGCAAAGTCGTATTAAACGGACGCCGGCATCTGAGGCCTCACCTCGATGGCACACTTTTTCGCATGACCTTCGCAAGCGCGGCTGCGGTTCTTTCCTCCTGCCAACTTCCTTCCTGAAGCCGTTGTCGCCGTCGTAGTTGCAGCTCTATAGTCCGGTCGTTTGCTGCCTCACGGTCAACGGCGATGTGCTCGCTGAGAACAGAATCCACGTAACGTAAATGCGCATAGTGAGAGCTCTATGCAAACACGCCCTCAGGAAGGCCTCTCGGCACTGTCTTCGCGCAGTGCCGACGTGCACCCCTGATGACGCGGACCCTATAACAGGGGCGTCTACCGCGTGTCCACACGTAGGCAATGCACAGGAAAGCCTGTGTAAAACGAAGACAAAGAAGCGTCACTCCACGCCCCACATCCAAAGAAGAGCAGCCGGCAGAGAGGGCCACCCCCTTTCTTTCGCCAAGATGAGGGGGAGTGTCTCTTCGGGGCGGCCTGCAGGTCGGCATGCGCATACGACGAATCAAGAACAGTGGCAATGAACTTGGCGCAGCGTCTATTTTGGCAGTGTCTCGAGAGGATCCCCCGCCCCTCTGCCTTCGGCTTAAGCCCGGCGACATTCGGCCCTTTATAAGCTCAAACGGAGTTGTGCAGGCGCCAGTGAAAGAGAGCAGCTGCTGGGAGGGCGGCAGGGGCCCCACGCGTTGCACACACACGCCCACGTTGGATGAGCCTCGCAAGCGCGGCGCTAACGCTGACGCGCGCGTGCGTGCGTCCGCCGTCGTCACAGTTGGACACGCGGAGTGCTCGTCTGGCTGTAGGCGTTAATCACGGTGGCTTCGTTTCTACGGCACTCTTGGATGCGACCGACTCCGACGCCCAATTACAATTCTCGAAAGCGATAGGATGAGAGAGAAGCACCTATTAAACATGGAGCAGTTGACTCTACACGGTGGAACCGGGTGCTGCAGCACTATACAGAAGCCGCCACGGCAACAAAGGTTCCGACATAGATAAAAAAAAGAAAAAAGGGAGGAATTCAAGCTTAACATCAACACAAAAAATCACGGTATCTCTTTCTCTCTCCGGAAACAAACACAGGCCTGTACAAGATCAGTTACACGTGTAGAGAGAGAGGGAGCTTTAGAGATCCACATCTATTCTCGAACACATCGCCAGATTTGTAAGTTAATTCATACATCGGTCCTTTCTGATTACCTGAGTTCTGCTGCTGAGCGCTAGGTCGCGGATTCGATTCTGGGTCGCTACGGCCGCACTCGTAATGGCGGCGGAATGCAAAAATGCTCGTGCATCAAGCTTCGCATGGATGCCGATTAAATGACTCCAGCCAGTCAAAATTAACTCGGAGCGCACAATCCTGAGCGCACACTCCTGTCGTTGTCTTGGGACGCTAAAGCACCACAGACAAGCAAACTACAACTTCAGAAATCAGCATAATAAAGAATACAGCGCACAATTTTACATCGACTTGACTGTGGCATGACATACACTACCGCTTTGTGCAACAATTGCTACCCTGCATAGAGCTGTAGGACGCACTGAAAAAGCGAAACAACCGCCCCGACCAAATAATGGATGGTGTAATTTCACGCACGTATGCCTCGCTGAAGAAGACGCCAGCCGTAACCCGAGTCAAGTTGGAAGCCTCCTACACCGCGCTTATACCCGCGTAATTTAATGCATCTTCCGTGCGGCGACGACCTCTGTTCCTAAATACGGACGCTGGTTTTGGGTCGGCAGCGGGTCGCAGTATCAAGATGATTCAGAAGGATAACACAGCAGACGTCAGCTTCGCCAAGAGTAGGAAACAGCAGCGGCATCCGCAGAGGAATTCCGCAACGAAAAGACTGTATGTAGGCACCGCAAAAGACAGACTGCTGCCTCAGCTCCCCTTGCCTTCCCGTAAGTAATATCTTCACGTAAAAGACAACTGTTCTCACGGCGCCAGTGTAATTATAAAGCTATACCTGACTTTAGCGTAGTTGAAGCATCGTCAACGCTTGGTAAGCGGCGAATTTCAGCAGTGAATGTAATGCTTAGGTCATTAACCAATTTGCTCATGCCCATATATATATACGAATGCGCTGCAAAACGGTGAAGCTCCAGACGGAACGAACAAATCAGTCTAGTTTTATTGCTTGCGGGGCTTCGGATTGAATTGAACTGAATTCTGGGCTGCTACGTGCCAAAACCACTATTTGGTTATGAGGCGCGCCGTAGTAGGGGGCTTCGGGTTAATTTTGACCACCAGGGAATCTTTCCCCGCGTTGGTCCCTTGTGCGCACAAGATTGAGCCGCCATCGTAGGCTCAGCCTCGCACGCTTTCAGTCGCACATACAGCATACGGCGCGTGGCAACGATGTTATCGCCCACGGACTTTATACGGGATATCACTCCGACAACGGCGGCAGAAATGCGCCTGGAATGGCCATGTAATTCCTATCGTAATAAAACGAAGGCGGAGCCCGTGACGCATTGCTCACGCGATCCTCCGGCTCCGGTATGGGAGAGCGCAGGGAAGGAATTTCGTTTGCGGAGGCCAGACGGAACAAGTGGAGAGAGTGCGTATGTTGGCGGTGACGCTCGCCTCCTCGAATCATAAGTTCGCGGCACTTCAAATATTTCTATCTCTGCTATTACTGAACTAATTTGAAAAATTATAATTGCGGTAGAGCACTCCTTAGAGGGCACGTAATAACTTCCAGCGCATAACCAAAATTTGCTATGTGGCCTGGTGAGGGGCCTTCCAAGTCACACAGAGATACAATAAAAAGAAAAAGAAATAAGGCGGGCGTGTTTACCACAATTAAAGCATCGTGGCTCTTTCGTTCAGAGTAGCTAGAACTATCGCGCTGTATTTGAGGTAAATAGATTTAAATATTGATTTCACAAATTCTGAATGAAAGTGAAGCTGGCGTAAAATAAGAAGCCACCAGAATAATTCTGCGATAAATGAATGTCGTTTCAGAATTCAGTTTCATGCTGTTATGGAAATGAAGTTACACAGCTTTATATCTCGAGAACCCCGTCGAGTTCTTGATTTCCCGCTTTTCCACATAAAGGAAAGAGGCAGTAAATGCGTAGCGTTTCTTTTCAAGAGACTCTTTCCGCTAAGCAACTCGAAGACTGGCGGTGTGAACCCCCGGGCCGATCGGTTAACCTTCCGAACAAATAATTATTTATTCGCGATTAAATGTGTTCAGGTAGTTAACCAAAGCTGAAAATAATCGAAGGGAGTGGGGCACACCTGCCCTTTTTGAAGTTAGCGCGCATTCCTCCATAGGGATAGTTTCCATATCGATATACAGAAATTGGGGGGGGGGGGGGAGGGGGGGAGGTCTGGCTGTGTGGCGAAGACAATTGCAATCCTAAAGGGGTATCAAAAACAATATAATTCTTATTATTTATCCAGGACACTATCGTACAGCGAGAAATATGAAGTCCCGTCCCACTCCACCTCTTTCATTTTTTGATGTCATGCACGTTGATTAAATAACTGATTTCTCAATTGGTTAATCGGACAAAGTCGAACGATTAATCGGAAGCAAAATTTTCACTGACGCCAAGCATCACTCGCTCAGTGCCGAATGCGTTGCATTCACAGATGTTTTGCGAGACGTTAACATTCGGCGTACGAAGAATTCACCCTAATAACTGCGGAGAAGTGGGAGCCGCAGTGCTGAGACGTGTGGACGCTCCATTTTTATGTGTGTTATCCCAGTCTCGGTGCGAGCCCAGCCGATAAGAGATAACGCCCTGATAAAGAGATCGTCCTGCGACATCCACAGACAAAAGGAGAAATAGGCTAAGCAATAAACCGTCCGACAAAAGTTCATTCAGATGGTAGATGCCGAAGAGCGATTTTAGTAGTCGACGCCTTTTATATGATGCGCAACGAGGCCCGTTAGCGAAAGAACAGATAATTCGCAGTGCGAGTTCACAAATTGAAACGTGATATAACGGCCTCGTCTCGTGCACGACATAGACACGAAGAACCAGCCTATCGCGGCCGCATGCGAACGCCGTGCGGCAAATGCAGCGGTTAACCACCACTAACGATCAGTCGCTCCCCAACGAGAAAAAAAAATACATTTAAAAAAAAGAGTCTGCGTGTTCACACCGAGATGAAAACAAAGGGGGCAGCCCGTTTCTCTTGGGAGCGTGAATATCGCGTAACCGAATTTTTGTCCTGTTCCTTTATACTTGTGCCTTCTTTGCTCGCGGTAATAGACGCGGCGCGCGTGCCTGGTCTACCGTTCCCGATTTTTTTGTCCGCACTACTCTCGGACGCCGATTCGCCGAGTGACCGCGCGCTCGGGAACGGGTTTCTGCTCGGGTAGGAGGGGCGGTCCTCGGCGATGTATCTCACGTGACAACTTACAAATGAACGCCCGGCTGACACAACGCGCTCCCTATACAGCGCCGAAAGAGCCTTGAAAGAAGGCCGCCAAAGAGGTTTCTGGTCCGAATACCAGACCGAGATTCAGTCTCGCGATAATCAACTTAACCTGTTCATGCAGAAGCCAATTAAGGGCGCGAGAGGAAGACGACACCCCGAGCGATGGGGAAGGGAGAGCGCTTTCATCGAACGGTCTGCTTCTTCCCCCCCGTCCATGCTGACCAGAGGGCAAACGCGCGATGGTGTCATCATGCAGCCAGCCGCTTGGCCAGCCTTATACGCTTCCTGCGCGCATGAACACCCGTTACACTTGCGCGTTCTCAAAAGTCCACGGCAGGAGGCGAGCGGATCGGAATTGGCCAAACCCACTTATTCCTCCACGTGGAATACCTGCAGTAGCGCTTGACAGTCTGAGAAAGCCACGGGAAAACTGCGTCAGCGTGCCAGCTTGTACTCGAAAGAAGGTCAGTCCAGACGATCGCTGATGACGTACCTCATTACGAAGTTTTATTTCTCTTTCACAAATGGTAAGACCGATGCCCATCTCAAGGCTACAACCTCCTCTTTAAAATCAGATCCCTAAAGAAAAAGGCACAGGTCTCGCAATGTCTCACTCCTGTAAATCAAATCAAATTTATTTTCCTCTGTTACAAAGAAAGGAACACCCCATAAAAGCTGCTAAACAAGGCAGTTTGACGTGGCGACCTCCCCTCTCCCCTCAAAACTGGTTAATACAGTAAATACGGTATTAGCCCACTGTTACGCGTGAAGTGCGTACACGTACACATGCACATGCGCAAGCGAGCAGCGCGTGTATGTTATAGGACGGTGCAGTGACTGATAAAATAGTTCGCATTGATGCTGCAGCATTTCAGAAGATACCAAGACGTCAGCCCAACAATATGGCAATCGCTACACTATGTGAACGTGGCTTATGATATACCCCAACAATGCCTTCTCAGTGCTGAGTTTGCTATATAAGCACGAATGGGCACTGTGCACGTAAACACTTTACACGTCGCCCTCCATACCTGCTTCAACACGCTTTCCAAACTGCGACGGCATGCTTTCATGATAGAGCAGTTGATCGCAGAGGGTATAATTTTTGCACTCTGCATATCACTCTGGCTCCGGTTGCAAGGTCGCCGGCTTTGTGCGTGGCTACTAGCGGTTGAATATCGTTTCAAACGAAAGATCAGCGGCACAGCCGCAGCGTACAATTTCCTTAGTACATTGTAAAGGAAAGCCCGGTTGATGTATTAAGTAAAATGAGCGTATTTTGACGAGGGCACATTTTAGCACACGATCACACTACAGGCTGCGCGCGCATTCGCACGGAGACGCGTTACAAAAGAATGGCAACCACATATCAAAGCCAAAAGACAGTTAAAACTCGATTTAACGAAACCCGATTTTACGAACGTCCTGATCTAACGAAGAAATTTACATTCCCCGGCCGGTATAACCATAGGACATGTTACCATCAACCCGAATTAACAAAACAAACTTGGCAGAGCTCAATTTAACTAAGTTTTTCCTGAATAAATTAGTAAATAAGGCGGTGATTTCCTTCTACTTTTGACACGGACAGGTTCTTCTTCGACCGTGCGCTCTTAAGCTATTGCGTTAAAACATATAGGCGTTATGGTCACATACCTATCGTTATTTTGACGAGGCTGCACGCCGTGCCCATGCACGGAACACAGTCGACTCAACACCGCCTCGATCGGTAAGGGCGGCGGTGGTTGCTTTCGTTATTTCGTGGTTTATGCGACAGATGACTGGATTAGTGGCAAATACAATGCCGCGGTAGCCTTTTTGTGTCGCTACGTTGCAAATTTTAGATTTCAAAGGACCGGAAAATTCCTTTCTCGATTTTACGAACTTCAAGATTTAAGGAAATAATTCTAGCGTGGTCATCCCTTGCTTAAATCGAGCTTCAACTGTAATCAATGCAGTATGAAACTCAGGGCTGTGCGTTGCGTTCTCATGACACCTTTTCCAACGTCGAGAAAAATATGCGTCACTTTAATGAAACACTTTAGTGATACAGCAGAAGCCGGCTAGCTTAACAGGATCGAGTAAATACCCTGACCTAATAATAGGAAACGGTGCACACATGTCTATATCGAACCCACTGAGCAACACATTCCAAGAAATAAATGACCCCGCCACGATAGCATAGTTTCTATGGCGTTGTGCCGCTGAGCTAGAGGTCGCGGGTTCGGTCCCGGCTGCGGTGGCCTCAATTCAGTGGAGGCGAATAGCAAAAAAGTCATGAGCCATTCCCCTCTGTGAAGGTGGATGACCAGCCAAGCTGTGTAGCACACGACAAAGAGGTGATACAGAATTTTGAACAAAGATGCGAACGCATTTATTGTCTTGATCGGTGATCATCGCAACGAAAGGTACGCATACACATTTATTTTTATACATTCGCGTTCATTCGTGTCATACATTCGTTATGTACATTCGTGTTTTCATTTCGCTATCTATTAAGGCAAAGTATTTGAGACTGCCTTCGCAGAGGGAGGGGCAGTGTGTGAACGTTGGCATGATGAGCGCCATCGCGGAGACAGCTGTGGAAGATAACGACGAATGCGCGAGCAAGGGCACAAGCCATTGCTGATGATGATAGTTTTTGCTCGCACACATGAAAATTCTACGGAAGCCTAGGCATATAAACAGGTTCGCTGTAAAACGCTCGTGTACTTAGATTTATGTGCACGTTAAAGAACTCCAGGCGGTCGAAATTTAATCTGCAATCCCCCACTACGGCGTGCCTCATGATTAGAAAGTGGTATTGGCGTGTAAAACCCCAGAGTTTTGTATAATTAATTAAGAAATAAATTGTAAAGAATGAGCCGATCCATACGGGCTATTATTTAACTAAATGAGAAACGTCATCAGATGATGACGTCCATACATATGTATTCTGGGGTGCACGCGAGCTTTTGTCGATTATACGAACGAGTTTAGAGCCTGTGTAAACATAAGAAAAATTCATGTAAAAATATTAAAAAATGTGCCAGTTTCGCTTGCAGATATGTCACACTGCTTTTTACAACGTGGAAAGCAGGAACATCCGATCAGGAGAGCTTTCGCCGTGTAATTCGGTATCAGCGATGGGTAGCGTGGCAACCGGTTTGGCGAAGTTACGTTTCACGCCCAACTTGAAGCGAAACGTTAAGACCTCGAGGCGAAGTATACGTTATGGCGCGCAACAGGTGCCGCTGGACGCCTTCAGCGCTGCCAGCAGCACTCGGGGGTATAGCGACGAAGATGGTTCAGATACTGACGTCGAGGATCCAGATGCACAAATCTAATGCGAAAAGGGAGATGCCAGGCCGGCAGCCACCAAATGACGCAAGTGTAGCGAATGCTTCGGACAGCTTAAACTGCCGTTGTCAATATCTATGTGCGCGTGGGGCCGCCGCCGGCCCCGTTGACGCCGGTGCGAGCGCGCGCGATAGAGAACTACGTGGAGAGAAACGCCGCGCGAAGCAATAGATCGCAGGTTAACCCAGATTCATGAGAATACGGCGCTCCGATAATTGTGCGTGGGCCGCGCGAACGGAGAAAGGACGGCTGCGGAGAAGGTAAGCGAAGGAAACAAAGAAAGAAGACGGGCGCAAGAAAAAGGCGATCGCGGCGAAGTCGCGGCAGGAAATGCGACCGTGATTCGACGGGGAATTCAGCGGGCGTGCGCGGGTGGCGCAGTGCGTCCCACTCGCTCGAGATTGTCGAGAAAGCGCGCCGCGCCACTCGCTTGTCGACGCGAAAGCACATAATCGCGTGCTATAGCAGCAGCGCGGTGGGGTGGAAGGACGGTGCTGCAATTTTCTCGGCCCGCTGCTCCTAGCCTTTTACTCTCGGTGCTGTTTTGCTTATCCGCCGATTCTGCCGTCGCCGCCGAGGATGCCAGACTCGCTTTCAGCGCCCAGCGCAAGTCGCGCCCTGGGAAGGCGAGAGCTCCGCGGGACGCCGCTACGTGCGCCGTATAAATTGCCGATACTGTTAAGCAGGAAATTCTTGTTCGAACGCGTGAGCGCCTTGGACGCACACGCATCGGAGGGCGCTAAGCGCTGTTGTAAAACACTCCGCCGGCGGCGCGGCTGCGTTGAACTTGCAGGCTTGCGCAACCCGCATCCAAACGCTCGCTTTTCTGGCATGCTTTCGGCTCCATCAGACAAAACGAAGGGAGGAACCAACAAGGCACCGTTTGCCGAACTGCAAGAATATACGGAGCAAACGTTAATTTGGATTTACTACCTCTCTTGAAAGTTTTGGCTATGCAGCACCAACAAGTCGGACGATGACCAGCGACTTCCTTCGCAATTTGCGTGGACTTGGCATCATTATTTCGATCACCGACATAAACGAGGCGCTTGCGAGGTTTCCTTCCCTATATAGAGTGCTTCTCATACTGCTTTTGGCCCTAACTCTGTATGGGACACGTATTGGCTGGGCCCATGCATAATTATCAGCGATGGCCATAATCATATGGCGTACTCGCTTCAATACGAGCGGCAACTGACTGACTTAAAATTTCCTTTCGCAATGCTTTGAAGATAGCTAACGGCATTTATCTGAATTAGTTCAATTCAATGAGCACTAATGCTCACACAATCGACTCTCGTGATTTTTTAGATACGAAAGATGAGATGTTTGGTCACCGAGAGGGATGGCGCCGCTACCACCATGCCGATAGTCACGATATAGAATCTGCCTCATTCAGCATCACTGAAGTAATGCGATTCAACAGACTATTATTATTTCTTTATCGTTTCTTTTTCTGAAGTTAAGGAAGGAGAAATATCTCCTGATGCAGTCACATATATACCCTCTCGCGAGAACTGGTGCCGCGGGAAGCGCGAGGTGCGACAAAATAAACCAGCGTTTGTTTTCTTTTCGGCAAACGTCATTCTCCCGTCATAAGGAAGAGGCGGGTCGGAAGCGCCGCTCCGCGGCCGCATCGCGTTCCCGAGAGAGAAGCGGCCCGAGAGCGATGCAAGCGCGCGTCGCGCGCGCACGGCAGAGCTGAATACGAAAACGCCACCCAAGGGCACGCACCTCGTTACGCGGATTCTGCCATCACGGAGGTTTGCCCCCCGGCCCCGTACGCAGCGCGTACACGCGAGTATGTAGGTCGCCGCTCGAACAGCAGCCGCCATTCAGTCGACACTGGCGACGCGCGCGACTCCGGCGCGCACTTCCTGCGGGTATACGCAGCGGGCCGCTCATTTCGCGGTGATTGCGAGAGCGGCTCTGTTTGTCTTTGGGCCTGGCAGGCGTCCACGACGCGTCGGTCGCAGTGACTCACGCCGGACGCCCCTGCAGGCCGCGCCTCGTCCGCGCACCTATCCCGCGTCGTCGCAAATAAGCAAAAGCACTGCGCCAGCTTCCCACGGAGACGCCAGGTCGGCAAGGTTAGCGCCACGCACGCACAATCGCGCGACGATCGCCCAAGCAAGGACCGCCTGCCGTTCATTCTCTCTCGTTTTGTACCTTTCTGCTTTCTTTAAGTGCCTTTCTTTTTTCTAAGGACGCGCGGCGCTTTTGCAAACGCGTTTGGCAGAGGTTTGGACAGACGCGAATGTATATGATCGCGCGCCTTAGGATGTGTGCGTAAACTTTCCTTCGCGGTGACGACCTTGGTTTGCTCGTAGGCTCCCATGTTTACGCAATGAAGAATAACTTTTTCAGCGAAAAATTTGCAGCCCATAGGTGAAGTCCGCCCAACGAATTCTGAATGGATGCATTTGAAGCACGACGCAAAAATAAGCGCACGGAAGGAGCTTGCGAAGAAGGGAGAAAAGATGAAATCGAAAACGCGTTATCCGAAAAACGTGCGACCTCCCGATAGCGTTGCGGGGACGATTGCCGCGTACATTAAGCTCGAGCCACATGCTAACGTTGCACCGCTATATAAAAGGCTGTGCCGTCGCCGTGCGCGCGCACACACGCATGCACGCCAGCTGAGCTGCATGGGGCGGCGCACTTGTTGTGGACGGTTCATCTGCAGCTGCTGCTGGGCGCCCTGCGCAGCCTTTCGCGAGCATCCACACCAGGGAGGGGAGGAAGATAGAAAATTGCACCCAGCAACGGTGGGGGCTAAAAATACAAAGCCATTAATTACGCCGCAAACAAGCATCATTGAAGTGCACAACGTCGTGTAAAATTGGTTTAGCCCTGCCTACCACGAGCGGTGCGTGAAAGTGGGGTGGTGCGTGCCTGTAACGACTGCGAAATTGCCCCAGCCTTTCCTTACCCTTACGCCAAAATTATTCGGCGGCAAAAACGCGGCTAGGCCCCGTCGATGAAGCGGCCTGGGCGCTGGAAAATAATGAACTACAACAGGAGCGGCGCCCGCCGCAAGTCTTTTCAGTTTCTGTTTTTTATTGGCCGATGCGGGCGCGCATCAAGTGGCACAGCATCGAGCAATTACCGAACCCACGAGCCAAATACGGACGCACCCCTCTCCACTTTCCCCCAACCTCGCCCGCCCTCGCCTGCGTTGGTACGCGGGCGGCTGTGCTAAAGCGGCCTGAGTGCAGTTCGCGCAGCCAATGCGACGCGACATGTATGCTACGGTGTGGCATTTTATGCTCTGCGCGTATGACGATAGCGGAAGTGTGTGGAGGTCTAGATATCTGACGCTGATAGCTAGCGCCAAGGTTGAGGAAACGCGCAACATGCGGTCGTTAGCAGTATGCCCCCCACCCCCACCTCCCCTCCTATAAGTCTGCCTGCCGCAGGAGACCACATCCAACACAATCTGACAAGCGCAATCGTACACGCAGGCTGGTAATACAACTCTACTATATATGTAATGTGAGCTAATGACACTCTAAAATTGGCGCACAATACATTTACATATAAAGTGGTGTGTACAAAAAAAAAAAATGTTCGTCCTATTTTATTTTCTTTCTGGGCCCGCCACGCAGAACGAAATTATATACCCTGCTACGTCCCAAGCAAACAAGCCGGCTGGATACTGATATATCAACGCCTCGGCCATTTATCAAATAGAGCCAGAGAAGGAGGCGGGTAGGTTAATCGGAAGATAAACCAAAAGGGATAAGGGGAGACAAAGATAAGAAAGAAAAGCGCGCGCAGAGAACAAGAGAGAAAAAAAGCACAGACGCACAATAGAAAAAAAAGCAACATTTTCTGGCAGAGAAAGCGCTCGCGAATAGCGGCACTCATGCACACCGCACACATGATCTTCTTGTGTCAGGGCGATTAAAGCCGCCCTACTCTGTGGGGACGCAATTAATCACGCGCTTTTTGCTTGAACTCTCGATCATCTTATCCACATCAGTACGGGGCGTCGATCCATCGGAAAAATGAACGATCACTGCCACGCCGATCAAGCGCCTATTGAACGCCAACTTCAGTGATTAATGACACAGAACTAAGTAAGAGCGTGCCATGACTCCTAAAGGTGCTCTTCTTAAGCTGTTCCTTCTCTATATTTTTTTCCCTTTCTTCTACTTCAAGAGAAAGTTGTGGCGAGTCGTGCGTCATTGTTTTTATTGAAAAAAGATTGCATACAAAGGTGACGCGATCGCGACGTGCTATCTACTTAACGCAGGCATACTCAAATGTATATGATTGGTCGATTCACTGGAGCACAGTGAAAGCGCGAAATCCACGGCCTAATCATCGGCGAGCAGAGGAAGCGCCCCGCATGCTAGCTGACGCACGTGATGCGGCCGGCAACGGCAGTGCAGTAAAGACAGAGGGAGGGGACGAGAGGCGCCGGCTATTTTCATGTTCGCCCCTTTGGCGCCTCACGTATGGAACAATGCTCCTGCCATTGTCCTCCTATGCTTATAGCCGTGAGAAACAAGAAGAATAGAATCAGCAAAAATGAAGACCACGAAAAGCGTCCAACTAGAAGCTCTCGTTGGCACCAGTCGAGACTTCGCAGAACCTGAGTTGCCAACAGCGCACTTTGCGCGGTAAAATTGAGTGTGCACACTGCTGTGATGCTTTTCTGGTCGTTTATTTCTCAGGTTTCGGCAGAATGGTGTGACATGTTTGCGTTTTTGACATCTCTAAACCTCATGCAAGAAAGCATTCTTTCAAACTTCGACAACGTCGCATTTAGCAATATAGTTACCAATAGAACCATGGAGCGCAGCCGGAAATGTTCAAGGCCACCAGCGCTGAAGTGGTAAGCGAAGTGAACATCTGTTAGTTATTTAAACTATATTCTACAGTAATTACTAGAGGGAATTCTGGCGCTGTGATCGTTCAGTCCTCGTGAGAATGATGGGAAGTGCATGAATTTGTCTGGTATTCGTGCTTGTGGCCACAGGCGTTCTTGTGGCTTTGTTTACTACGCTTCATCTACCTTCGTATTAGAGAGGAAAGGCTTATAGGAGCAAGGATCCACACCCAATATCGCAACAACCTTTAGTTTGCAGATGATAGTGTCCTGTTCAGAAACACTGGGGATGAATTGGAACAAATGGTTGGGGTCCTTAACCGAGAAAATGTAAGTGTAGTGTTGAAGATTAATATGCAGAGGACAAATGTAATGTTCAATGGCCTGGCAAGAGAACAAGAATTCGTGGTCGCCAGTCAGCCTCTAGAGTCTGTGCAGGAGCACGTTTATATAGGTCAATTACTCACAGGGGACCCTGATCATGAGGAGGAGATTTACACAAGAATAAAAAATTGGTTGCAGTGCATATGGCAGGCATTACCAAATCCTGACTGGGAGCTTACCACTGCTGTTGGAACGAAAAATGTATAACCATTGCATTCTACCGCTTGGTGGTTGACAAAGACGCTCGAGAACAAGTTAAGGAGCGCGCAAAAGTGCGATGGAACGAAAAAATTTAGGCATAACGTTAAGACACAGGAAGATAGCGGTGTGGACCCTGTCGGTTTTTCTCTTTTATACTTTCTATATCTCTGTTACTTATACAGCTTATGCCACTGTCTGAAGCTCAATGAGGAGTAGCACGACAGGAAGCTTGCGGCGTCTTGTGACAACAATGTCCAATCCCGAATGCACACGAGCTTAAGTCGCAGTCTGCGTATAGTGTCACCTGCACGGGAAGAGCAATTACAATCTGCGCACAAAGGGAGCGCGCATATTCAGAGTGCTCAACAGGAACACTGCGGTTACTTGTGTCCGTATCGAACGGCGAATAATCTTTTACTGCCCGAACATGCCAGCGCATATGTAAAGCCAGATAGGCTAAAGACGGCCGCTGCATCTCTCTCCGAAACGGTGTCAGCAACTGCTCTTGAAGAAATTAAACAGAGTGATCCACGTAACTCTATGTACACTTAATCTGTAGGCACAACGACAGCCCACAAAGGCCGAATAAAAGAGAGACGAGAAACAGGAAGGAAGGAAGGAAGGAAGGAAGGAAGGAAGGAAAACAAGAGGTGAAAGGCAGAGAGGTTAACCAGATTAAGTGTCCGGTTGGCTACGAGAAACAGGTCACCTGATTTGGACAAGCTATCACAAACAAACAAACAAACAAACAAACAAACAAACAAACAAACAAACAAACAAATAAACAAACAAACAAACAAACAAATGAAAAAAAAAGGAACCTTCCTCAGCGGTAACTGGAAATACACGCGTGCAGGTTTCACCACATGTATCGGTGGAGACATTTTGAATCCACTGCTTGCACTATCTTGCACGCATTTCGCTCATAGCAAATGCATATCAAGTCAAGTCAAGTCAGTTTTATTTGCACCATTATGATGTGGGTAGGCTCAGGCAAAAAGCGAAAGCTTTTCGCTTGAGGGAGCCCGAGCCCCCCTACATGGCGTACAACAAGGTCAAAAGGTTTAAAAAAAGTACAAAATCCACACACACTACATAACAGAATATAATACAAGAAATTCAGAACAATCGATATAAACTCTTGGTACATGCTCATTAATACACAATGCATAGGTGTAAATGTCATTCGTGTCATACTTTAACGCAAAGGGAATATAGCGGCTTACAAAAAATGATTTCTTAAGAGTTTGTGTACTAGATGTTTCAAGAGAAAAACGTTCAAAGATGAATTTATTTAGTAACCTTGGAACTGCATGACGCATCATCTGTCGACCATGTTCTGTACGGCAAAAGGTAATGGTCCAACGTTCGTGTTTTCGAAACGAGTATGGCGTTGAGTTTGATTCGAGGGATGGCAATGCTATCAAGATGTTGTCATTGTGAAAAATGGATTTTTTTTATCTTACGGCTAAGAAAAATTCGTACAGCTTATGAAGGCGTATGATATTGAATCGCTTAAACAATTCTTCGGTGTGTGCGAGGTAGTCAACATTTGCTATGTAACGTACTGCTTTCTTTTGCAGCATGTGTATCTTGTGCAGGTTAGTTTGAGTAGTAGTGCCCCAGACAAGGAAACAGTAGTTAACATATGACATGAATAATGTGTTGTATAGTATTAATTTAATCGATACAGGTAAATAGGAGCAAAATTTCGCAAGCATTCCGACGCACTTTGATAAATTGGTTAAAGTGGAGCTAATGTGAGGGTCCCAGCTCATGTTCTTGTTAAAGAAAATTCGTAGTGTTTTTACTGCGTCTACCACCTCTACAATAGAGTTGTCTATTTTTAGCCTAACGTCTGATGTAACGACGCTCTGATGGTAATGAAAAAGTAGCGCTTTTGTTTTCTTACTATTTATTATAAAGGAATTTGCTGCACTCCATGATTTCAACTTTTCTAGTACACTGTTTATGTTTGAAATGAGCAATGGAATGTTATTGCTCCTAAACAAGAGACTCGTATCGTCTGCATACAGAAGATATTTTGGAACGTTGCTGATATCTGTTATGTCGTTTATGTATACAATAAACAGTAGCGGTCCTAAAATACTTCCTTGTGGAACTCCAGTGGTTATAGGTTGAAGGGTTGAAACATGCTGATCTATTGTTAAACATTGATATCGATGCTGTAGGTAGGACTTTAGTAGACAAGCTGCAGTGCCACGGATTCCATATCTTTCTAGCGCGTTGAGTAGTATTTGATGGTTTAGGCGATCAAAAGCCTTGGAGAAATCCGCAAAAACACCTATGCACATCTCCCTGTTTTCAAGTGCCTCGAGGATTATCTCTTTTTGCATTAGTAAGGCTGTTTCAGTGGACCTGTTTGGGCGGAAACCATGTTGTGACGGATTAATGAGGTTAAGCTTATTGCAAAAGTTCATGAGTCTTTTAGGAATTACTTTTTTTAGGCCCTTAGCAAAAATCGGCAGAATAGAGATCGGTCGATAGTTGGACATATCGTTTTTATCGCCACTCTTGAAAAATGCAATTACTCTGGAGATTTGCATTAATTTGGGAAAGCAACCTGTTGATCACACCAGATTATATATTTAAGTCAGTAGGGGGGCAATAACATTCAGCCCATATTTAACTGGAATCATTTGTATGCCATCAATATCGCGTGATTTGCTATTTTTCAACGACTTGAAGATGTTACATACCTCGCGTTCATCTGTCGGATCAAAATGCTGCGGTTATTCCTAGGAATTGTGCTGCTCAGAGATTGAGGGTATACTGCATACTGATACTGTAATGCATACTGTTATGTAAGCACGTAATTCTATTTCATGATTGATGATGTTGCTCGGCGTCACGCTTAGATGGTTTCTACGCAACCAAGCAAAATAACTGAGGCCCGGAGCTTCGGGGCGAAGGCATGCAATGCAGTGCTGTACTATAGTGTGGCGCTATATAGGACCAATGCGACGCCGGAGAGCCCTAGCTATGGTAGAAGATTTTTCGTTTTGCTTTATTTTATCACCTTTTTAGGCTTCTCAAAACACTAAAACATTCTTGCAATAAGTAAAGTGTGGAAGAGTACGCATTTGGGCTGGTTGGTTCATGATTACGAGCTGTAAACAGCGCTAAACAGCGCGAAGGAGATTGCCTTCCTATCGCATTAATTGCAATTTTCGCCCCTGCGCATGCTTAATTCTGTTGATTCTGTGCTTTGAGATAGCGGCGGAGTATATATATCCTGACTGAAAGAATAAGGACACTTGGTTGTTAGTCAGCGCTGTTGTCTGTGCCCCTCTCCTTGTCCTGTTGTTTAGCGCTGTTTACTGCTCGTAGCTATAAAGTGTCATCCCGAGCACACTTCACGATTATATAGGCGTGTGGGTGTATGCATGCATGGAGAATTACTACAAGTCCTTCCAGCCAGTCGTTACTTATAAGTGTGTTTCAGCGGAAGCTAGCAGTTGTACACAGTAATTGCAAGCAACACGAAATCGCTTGGAAAATTCGAGTTTCGGTTTTTCAGCTGAGCTGAAAAGACATTTGAGCAGAGCAACGTGAACGCGATTAACTGCGATATTGTTGGTGAGGGTTGCGCTTTCTAAGACATGGACACAAGAAGGCCCACGGATACACAAACGGCAGCGCTGTGCCGATGTTGTATTCAATGCGATGCCGTATTCAACTGGGCAGGCGATTAAACATTTTACACAACGGCGAAGTGAAATTATAAATTTTGAAATATACCCGTGCCTTGCAGTTGTTCACACGCATTCCTTATATTAAAATCAGCGCGGTTCATTTTCTGCCCAGGCCACGCGAATTCAGGTGGACCTGGAGGTATGCTTTCGTTGTAAAAAGAAAATCGCTCAGTATTGCATTCCATCAAATTTCGCTGGTCTACGCACGCTAAGTAGAGTGCCACAAGTAGTCGAGCGTTGAGATTTCTTTGCATGTGTTTACACAGCTTCGAAGTCTTGCTTGAGCTATACGTGCGGAACTATACGGGCGAGTTATGCTGCACGAATATGACTCCCCCGAAATACATTAGATGATATCTAAACCACGGCGACCTTGACGTGTTTCCGACTCCTGCCAATCACTTCTGCCACTTGCAGTACAGAAAAGAACGGCCTCCGCGACTGGCTTCTTTGACTCCGAGAGAGCCGTCTCTGGATGTGCGACTTGGACAACGCCAATAAATGACGGTATTTTACCTTTCCAGAACGCTGGGACATTATAAGCACAGTAGTGGAGGGATGGGTATCAATTTTGATCACTAAATAGGGCCTTTAAACGTGCATCTGACCCTCAGTACACAAGCGTCTACACATTCCACCTCCATTGGAACCTGGCGAGCAAGACCTCGCATACACTGAGCCACGGAAGTGGGTAAAAACAAGAGAAACGATTTGCATTTAAATTGAAAACTATTTGTCCCATGTTTAATGACATTTTTTAGAGTTTCCGCACTTCCTGATGAAGCAAATTGTGCCTGCCCACAGTCGGAGTGAGCGAGGTCTACTGGCGGGCGTGGCAACCCTCGGAGATGAAGCCAAATATGTGACATTCCGGTACTCGGGCAAAAGCGTTTGCCAGTGGTCCCTTTAGCGCTTAAGGTGCGGGCATGCATTTCACCTGCTCTTCATTTTTCATAACTGCTTTACGTCTGCAGAAGCGTGGACAAATAAGCGCAGGCGGCGTCTGCAGGCTGACTCTTCGCTGCTCTCTCTTCGTTCAGAGAACTGCGCGCGTCTTATTATTATAGTGGAAGGATAGCCGACAAACGGCTCACCAGGCCGAGGCGGCAGCGTCTGATTCTCCATTCACGATTTGCGTTGCCTGAAATTGGCGAGAATCGTGTGCACCTGCATACGATGGAATGAGCGAGTTCCACGCGTCTCGAGTCGGGAAAGCATCTCGCAAGTATGTGCCACGAAGGCCGTCCAACTGAGCGGTCATCCACCCGCTGTTGGCAAAGCGGTGCCGGTTTCCCAGGTACGAAATAAAAGCCGGCTGCACGCGGTGGAAGAAAGCCAGAAGCCGCAATAATGTCTCGCCTGCCTGGGGCCAGTGTTCAACAGTTCGCGGGTGCTTGCAGCGCGATGCTTGAATATTTATACGACACCGTGCAGAGTCAACGAGAAACACGCGTCAAAAGAGAGAAAGCAAGAGAACGGAGGAGCAAAAGGGACCGCAAACGCGACTGCTATGCTGCCCGCGGCGCCAAGCTCCGGGTAATATTTTGCTCAGAATTTGTACGCTTAAGTAGCTTCCCTTTATTTTTCCTCGTCACAGGCTGCAATCACAACAGCCGTCATAAATTCTTAGCGGGCGCCATCTAGCTGTGCCGCGAAAAAGCAGACAATGACGGCGCTTTAAGGGCTTTCCTTTTCCTGTAAACATCACCGACAGCTTGTGGCAGGTTTCATGTGCCACAAAAAAAGAAAGCAGGGCAAAAGTAATGAGACAAAGCAGTTAGGTGCAGGGCCCACTATACACCACTTTTTTTTAAACTCCTGACCTCATAAAAGGAAACGTGCCTCCAACAACGAAGAGTCACATTCAGGGCTGATTTCCGCACCTCGATTCAATATCTAAGAAGTGTGAGTGCACCGCTCCGTGACCTGAATATCGTTCGCAGCAGCGTTCTCCGTGGTTTAAATATGTATACAGTGGGGGCAAATGCGATGAATTATATATGCAAACAGGGTAGGGCACAGTAGACATTTTGCGAACAATCTAGGTGGCCCCTCAGCTGAATGCACAAAAACATCAGGCGCACGATTTGCGCGCTTGCCACAATAGCAATATGGAAGAAAATGTAACTGGAACGACGTTATACGCCTGTGTTATGGCCTTTTCCCTTCCATGAGGAACTAAGGCGGCGAGACAACGTAACAATTCTATTCCAGTTATTTTACTTTTCGTCAGTGGTGCGGACGGTGCTCCGCTTACGCTATCACCAGGGTCAGACGGTTGCGAGCAGTCAACGGATGATAAGAAAGCAATAGAAGCGAGCGAAATAAATGGTTACATTATGCCAGCCTAACTTGTAGATTTCTCCTCCCACCAACTTTCCGCCGCCCTTTTCAGCTATAGGAGGCCAGCCATAATCGTGCCAACACAGCACCACAACGGAACGTCTGTCCTGCGCGAGAACCGGCCAAAATTCACCTGCTGTGCGCGCTAACATCGAGGACAGGGCCTGCGCTCGAGAAAGCGCGCACGAGATCTAGATTGCGTTTCTGATAAACTCGTAAAAAAGATCAAAGCGGCCCGCTTTGACAGTAAAAATCGAGCAGTTCAACGAGCGATGTCTCTGCAGTGCAGTGCGCTGTTTTGCCCTTTTGATGGCGCCCATGCAGAATCAGAGCGGTCATAAAGAGCCGACGTTTATCAGAACGGGCCGTAGCCACGGGGATTATACGTGCGCCCGTGCAAAAACGGTTGACCTTCATAAGCACTAGTTATCGCCGAAAAAGAGACTGACGTAACTCGGCGTTCACGTGCCACTATATGTCGACCAAGGAGGAGATTGTTATAGGAGTGTTTCGATATGTCGTTCGTCTCTCGAATAAGGTTACCGCTGATATTGTTTCTTTAAGAAAGCGTCACTGAACGCTACCAGATAAGGTCATACAACCCGAAATAAACTTGAAGGCACGTCTGTCTCTCTGGTTCTTTGTCTTCTTGTGCGCCGCCTCACGAAAAACGACCAAGGACAACGAGAGGGAAAACAAAACCCATAAAACTGGCCGTCGTTCAGCCTAATGGTGCGTGGAAAGCGAGCGTGCGCACCTTCAGGAAGTTGCTGTCAACTTCAGAGCTGCTGGGGGAAAAATAATAAAAAGAAGAACGGCGAAGTGAAGCATAACCAACAGCATCTCCGTGAGCCTTACCATATCGGCATAGACAATTATTAAAATTAAATTATAAGGTATAACTTCCAGAAGCCATGCATGGGCTATGGGGAGACAGCATAGCGCACCCAACTAGAAGTACACGAGCCTTTTCGGATTCCGCCTCCATCAGAATGCGCCGCCGCGACCGGCAATCTAACCCGTGACGTCTTGGTCAGCAGCAAAGTGCCATATAGCTATACTGAGTCAACCTGGCGGCATGGCGGAAGCCAACCAATTCCTGCCGACGTCTAGGGGGGAGGTAAACGGTGAAAGGGTGAGCTGCTTCTCGCCCCGATCACCCATAATCCCTGACAGGTGCAAATAAAGTGCTTTCTCTCTCTGGCGGCATGGCGTAAGGAAGCTTCACGAGTCAGAGAGAGAGGAGGACCTCTTTAAGGAATCCCGCAGAGATTCGCCTGATTGATCGCCTAGCATGTAGATGGGAATCACAAGAAATTAAATGATAAGCACAGTCCACATTACTAACACAGAACACACAACACAGAACACACAGTCCAAGGACTGGGCAATATGAAATTTTCTAACTGCGGTCCAGACCGCGCGGCATGATAAGCACATATAGAAATCTGAAAACTCCGACATATGGAATTTATGAGCCCGACTCTGTTCGTGCTCATTCTTAAGATAGACAATAGCCTATGGCTAAAAAGGCGTAAGTGTGTCTCTTGAAATTTTACTGCATGTTGACGTTATCACCAATAACCCCCGCTGTTACTAATCGTTGCATACTTCAAGAAACCCCTCTGCTTAACCTCTCCCCCTCCCCCTTTCTCCACAAAAATTTCAATAAAGAATGAAATTATATTAAGCACCTGAATACACGGACGCAGTGCGCCTGTAGAAGGGTGCTCCGCAGCTCGCTAACACATATTTCACAATGTTCACACATCAAAACGAGACCGATATATCATCGATTGCGTTTTGATGAAGTCTCGATGCACTGAGTAAAGCAGGGAATTCGTTTACCTAACTCACCTGGAAGCAGCATTCCGGCCCAAGAGCCTTCCCTGGACGAGGAATCGTCGCTCGACGATGGCCCGGGATCAACTCCGGAGGACGCGCTCGTCCTGCGGCTGGCAGAGTCGACACTACAACCGCTGCTGCTCTTGGAACATGGGCAAAGGCCGCCCGTCGCCTGGTCCTTGGCAGGTTCGGCGTGGCCCGTTGGGCCTTCACTGTCGTTCGCGTCGTCGGGCTGCTGCTGCTGCAACGAAGCGTGGTTCTTGCAGGGGCAGTTTTCCAGGCGGTGCCCAGAAGCCCAGGTCTTGTTGGCCGCCAGCAGAGAGTCCCACTCAATCCTCTCGAGCCCCCGCTCGACAGAGACGAGCAGGTGCTTGAGCAGAGTCACCAGCTGCTCGTCCGTCTCCTGTCCCGAGGCCGTCCAGTCCATGGCCAGGAGCCGCCCGAGATCGTGCGCATCGATTCTTCTGCTACAGAGGTGACCCAAGTCGTCGCGGTACTTGAGCACCAATTTCGCCGTGCCGGGTACTCGGGCTGGGTCCTCGGGACCAACGGCGGCTGCCAAGTAGAAGTCACCGGGTCGAAGCACTGACGAGTCGAGTTCGCACAGCTGGATCGCCACCCGCCGGCTGAAGCAGAGCGGCCACGCCTGGTGGCTCTGCAGGCCAGGGCAGCCGGGGCAGCCGCTGTCGCAGCACGCTCCGGGCTCCGGGCGCGCTCTCTGCGCGAGACAGAGCCAACGTTGCACTGAGGAAGGCGCTCAAAAGGGCCGACAGTAAATCTTGCCACAGGTGTTTCAAAGCGCTAAGAGGACGACGAAATTGGGTCGCGCGAGCGCATGCAGTCGCGGCGGCACTCGGACACAAGTGCCGGCCTACGCTGCAGTTGCATTAACTCTTATTTTTGTCTTGTTTGGCTTTCTCCCTGCTCGTTCAACTCCGCTCATCTCTACAAGCAACAAGTCGATGTGCATAACCGGGTCACTTATACGGCATAGTTAACACGTATTTAATTTAGAACACAAACAGTTTCATTCATCCACTTAAAACAGTAAAATTGCTGCTGAGCAAATGCGGCGAATTACAACCATAAGACACCTAGACGCGTTGCAATACGCACATCGAATGCAACGAACAAGGTCGTTGAGGCAAAGTTCGCCGCCATTCTCAGTGCGCGCACTTCCTTCTTTGGCGCAGGAAAATGCCCTCGTGCAGTCCGCGACTTGAAACGATCAGCGCAACAACTTACCGCATCACATTGTAAGCGCAGCAGCAAAAACACGCGCGAAAGCGCTATACGCAAATACACCGAGGCAAGAGGGCCTCGAATGACATAAAACGGCCTGCACGGGGCCCGTAAGCAAGCAAGAAGCAAATAAAGAAAACCACGGTGGCGTATGAGCAGCCTCGTTGGTTAACCGGAAACCAGACCCGATAAATGAGCGAGATAGACTCGTTGCTAGGTCAGCCACTAGACCGTGCGTACGCGCACGGTGCCTAACAAGGTCCTAAAAGGGGCGCAGCAGAGAAACGCAAAGAAGGAATGATGACGCTCAAGGATAGAGAGCCTGGCTCCATATAAACCCCGCACAGGAGGGAGGCACACACTGCTTGCTTTTAAACAAAAACGGCAGTGGTCCGCACGCGATATCCTCGCAGCACACGCCTTCGCGGACGAAGTACGCAAAGGCCGTGGTAACCGGCCAAAGCAAAACCGTTGGACAGCAACGAAAACGGAAGCGGGTTGGGCGACGGCTGCGCCAGGAAACAGTTATGCTACTTATGCGCGCAGTAAATGAGTGCCGCGTGCGTTTGCTAACACACAGTCTACCACCTCATGGCTAATAGCCATTAGAGAGAGAAAAAAAATAATATACAGCCCGACGCAGCAGCCACTGAGCACCTGGTCGCGTTTGGTTCCTGGCCGCGAAGAAAGGCCACACCTCGGTACGATGGCCGTGAGTCACAAAAGTATACGTCGAGAGATGTGCACGTTGTAGAACGACAGGTGGTCGAAATCAATGCGCTGTGCGGCGTCGATCGAGTGTGGCCGACGGTGCAGCTTAATTAGAAAGAAACCGCTATACAAGCATAGACGTTTCATACACGGAAAACTCCTAATAAATCGAGTTCAGTCATACATATACGTGAGGAGCCTCTATCGAAATGACAAAGGCTCTTTGATGTATAAAGATGAATGTCGAGCATAAGCGCGATAGCAACGGAAGTGAGAGGATAAAATGGTCGCAGGAAAGAAATATAAATAGGAAGATGAAGCGCTATCGCTAAACCTAAAATTGAAATCTATTCATTTGTGAATATTTCTTGAAAATGTTCTGCGCTACACGGAATGCCATTTCGCGCACACTGGGAGACTCATATTAAACGGCACAGGTCGAAAGATGCACGTCGACAGCAATTGAATGCATCGAAGCGCCCATTTCGCAAAGGTATACGATCACAGCCGCTCAGAAACAGCCACGAAAAATATTGCAAAAGCTCCGCACCGCTCCTGCCACAACGATGGCTGTTCAACGTCGAAAAGCAAGCCCCTTGATAAAGTGACGACTAATGATACGTTTAGGGGCCATGATTTGCTAGAATGCGCGAGACAACCGCACCCTTCGTTCGGAAAAAAAGAAAGAAAGCAAAAGGATCCGTCGCCATAGAGGGTAAACCGCATTCTCCCATGCAGAAAGGGGTAAAGGGAATAAAAGGAGAAGAGGAGAAAAAAAATCGGTAAATTCACGCAGTAACGCGATAGTTACTGGGGAGATGCAGATTGCATCCCAGGGAGATGCAGATTGCAAGAGTTTCGGTGCTGCTTAAGAAAGGTGACGTAAACGGCATAAAATATTATAGACCTATTTCCATATGACCTGTATTATCCAAAGTGTTGGAGAAACTAATGCATATGCAAATGACTAATTTTTCCGATAAGCACAATCTTATCTCTACAGCCCAATTTGGATTTAG